>NC_140936.1:158879103-158904103 GCF_014529385.1 Adiantum capillus-veneris | reverse complement strand
GCTCATGAGCAAGTGATATAAGTCCCAGTACTGCTGCTCCTCCCATTCCCGCTTTTTACGGCGGAGAGAGAGAGAGAGAGAGAGAGAGAGAGAGAGAGAGAGAGAGAGAGAGAGAGAGAGAGAGAAATGAAATGAAATGTTATATTAACGTCTTCAAAAGGCCAAATGACCTATGAGACAATCAGTTACAAAATATTGAATCTAATACCATGTCTGGGTACAAAAGAACTAGAAAAGAACTAGAAGTGGAACAAAATACTACTACTACTACTACAATCTAAAACTACGTGGGTTGTAGCAACTGATACAATAGGTACCCCGGTAAACTGGATGTAACAGTGTGTGAAACAAAGATGGAAGAAATGGTGAGGATCCATCCTCATCTGCACTCTGGATGTCGAGAGAGTATGGCTCGAATCTTCTGTTGTAGTCTCCGTCGATGCTGTGTAGCTCCTCTCCTCAGTCGCGGTCGTCTGTATCTCTGTAGCTCCAATGCTCGGTCGATGAGAGTGCCAGTAGTGGTCGAATGAGTGTGGGACGAGCTCTGCATTGGTGGCTGCTCCTCTGGCTGTCCCATATTCTAGTGAAAAGAAATCTGTAATGTGTCTCTGGGACTGCCTCTCTCTAGCTCTCCCCAGTAAAGTGTCTCTTACCTGTGTAACTCAAGTAGATATAGTCCAAGACATCTCTGATCCTCATAACTCATGACCCTAGATAGAGGACCAAAACCCTCTCTGAATAAGCAGTGGAAACGCCCCCGTATCTCATAGAACACTGTGCAATGACATATGTAGTGCAACTCTGTCTCTGGCTCTCTCTGGCATAATCGGCATATCCTGCTGTCTGCTGGTATCCCTCTGAATCTACCAGTCTCAATCTCGAGCTGATGTGAGGATGTGCGTATCTGACCAATGGCACAACGCAAACCATGAGACATATGTGTGTCCATGTAGCTGGGTCGAATCACAAACCCATCTCCTGTGAGGTGGAGAAGATGCCTCTCTATAGAAAGCCATCTTCGTGCTCAACTCCTGAGGCGGCTCTATCACATGTCCTCCTGGTGTCGAGCTGGATCAGGTCCTGACGAATGAGTCTAGTGATCTCCACCCGTGTAAGTGAAGAGAGCGAGGGTGCCTGAAGAGAATACTGGAAAGGGGGCGACCTGTCCATGGTGAAGCCCATGCGTCTGAAACCATGAAGTCATTTGTGCATACCAGCATGAAGTGTCCCCTGTAGAGCTAACTGTCTGAAGACTCAAGGGCCAGTCTAGCATATCTGTCTCTAGTAGTATCCCACAGGCTGTGCACAAAGGACACTGATCTGGTAAGCGCCTCAATCTCCATGGGGGGGGCAGCTAGCTCTGCTCGAATGATCGCGTGAGGTACGGAGGCCTTGGCTCTAATCAATCGGGAGATCATAGATACAAGGGCCTCTCCATACGTCTCCAACCATCCTGGCCTACAGAAGGTCCCCATACCTGTACCCCATACATCATAGCTGAGGCTACTAAAGTATCAAAGAGCCATAACTTTGTCCGAGGTTCCTGGAACTGAACCTGCGAACACATCCTCTCCAAGCCTCCCAAGGCCGCATAAGCTCTGGTCAGTCTAGTCTCTGCTGCTCTCCCCAAAGAAAACCTCGGCCCAGTGAAGACTATCCAAGGTAAGTGTATGCATCTGTATACTCCACAATCTCTTGACCATACGTGAAGGTCGGTGCCGATCTCCTGATCCACTGCGGTGTGGTGTTAAACACCATGACCTTGGTTTTACCAAGGTTTACAGACAATCCACTATCCTCTGCAAAACTGTGTAATGCATCCAACTGTCGCTGCATACCCTCTGGTGAGTCAGAGATCAAGACAATATCATCAGCATATAACAACAATGGGATCCACGTCCCTGCCAGCTGGGCACCTCTATCACCCTCTCTGTCAATGTAATCAGACACCTCATCAACATACATACCAAATAGAGTAGGAGACAATGGGCAACCCTGTTTCACCCCGATAGTGGAGTGAACTAAGTCAGATATCCCCTCTGGGGTGTACATGTCCCATCACTGATCTGTATAAAGCCATAATCCCCCAAATCAACACTGTGGGCACCCCCATCTCCTGCAGTCTGCGCATCAGTCGAGCTCTCGGTACCATGTCAAATGCTTTGCGGAAATCCACAAAGCTACAATAAATCCCTCTCCCATGTGACCTGCCCTCCTCAATGATAGCTCTGAGTGTCAGAATATGGTCAAGAGTGGAGAAACCCCTCCTGAAACCTGCCTGTCCCTTTGCCCGTACACCCTCACCCTCTGCCCAGTTACTCAACTGCTGCTCAATAATGGATGCATACAATCGTGCCAGTGTGTGTCCAACCATAATAGTGCGGTAATTTCCAGGCTCTGTAGGATCACCTGCCTTGAATACAGGTACAATAGTAGACAACCTCCAAGTCTCAGGTAATCCCTCACACATGGCACGATTGAACAACACTGCAAGAACCTCCATCAGCATATCCCTAGCATGTATAAAGTGCTCCGCTACTAGACCGTCATGATCGTAAGCCCTCCTGGTCCTCATCCTGTCAATGGCTCTCTTTACCATCTCAGTGGTAAAGAAGGTGCTCGTAGGTGGACATGGCTCTGTAGGATCTGGAAGGGGATCCTGCCCAGGAACCGTATATAACGATGTCGCATACTGGCCCCACACATCAGGAGACGTAATCACTGGGGGAGGGGAGTGCTCATGGAAGAGTCGCCATGCCTCGCCTGAGTCTCTACTCAAGAACAACTGATACAAGTCTCGCTCCATCTGGGCCAGGTAAGCTCGTTTCTTCTTTCGCACAAGGCGCCGGAAAGCAATCCGCGACTGTCTGTAGGTGATGACTCCTAAATGAAGATCCCTCTGAAGCTGGGCTCTCATCTCTCTACACTCCTCATCATACCAACTATTCTGGGGCATGCTCCCAGAATGTCGCCTCCGATCCGGTTGAGTGTGTGGGTATGCCTCTGATGCTGCATCATGTAGTGTCTCAGTCAGTAAAGTAGTGCACTCCTCTACTGAGAGGCCTGGAGCAACTGTGCATAGACGATCCCAGATCGCCTCTGTATAAACCGAGTCAGTCTCTGGTGTAAATGTATAACGGGTGTGTGACCTGCCTCCTGATTTCTGGGCTGTACTAAACTGAAAAGATACGGACAGTGTCAAGAGAGCATGATCCACTGCTACGCCCACTGGTCTGGCTCCCACTGTGAAATCCTGAATACAAGGAATAAAGCTCGGCTGTGTCATAACATAGTCCACTGTACTGGCCCCATGTCTGTGTGGAAAGCATGTGAAGCCTGCTGCTCCAGGAAACCGCTGTAAGCCATTAAGTATGGCTAGCCCATGTGTAGTCGTCATCTCCGTGAGGTATCTCCCATACTCAGTCTGCTCTCTGTCATGTGAGCATCTGTCAAACCCCAGCTCACCCACATCCAACTCTCTAAGCATCTCATCTGAAGTGTCGTAGAAGACTGTCTGACAGTTGCCCGTTCGAGCATTGAAGTCTCCTAGGAGGATGATATCACCATCCCTAGAAAACTCCCATATATCATCATCTAGAATTGAGAAAGGCGACTGCCCTCTGGATACAGCATATACTGACGTACTGGGGGGGAAGTAACATATAGCAATATATAGAAATCGACCTGTGTCAGCTCTCAGCCTCACCCACATGTATCTAGCCTGATCATCTCTCCGTACAATATGTAGTAGTGGCTGTAGCTCCTCCCTAAACAACACCGCTACTCCTCCTGAACCTCTACTCCCATGCTCAGATCTCGTGACTGTTCTGTGGGCTGTCTCCCATTTGTATCCCACCACATGTGGCAACAGTTGGCCAGGGGCCTGGTGAGTCTCTGAAAAGAAAACAATGTCCTTGTCTCTGAAACTGTCCTCAAAGGCACCAACATCCAACCTCATAGACCCATTACAATTCCAAGTCGCCATCCTCAATGTGGTCCCATAGGTCTCGCACCGTCATGTAGAGCGCCGCTCTACAATCACCACCCGACCATCTCTGTAAAAGGCCATCTTCCCCTTCTCCCTTGCCGCTTGAATCTCGGGCATTACTTCTCTCATATGCACAAGTTGTGAGAGAGTGAGGTGAAATCGCCTAAGAAAATACCTGTCTTCTTGAGAGTAGGTCTCTTCCTCAAGAATTCCTTCTTCTCTTCCAATGAAGGGAAGCGTAGTATGAGAGCTCTTTCCTTTGAAGATTCTCCGGGGCCCTCACTCTTCTTGCCCACTCTCCATGCCTTTGTGTGTGAAGGCTTCTCCACCCCCATCATTGATGTGAGGCTTGTGACCTCTTTTTCCACATTGTTTATGTCCTTGAGGCCGGTTACCCTCACATGTAGAGCCCGCACCCTCCTTTGTTCCTCTTCGAGGGTCATGTTGATAAGAGTGGGTGTACAAGGAGCTTCCTTACCTTTCCCTTTCTTGGCAACCTCAATCCATTTTTCGGCCTCCTCTACTTTCTTTTGCGTTTCGGATATGACCGCGGCCCATGACTTCTTCTCCTCATTGATGTTGTCAATTTCTTCCCTCAAAGAGGGCTGAAATTCCCCCTCTTCAAGCCCATTTTTTGACCGTGTTTCCAACACTTCTTTGTGGAGGTCCAAAATGCTATTCTCCAACGTGGCGATCTTGTTGAGAAGATGATCCTTCTCGTCCTTCCACCTCTTCTCCTTTTCTTCATTTTCTCGGAGGAAAACGGTCTTCGCGTTCCTCCAATCTTCCATCTCTTTTCTCCATGCTTTCATTTCCAATTCAATGATGGAAATTCGTTTGGAGTGAAGCATATATTTGAGTTTGCTTGTTGCCATAGGTGAGGTTGGGGATGACATGAGAGAGAGAGAGAGAGAGAGAGAGAGAGAGAGAAGAGAGGATTGATGTTTCTAAAGTGCAGAAAATGCAACAAACCCTAAAACGCAGATCTGTCCAACAACCCCCCCCCAAAAAAAACAAAAAAACAAAAAACAAAAAAAAAGTCGCGAACCCTAAAATACAGGTCGCGAGCCCTAAAAACAGGTCGCGAGCCCTAAAAACAGGTCGCGAACCCTAAAATACAGCAGCGAACCCTAAACGAAAGCATGGTAAAGAGAGAGAGAGAGAGAGAGAGAGAGAGAGAGAGAGAGAGAGAGAGAGAGAGAAGACTGACACCAAATGGGGTCCCAAACCGCCTCCAAGGGCCCCCCTCTCTATCGCTAGAGAGGTTTTTGATTTAAATAGCACAAATGCTGGTACAATGGTACTAGATGTTGGGATGCTGATGGGACTGGCTGTAAATGCTTGGTATTGCGAGGCTAAAGGCTGAAATCGGAAATCGGAAAACGCTAATGATCTCTGCTAGAAACTGCAACTTGCTGACGATAGAGCTGAAGTCCGGAATGCTGGAAACGCTGATGCTTGGCGGCTGAAAACGCTGATGATGGACTGCTGAAAAAGCTGGAATGCTGATTGAAAAACGCTGGTTGTAGGTACTGATGGACTGCAATACTGCTGCCAAGCAATGGGCAGCCAAGAAGATGGCTGCTGAAAATGCAAGGCTGATGGCTGAGGATCTGAAAAACGCTGGAGTTGAGGTACTGAAAATGCTAAAGAAGAGGCTTGAAAAACGCTGGACTGCTGGCTGAGGTGCTGCTGGTACTGCTGGTACTTGAGGATGGTAACTTGTGCTTCCTCTTCTTGCCCCGAAGTGACCCCATAGGTTTGCTTATATAGCAACATAAGGTTGGGTCGAACAGTGCTTATTTAGCCTCCACAATCTTGCAAAATGTCACTTACTAATAATCTGGAGAAATATTAATAAGAGGTTGTTCACATGCAGACTATGCTTAGACTTGGCACTAATGGGAACACTTTCCAATGCCTAGGCCTAGTAGACTTGGGTCGTGCTTTTGTGAAATAAAGGGTATGCAGCTACACTAGAGTGCCTAGACATGCACGTCTTGCATACACGCTCACAAGGGTGCCAGAACACTTCCTAGGCTGACCTAAACTCTAGAAGTAGGAGTTACAGCTTGTCCACATGCACATAGGGTTCGATGTGCACGTGACATTCTCCTCCTCCATCCACTTTGCATCAAGGGCACCCTTGACCAAATTATTCGATGGACCTAGCTTACCTTTCTGTTCTTTTCTTGTGCCCAGTTGGTAGTCTGTTGGTCTCCCCTGTCCACTAGCACCTCGATCTACATCATCGGAATTCTCTGATGAACTTGCATTTGGTTCCCTTGGTTCATCAGAACCCTCAGATGCACTATCATCGGATTGCCTTTCTTCTCCAAAATCCTCTGATGAACTTGCATTTGGTTCCCTTGGTTCGTTGGAACCCTCAAATGCACTATCAACTAATTCTCTTCTTCGGAATCCTATAATGAACTTTCATCTCGCTCCCTTGGTCCTTTCTCTTCACTCAAAGGCTATTGCCCTCTTGAGGTGGGCATTGGCCTGTCCGTAGGATAAGTCAATCCGCCCTTCGCACCTTGGAGCATTCCGAGAACCGACCTCTCGAGAAGGTGACGTCAAACTGCTCTATAAACTCAAGGGCTCAATGGGTGTCCTAATAGCCTGAAATGTGCCAAACCCGACTGCTCCGCTGAAGAGGGCAAGCTCTCCTCCTCTGAACACCTAGATGGCCTCCCATGCCTTCTAGACTTTTTCAAAAATATGCTTTTCTGGTTTTTTCTGCTTCTTTCCCCTTTTCTAATCCTCTCTAGAACTAGAGGACGACAAGCTATCGAAACTCTTTGAAGACGAAGAAAAATTTCAGTCATCCTCAAAATGAACACACTTCTTGGATTTGCTTACCACCTTGAAAATAGACTTCCAACCCAAATAATCGGGGAGTGATTTAAGCCTTTTCTTACTTGTTTCGTCTTCTTTTCAGGAGCTCTATCCAACTCTTTCTGCAAGTACAGTTTTTACCTTTCTACACTCGACTTTTCTTTCAACTTTCTTACCGACTTGAGACGAGAATCCACGGTCTCTCGCGATTTCGAGTGAATCTCATCAATTCTTCAAATGCTTCACATATTTCGGGTCCTGGGAGTAATTCATCAATCTTTTCACACGTGTCAGCCTGCAGTTTACATTTGTACTCAAGGTGACCAACAATCATAGGGGTTTTGTCTCTGTCGGATTCTCCGCAAGAACCCATGTGTGCTACTGAAAGGATCGGATCCTTTATAGAAGAAAAATTGTTTTGAGTTGTCATACCACTGTTACAGACTTGGACACTTCAAGCAAGAAATCAATAGCAACATACGAACAAAAACTGCAAAATCACTAAACTTAGAGAGAGAGAGAGAGAGAGAGAGAGAAGGAGAGTCGACACGGCACGGCAGAGTTCCAAGCCAAGATGCATTGGTCCCTAAGACTGGTGCCCCTTTTGGTATTTCTTTATTATTATGCTCACAAAGTACAACTCCCGAGGATCCAATTCTCTCTGAGACTCTGCGTCCAAATGCTCTCCGGAAGAGTGGCCCTCTTGGCTCTTTTAAACTTACAAGGGATGCCCAAAAGCAGAGCCCCAAAAGCATCAGATCAAAAGCAGCATCACCCAAAAGCATTTGCTCTCAAGAGTCAAAAGCTCCACGTAAACTACGCAAAAAGCTGCCGGTGCATTTTTTGAAAATCTGTACAGCCTGCCACATCATCATTGTTAGCAGAAATCGTGGAATTCCGTACAGCCTTCCACGTCAGCATGTCACCACCATTTGCAAAAGTGCAGCCCAGAGTTCAAGCTTTTGATTTTTAGGGTTTTAGGACCCTCGACCGGTGCTTTGTAAGTGGGGTAGGGTTAGGTTTATTTAAAAACCCTAACCCTTTCAGTTTAGGCCCCTCCGCCACACTTTCTGAGTTCAATTTTTCAAGTCTCAGTTCCTCTTGTCCACCCGGCCATTTCTCTTCCAGTTGGGCACACCACATCATCACTTTGTGACATCTTCCTCTCTTCAAAACTCAATCATTGGCATGCTTATTAGTCTCCACCAAACCTTTTGACCTCCCTTGAGATTTTATCCTAGGCCTTGTTACCATGGACTCCTCTCGACTTGGCCCATCGGACACACACACACACACACCACCCCACCCCCACCCCCCCGGCGGAGATCTTCCCCCAAGCTAGGCCTTGGGCCTTTCCAACGCCCCTTGCCTTGGCATGCCTGCTTGTCTCTGGATCTTCTCGGCCAACTCGAGAGGATCTCTATATCCACGACCTCCGTTGTCTAACACCTGATATTGACTCCCCATTCTGCAATCTGCCAAAAATAACATCATAGTCTTGATTTGAAGCATATTGCTTTCTCATATCATCAAATTTCACGATAGAATATGGCCGTGACCACTGATAACTACGGCTTGCAAGATAGTGCATCTGCAACCATGCTTTTCTTGCCCTGAACATAGTCAATCAGGAAATGAAACTATGATAACAAATCTATATACATAGATGAATCCAGGATAAGTCCAGATTCACCCTTGAAGGAAAGTGCAAGGTATAGACCCATGGTAGCCACCCACAAGATAATATAACCATCAGCTCCATCATGCATAGTATTGACTAAATACCACGACATCCCCACTAACGTCGTCAGTGCCCACTAGTGGGTGTAGAACTAGGTACTAACATATGCTCCCCAACACCACACACACCAGACACACACACACATGAGCATACATCAACACAAAGTTCAGCGTACTGAGTTTCTGTCATGACTCCGGAGATCTGCCCATGTCACCTGTTCGTTAAGACAAAAAATAACGCAAACTCTAATGATGCTTGTGCACTGCACAGTTTGCACCAAGCAAAGAAGGTTTCGATGAACTCATAGCATGTATCACCATTAAGAGCTCATTCCATAGATCTGTGCAACACTCTTGGACTTCAGGAGAAGACGGCTCTCGTAAGCTACCAGGCCATCCTGCCTTAACACTCTCAAAAACTTCAATACTTGCAGAGCAACATTCACAATTTTATTGTGCATTGTCATTGTCTTTGCACAGTGAAATCGTGAATGTTGCTTCAAGCATTTGTACCAGGTGAATCTTAGGTATGCACGTAGCATGTGAGATCTGAAGTAAAATGAGGTGTCAAAGATTAGGGTTTTGTCCCATTTTGCTTGCCCTCTCTATTCTCCCTAGGACCCTATCAACAATGCTCTTTTGATAATATAACTTTCCTTGGACTTTTCTTCTTGTTCAAAGTTTCAAGGGCATTGTCGTGTGTCTTTGCTAATGGTGCGATAAAGGAAAAATAGCCATATGTCTCGTCAAAGCAAGCCTAGTTCTGAGCCAAGCAGCAGCTTTCTAGCAATATTCATGACATTATAGGAGGTAGATATAATGTTTCTTGTCAGACGGAAAAAGTTCTTATATGCGATATGACCTATAGGTTAGGCAATAGACGGTTGTACTGCAACGGTCCAACCCACAATTTAGAAACCTTTTGCAGCATTAAGTTAGGTTTAGTTGGTAATATAAACAAGGACTAGTGTGCTTCAAAGGCTGGACCCATAGATAGTCATGAAGCTTCCCAGCTTATTGCAAACTTGGGCCATGTGACAGTTTGAGCAGCTAATTGCAAGCGCACACTCTGAACCTATGTTTACTCATCTCGATCTTCTCACTTGACCCCTGAAGAATGCTAAGTACATGCATGTAGAGCTATCACATGCTCACTGAAACAGAAGAAAAGAGATTCTTAACATCACACTAAAGAACAAAAAGAGATTACCTGCAAACCGGGCCAGAAGGCTTGCAAACTGTTAAATAAGGGCCAGACAACCACTGCAGAGTTCATGTTGACCTCCAAGTACCTGACGTAGCAAACATGGGCAAACACACAAAATAAAAACCTGCATTGACGTGCAATTTAAGTGCAAGTTACATCCATATCCACAAGACTGATGACCAGTCTCATTAAAATTTAGAGCCACTGAGAGGAACGAGTGCTCATAGAAGGGGAGAAATGGAAGTGTCATGTTGGCAAAGGGATAATTAGCAAATGAACGGAAATGTCCTGCTAGTAAACGGATAGCTCTCTTCAAAATAACGAAATACATGGAGGTAAAGTTACCCATGACTTTTGATAACTAAAGGTTCAATGTTGAATTTCTCAATCACTTCAAAGATGGATAAAAGTGGTATGAAAGGTCAACGTCTAGAAATGCCAAAAAAAAAACTTGAAGAGTCAACCTCTCACCAGCTAGAACTTTTTGGTCTGGTAAAAAATCAAACCTTGAGAGGAGCCAAAACTCTCAGGACTAAAATAATAAGGGAAACTTTGATGGAGTTTGTCAGGAACTTGGGAATCTTTCAAGCTTGAGGATGGGAGGGGGAACAGATAGATGCCAATAAAGTGGAGTTTTAAGGAATTTTTCCCATCTTATGTATGTGAATGACACATGATCCATGTCATTTTCTCATCAACGAACAGAAAGGGCCAGCTTTGCACATTAAACAAATAATTTCTGACTCGGTCAAGGAGAATCAGCAAGTATACTTAGAGAGTGAACAAAGTAACTCACCTGGTTTACTTTTGCCATATGAAATGCAAATAAATGAGGACCACCTGGCCATGGACTTACATGAGGGTAGAATTAAGAAGGAAATCAACATTAAACCCATGCCTCAGAGATAATAAAAACGAGTGGAATTTATCAAGCATCCTCTGTGAAGTGCTGTACAAACAACAGCTCTTTAAATCGGAAATCACTTGGGTCAAAGAATGAAATGAAATGTTATATTAACGTCTGCAAAAGGGCAAAATGACCTAATATACCAAAAAAATACAACCATATGAGATGTGATAAAATTGTCTGGGGGATACATAATAAGGAAAATTTGGATAATTTCATTAACCGCAAAGCTTGGTAATGCCAATAATCAATCTTCCTTTTTGAAAAAAAAAAGGATTCTTATGGCCAGATTTGTAGAACACACTTGAAAACTTACGCACAATCAAAGAAATTAAGATTACCCACACAGTGCGGAATGTGAACAGAATCATAAATAATTATACTCTTCTTGCAGTAATACTCTTACAAGAATGTAGAGCCTTACCATGGATCATTGTAAAGGTACTGCATGACAGCCTTATAAGCTTCATTAAAGATGTAAAGATACTCCTCATCACCGAACAACAAGTATGCCTGTACCAAACAGTCCAATAGTCAGGGCTTAAGACTGATTTCTATTCTACTCAAACATTACACAAAGGAAATAGTTGACTTCTGGACCTAGCTAAACGATAGTAGCATTGCAGCCAAGTGCCCTCAGCAACTTTACTTTTACCATAAATCCAGCATGAAATATAAGGAGGGACACATTGATAAGAGTATTTCTTCTTTCTCTTTAAGAACTTGAACATCAAAATCGAATTGCTGAGCTGTGAATACACTGCAGAAAAGGAGATAGCCAAGACATCAAGTGCGCAGAAATCAAAATTCTATGTACCCACCAACCAGTGCTGCACACGTGCAGACACCTACATTTTCAATGCAGATGGTGAGGCACGATTTAACTCCATCCTCATATCAACTACACGTCTACAAGAATCTATCAGAAAAGCCTAGCTCTTGGTCTACTTGCTTTGATGACGAGAAATCAATCTAGAGAGATGAATCCCTCGATTCTAAGGCATTTCGCCCAATCTAAGGGAGCCTCGATTCCCTGGTGTATTCTGGGGCATCTCAATTCTCGGATCCAAAGAAAGGGAAATAAAGTTCCCTTGGTCAATTTCTGACTCCAAACACAAAGGGATCAGAGCAAAGGCTCACCCACCAGAAAAAAAAGAAAACAATGAGAACAAGGCAATCAAAACAAGAAAGACATCATTTGTCACGTCTTGTAGGCAAAAGTTGACTCAATACAGGGAAAGCATCATGAGGAAAGTTTATTGACGAGAGAGGTCAGAAAAAAGCATTAATTTCTACTTATAGGGCCTATAAGATCTCCTCAATGCTGCCATGGCCCAAGGAACAAGTAGAGAAAGGTCAGTCCCTGTAGATTGTATTAGAAAAATTCACGACTGACTTTACTAACTCTTTTGTCTTTCTGACACAATCACAACAGATACATCAATCTGCTGGCCAAAATGTCAGCAGTTAACGTGCAGGTAGCTCTAAAGAACTCAAAGTGTCATCTCTGAGAACTCAAAGATTGGGTTAGGAGTCTCACATGGCCCAGCCTACTTGTGTTATCTTTTAAGAAATGCTCATGAAAAGGCCTCTTCAAAGGTATTCCACTCTACCACACTCCTCTCACATATTATAGGTTACCTGCCAAGAATATAGTACACTCGTCTACTTAAGTACCTGCTAGGATGATAAAGCATGTAAAAAGAAGTATGAACTCTCAAGTATCATCAGGAGTGTCAAAGATTTTGACCTTCAACAGATATTCGTAAAAGGAATCTATGCTGGTCCCGATACCTGCATCCTATTTGAGTCATAGTATAGTATAAGTAAGGTTTGATAACAGATAAAGTCCATTTTGAATTATGCAGCAGATACAACAGGAAACACCTTGTGTGTCCATTCTCCAGAAAAGACATTTATATGAGCACCCACCAGACCAAGCTGGGAGCGCTGTGCCCACAGCCCTCTCACAGCATTTCTAGCAACCGTTTCAAACACTGAACACAACACACAAACCAGAAGTGCATTATTGATTGAAAAAGTTACAGTCGACAGAAATGGTCAAAACGTTAGCTATCAAGTTGAGAGATTGACCTATCATATTTTCTACTTCATTCAATATATTGCCAAACTAGACAAATAGCTGACCTCTTGCCTTGATCAAAAGCTAAATCCCCAGATGTCTGATAAATGCCAGTACATTTTACCTGGGTCCTTACTTAAACGGCTCAATACTCCAAATTCTAGAGTTAAAGTTCCACCGCCAGCTGTAGATGTCACCTATTAAACAAAAGCATTGAAGCTTAGTCCATTGCAACAAAAAACACATGAATTTTGCAATTATCTTATGCCATTGAAAAAATGAATGCAGACATGTATCCCGCATTGAAGGGCACCTTGAACCATGTATGCTACCATCTAAGACCTTAAGTGTTATTCAACAGTAAATGCTTACCATACTAGAGCACGCACACACATATAGGCTATCGTTGGCATACGTTTCATGTGTTTGACGCAGACTTAGACATATGTGCCATTTGTTGAGGTGGTTGTCACCCCTTCCACACAGTTTCCAGATACTATTACTTTTGAGTGGAAAGGGGTGCCACACTCACAAAGGATTGTGGCTAGGGGTAGACCAAACCAATGCCTTAGCTGACATGTGAAGGTTCATCTGGTGAGGGATTGCCCTGAGGTTGACAACAAACACATATTGGTCATGGGAGGGAGCGGCCCTCTCAGCCACAACAGACGCAGTAGAGTTTTGCCCACCAGCTAGAACCTAAGCGACAACATGATAGTGATCAGAGGGATCAGAGTCAACAGAAGCAAAGTGGTCAGGGAAAGAGACAAGCAGGTGGACACGGTCAGGGGCAACCTATCTTGTTTACAGATAAAAGGTCGTGAGAGCGAGGTTTGATGAGGCAGAGCAGCCCCAGAATAGACCTCCTAATATGAGATTAGCAGACCAGGATCGACAAGGTGATCCAAAGAAGTTGGGCAGGCAGGAAGAGCACAAGGATCAGCAATAAGAGGCATTTCAGGATCAACTTGAGGTGCCCCAAGAGTGGCCAGTTCAGCTGTAGGATGATCCTTTGGAGATCCTGTCACACAGGTGCCTCTCACAATAGGCAACATAGGGAGACAACATGATATTGAGTCTCCTCATTTAGCGGAGGAGTTTGATTCTTCAACGGGCTTTGCTTCACCATCAAATCTTCAATGGCTTCTTCGTGTCCAGAAGCTGATTGATTTGAGTCTGGACCACATCATGGAGTTCTTCTTCAGTGAACATCCTCGGAGTAGGAGGTTTCTTGATTGCCAGTTTGATTGGTGGCTCCATGGCTTTCTACCACTAGGTATGCACTTCAGCCATTGGGTCAAAAATTTTGCGTACTAGGGATCCTTGGCAAACTAAAGCATCTGCTTTGCCCACTCATCAACCTGATGTCGACGTTGCATCTCCATGAGTTCATACTTTGTGGGCCGGGTGGCCCGTACTCATTCTCTGCTAAGTCGCTTGAATTTTCCGTATTGCCTCCTCTGGTCTTAGCCATGGCAGAAGAGGTCGACTAATTCTTGTCGAAATCCATCGGTACCGCAAGAAGAAAGGATCGGATTTTCTGGTAGACGAGTAATCGGCCGTGCTATAACCGGCCTGTACAGCATAGAGGGCGATACTATTTCAATTACATGTTAACTTTACACAGAGCACTGAGAAGAAAAGAGAACATGATTGCGTCCAACAACAAGAATGTCACCACGCACACGAGACCGACACCCTGTAGGCCCCAAAGACTAGCGCCCCTTTCGGTATTTCTTTATTCAATTGAAAGTAGACGATCCGAACATTTAGTCCAAACTTTCACAAAGCTGTCCAAACCTAGCGAGGGCTGAAAACACAGGTTTCTGGCCTGATTTCGGCAACATAACGACGTCAGAACCCCAATAGGTCAAAAACACCTGTCTAGGTCGGATTCCCTCGCAATTTAGAAGCTTTTTGGTGAGCTGTAACAGAATTTCAGTGTGCTATAATTCTCTCTTTTTCTGCCCAAAACCCTGTACACACATCCCAAGGCTCTCACGGAGCTCCCCTGGTGTTCCCTTGCAGTTTAGGTGAGAAACCCTAAACCTGCAGAAAAGAACAACAAGCTATAATTATCTGTTTCGAATCGTTTTTAGCAGAGCGAACACACCTACGTGCGTCCAAAGGGCTCCCACACGCAATGGGACAATTCCCCTGTGAATTGGACGAGTTTTCATGCGAGAAAACTCTCCAAACTCGCAATCTTTTGCGATGGAACTATGCGTACCTGTGGAGGATTAGCAGTTAGCTAATCCGGTTCCTGTTCAGAAGGCTCTTGTCTTGGCAAACGCGCATAAACCCCCAGAACTATACATGTTCATCTGAGGAGCCCAACTAGTGGGACATTACCATATGTGCCAAAGGGGAGAGAGAGATGCACGAGAGCAAATCATCGCGCTACATGAGACAGAGGAGAAGGCAAGCTTTCCAACCCACTACTCACACACACACACACACATTGTAGTTGCACACTGAAGTAAAAATCAGCCCTCTCTCTCTCTCTCTTGGGCGCCGAGAGCCACCATGTGTCCAGTTTGCCCCTTTTGAGTTAGTTCTCTAGTTCCCATCAACTTATAAATTTATAAGTGACTTTCCGAGTGGCCAGATTTTATTTGGCGCACACAGGCTTCAATACTCATCAGAATTCAGTGCTAACTGGACCGACCAGTCCCAGACTCACCGACCTAGACTCCCGATGTGAAAAACCTGTTCGGTCGTAGCCATTTCACACTGGCCATACAATGTCTACTTGCACCTTTCAAGGGTTCTAGGAAAAACAAGTAAAAATAAAATAAAGAAAACTATGTAATACATATCTAGAGAAGACAAGAGGAAAAATACACCTCCTGGTGACGCACCCCACCCTTGAAATACTAAGATCGCTTGCATGCCAATAATACATGCGGATATCTCCTAATATCACATATATTCTATGATGAGGAATCCAAGATATACATGCTTCCGGAAATGTAGCGTTGGACAATTAAACAATCCCACCAACTTGGCTACTACACATATATCAAGCATAGAAGATTTCTAATGTACTCTCAAGCACTAACTTCTCTAGCTAAATTCTGTATGGAAAGAGTAGATACAATTGCTTAACTACTCTCTTGAGCATCATTAACCATGCTCTTACCTTGCTCCAAAAAGGCTACATCAAGTCATTGTGGGTTCCATCTGAAAGGCTTCAAGATATAATTGCAATAGCTGAGGTGAATTAACCAATTCAGACTCTTCCATCCGTTTGGCATTCACAGATGGATAGTTTTTGAACTTCACCAGGTAGCGTCTCGCAACCTTACCTCTAACCTTCCTTTCTTTATATGCCAATATCTGTTCATGAACAAGAATCTCATCTAATTCTTCCACTTCACGCTGTTCCTCATTAAGCATATTCTCTAGCACATCACCAACAAAGGGTCTTAAAAGGCTGACATGAAAAGCATTATGTATTTTCCAGCCTTTTGGTGCCTTCAACTTGTAAGCTACATCACTGATCTTTTCTGAAATCTGAAAAGGACTTGCCTTTCCTTTTCCTTAGCGTAAAAGCACCCAATCACCAAGTGAAAATACAGTTCACGACGGCGACGATCAACAGCTTCTTTTGCTTAGTATGAGTCTTCTCAAGAGAAATCTTTATCTTCTTGTATGTTTCATCCATATCTTGCACATACTTGCCTGCCTCGAATATCTTGTCCTTCGTCTACAAAATGGGCGGGACTTTCTTACCTCCTTCCACTATCTCAAATGGTGCCTTACCTGTTGACGTATGCACAGTGTTATTGTAAGCATAATCAACCGATGGGAGATGGTGTTCCCAAGTTGCCTTGTGCTCTGACACATAACATTTGAGCAAATCCAGGAGAGTAGAATTTGCCTCTTCTGATTGTCCATCAGTTTGCGGATGAAACGAAAATGGAAATTTTAGCGTAGTGTACATATTCTCAAACAATGCCTTCCTAAAAAGACTCGTCATACGGGATCCCGTGATATTTAAAGATATTGCTCATGAATATCTTGACCATGTGTTCTGGCTTTATGCAGATGCAAGTAATTGATTCGCCAGCATGAGACCCACGTAGCTCATGATGGTCTGATTGTATTTTGGGCTGGAGCTATGAATTTATTTCAAGTAGCTCACTTCGTATCAGAGAAGCCTATGTATGAGCAAGGATTAATTCTACTTCCCCACTTGGCAACCCTTATCTTATTCCTAACAAGAATGAAATGGGCTTGCTTACTGAACCTACAAATGATAGTTCAAATCCCATCATTGCCTCTTTGCGTTCTTGGAAGATCAAAGATAAAGTCCATCGCTATGCTTTCCCATGGCCTATCAAGGATCGGCAATGACTACAACAATCCCGGTTGCTTTTGCCTGTCAAATTTGACTTTTTGGCAAACTAAGCATGATCCTACAAATGTGTCAACATCTTGACGCAAAGCTGGCCAATAGAAGAATGCCTCAATCCCTTTCACTGTGGCATCAATTCCACGATACCCAACATAGGGTGGAGCATGACTTTCCATCAAAATCTTTGGCTGTAACTGTTTAGTAACGCATAACTTTCCATGCATCATGAGAAGTCATTCTTAAGCATATAGTGCTCATGATGTTGCCCATCAACAAGCTGATCATATCCTTGCAAAATCTGAATCTTCAGCATATTGTGTCTTCATTTCGTCTAGTTCACAATGGTACAGAATTGACACTACTCGAATTTGGGGCTTTCGTGACAACGCGTCATCCACCATGTTCTTTTTCCCTTGCACATGCACAATCTGAAAATGGAACATTGACAAGATGTTTACCCATCGCATGTGTTTCTCAAACAACTTCGTTTTGTGTAAGGAGATATCGCAAGGTTTGATGATCTATTTGGACAACAAAATCAGCCCCTAGCAAATAGTGTTTCCAACTAGTGAGAGCATGAATTATTGCCAGCAATTCTTTCTCATAAACTTGCAAGTTCGTTTCAGCTTTCAAAAGAATTCTGCTCTCATATGCGACTATTCGGCCATTCTGCATTAGAACTGCACCAAGGTTGTGGCCGCATGCATTACACTGAACCACAAAAGGTTTCATAAGATCTGGCAAAATGATTACCAGATCTGAAGTCGGCTTTTCTTTCAAGTGTTTGAAGGCTGAAATTTCCTTGGCTGTCCACTTGAAAGTAAAGTGACTGCTTTCCCTTGCAGTGCATGGAGTGGAGAAGCAATCTCAGCAAAATTTCGGATGAATCTCCTATAGTAGGAACATAAGCCTAGAAAGCTTTGAATCTCATGTACAAACTTCAAGTCTGGCCATGACCTAATTACTTCCACTTTGGTGAGATCCATGCGTACCCAATCCTTTGAAACAATGTGCCCAAGGACGTGAATCTCTTCCAGAAAGAATTTCACTCTTCTTCGCATTAATGAGTAGCCTGTTCTTGTGTAGCTCATTGAAAACTATGGTCAAGTGATCCCTATGCTTCTCTTCGGAGTTTGAGTAAACAATCATGTCATCAAAGAAGGTACCCACGAAGTTTCTATGTGGTCTAAAAATTATGTCCATCATTCTATTAAACAGCAGGAGCATTTGTGAGACCAAATGGCATGACAAGAAACATTCATTGAGACCAAATGTTGTCTTGTAGGAGCATTTGTGAGACCAAATGGCATGACAAGAAACATTCATAGAGACCAAATGTTGTCCTGAACGCAGTCTTATGGACATCTTCTAGCCTAATGCGTATCTGACGGTACCCACTCTTTAGGTCTATCCTTGTAAACAATGACGCTCCCTCAAGCCGATCAAGAATGTCATCTATCCTCGGTATGGGGAACCTGTTCTTGATGGTATTTTTATTCAAGGCGTGATAATCAATGCACATGCGCCATGAACAGATGATTCTTTATTACAGATGAAATAGCAAAAAGATGATTCTTTATTATAGATGAAATAGCAGAAGCAGAAACAACTGGAATGTTGCTAAATTGGCTTTATCTGACAGAAAAATAATTCTAAATGAATTTTTGGATTTACAAGTGAGAGGGTTTTCTCGCTTGGAACACCGGGAACAATAATTCTAAATGAATTATTGGAATTTTAATTGAGAGGGTTTTTCTCACTAGAGACATCCGAGTACAGAATATTCCTAGTGCGTCATTCAGAGTAATGACGGGAGCACTATGAAAGGAAATATCTAGAAGGCCACCAGGAACGGGTACTTCTGATGCGTCACATCGGATTGGTGACACGGAGCATCGAGAAGAAGTATTCGACCATCCGGGAACGGACATCTCTGATGCGTCATAGGATGGGTGACATAGAGCATCGCGAAGGAGATTGTACCGTAAGTTCGGTAGGAAAGGACTAGGTGATGGCCCATGGGTATTCCTGATGCGTCACAAGGTGGGTGACGGGTGCATCGGAAAGGGGATATCCATAGTCAGGAGGAAATTCCGAACTATGTTAGAATTGTGCACAAGAAAAAGCAAGCACTTGAATGAAGATGGGTTCAGAGGAAACTTTGAAGAAAAACAGATGCTTTATGAGAAAGTGGGATTGCTTTTCGGGAAAGCAATTGTTTTCCCTCGAGGAAGTCTATGTCTGCATTGCAATTGTGCATGTGATTGCATCCACGAACGCTTGGCAAGTGCTGTGAAAGCATTGTTTTTAACTTAAAAGGTTTTATTGAGTTTTGGGCAGATTCAGACTATTTTTAAAAACACACCGGCCGCCCACTTAATAAGTGGGCAGCAATGTGATAAATAAGGCAACAGATCAGCCAGCGTTTTCTCTCTCTCGCTTTCCAGCGGAGCAGCGCACCCAAAAAAAAACAAAAAACAAAAAAAAAAACGGCCGCGATCTCTACGCGGGCTGCAGTGCTCTGCTATCTTTGCCGTGGCCAAGGAGCTATAAAAGCATCACACGCCCTCTCTCAGAGGGAAGGACCAGTTTTCGCAAGGAGGAGATGCTGTTGCAGATTTCAGCCACAAAGAAGACATTGCCAGTGATGTCCATGGCTGCCTCAATTGTACCCGATGTCGCTAGGAACCAATGCGCAAGTTCCCTCGCAAAGAAGTGCCTATGGAGCTGTTTCCATTGCGACAAGCTGCTGTTTTTTTCTCTGTTTCAGCCCATAAACATCCTAGACGGGGCTGATTTACAAGAAGGAACCCGAGAACACACCTCTTTTGCGTGTAGGATTGGAAGAGAGAGAATTTTCTATGTAGAGATCTCTTCCGGGAATTGCTTTTCGAGAACTGAATTGCGTTTCGAGTGTCGAAACTTTGAAGGTAACGATTTTCATGTTATGATCTCTAAGTATTTGTTTGCACTTGTGCCTCATTTTTAAAGTAATTATCATATTACATTTAATCGCAAGAAGTTAGCGGAGAACGCTCGCTACTGCTGCTCGCCCCCCCCTTGCTGCGCCATCGCTACCCTCTCCCCCCCCCCACACGCTGCCCCTGCGCGCTAACCTCCCCCCCCCCCCCCCCCCCCCCAACCCACTGCCCCTGCGCGCTGCCGCCCGCCCGCTACCCCCCCCTGTTCTCGCGCTGCCCCAAAGGCTGCCCGCTGCCCTCCTCTCGCGTTGCCATCCCCACCCCACCCCCCCGCTCGCTGCCGCTTGTGCACCCGCACATTCCTGGCTGCCCACTTCGCCCTCGCCGTCCC
The DNA here is from genome assembly GCF_014529385.1 of Adiantum capillus-veneris. Classification (NCBI taxonomy): domain Eukaryota; kingdom Viridiplantae; phylum Streptophyta; class Polypodiopsida; order Polypodiales; family Pteridaceae; genus Adiantum; species Adiantum capillus-veneris. The sequence continues at coordinate 158,883,668 of NC_140936.1, read as the reverse complement.
CCCATCCCCCCCCCCGTCCTCTTTGCTCCCGAAGGTTTTCTGCACCTGGCTCGGCAACGCTTTCTCTTCGGACAAGTGCTTGGCGTACTCGTTCGCAGATTTTCTTCATCGCCCGCTTCTTCGACTCAACAGTAGACACAGATGGAGGCTCCAGCTCCACCTCAGAGGGACTCGCCTGAAGCCCCCCCGCCCGACCCCGCTGAGCCCACCATTCGACTTGCTCTTACGCCGGCAGAGCAAGCGAGCCTTGCCACAGAGGTAGAACGCTTGAAGGCGACTTCTGTCATCTGCAAGGTTCTCGGCACTCGTCCCAGCAGAGGAGAGCTGCGAGATCTTCTCCAGGCCCGCCTCCTCGCAGAGGTGGGCAAGATCTTGGATGTCCAGATTCTCGGACGGGGGTACTACCAGATTGAGTTCGAGACTTCCGAGATGGCCTCCAAGGTCATAGCTATGAGTCCATTGGCCATCCGAGCAGCACGCGCCCACTTTCGACAGTGGCGACATGGTTTTGACCCGTCTTCGGATGTGCTAGTAGAGGAGGCGGACATCCCCATTTCAGTCTGCTTTCCGGGTTTACGGAGGGAGTACCTTCCACTTCTCTCCAGGATTGGCTCCGCCATCGAAACTGTCCTGGAGACACCTCGTACGGCAGCATCAGTAGCTGCCAAGGCGGCTGGCATCCCTTCAATTCGAGTTTTGGTCAGAGATACCCACACGCTCCCGAAGGTCATCCTTCTGCCTCGGGTGAGTGGGGGTTGGTTTAGACAGAGTGTGGAGTACTCGGGTCTCCCGAACCAGTGTTTCATTTGCAGACAGATGGGCCACCTAGCGAAGGCTTGTCCACGGAGGAGACCACGACCCACACCGCAGCCTCAGCCCCAGCCTGCCAAGGCTGGGCCGCAGCCACAGCCAGCGACGCAGAGCACAGATCCAGCGCCACCCTCCGAGCTTGGGGCTCCAGCGGAGGAGGGTTGGCAGCAGGCCCGTGGCCGTCGACGCCAGGGGCCACAGCGACAGCCTGGCACTCAGAGTGGCCCCCAGGTGCCTACTCAGCAGCAGTGGGTTCCCACGGGGAACCGCTTTGGTCCTCTTGAGCAAGAGGAGCCCCCTACGCCAGCCTCCACCTCCGCTTCACCCTCGCCAGCCGCTCCGCCTTCCGATCTCCCCTCCTCCTCCTCATGCCCTCCCCCGCCCTCTGCTACCGCTCACTCCCCACCTCGCCCCCCCCCATGTCTCTGCCGCCCCACCCCGCTTCTCCTCTCCCCCGCCCCCCCCAACCCCTTCTCCCCCTCCTCTTGCTTCAGTACCACAGCCGGCTCTGGAGACTGGACCCTTGCCGGCGGCCAGGAGATCTCTTGGCAGCGCCTTCGCCACGAGTCGCCTAGCGAGAGAGGGTCAGCCCTTCTTGCGGCCCCCACTGCAGATTCAGACATCTCCTCTTGCAGCTATCCCTCGTGGTTTGACGAGCTTTGACCTCCGACGCCGCTGGGATTTCTTCGATTACGGGTTTACTCGTTTTCTTGGCGATTCCGCAGCAGACCACGAGGCAGCCTGCTTCAGAGTCTACGCTTTGTTCCTCGCCGCTAGGGGGACAGAGGCCTTGGACTCAGCAGTTGGTTTCTCCTTCCCCCTCTGTGGCAGGACTGAGACAGAGTGGTCCCTCGACTCAGTGGTGGAATGGTTGCATACACAGGTTCTCGAGTTCTCTCACCACATGGGAGAACTTGGCGTTACAGATCTGCTGCAGACTTTGTGGCCACTGGCCAAGTTTCCGGTGACACCCCCAGATTCAGCAGGAAGTAGACACATTGTGGTGTACTTTTTTGCTGATACGCAGTGTTTGCCTTGCTATGTATTCATTCATGAGGACTCCTGGACAGAGGAGGTTGCTTTACGCACGGCTCGCTCTACTTGGGCTTGGACCAGGCACTCACTGCAGTCTCGCCTATCTAGAGGACGCTCGGATGCGGATTACTCCCCATCCAAGCCTCCTTCGAAGATAGCTCGTCTTGCTGCTGCGGCAGCATCTGTTCTCTCTCGCTCCCCATGAGGATCGTCTCGTGGAACGTGCAGGGACTAGGTGGGCCCCAGTTTCAGCGGCAACGGGGCCGATTGCGTCAGGAGCTTCAGCGATGCCTTGTGGGAGGAGAGATTGATCTCCTTATGCTTCAGGAGCACCATTTGTCTGAGAGCCGCATTCGGCGATGTGGTCAGATTTTGCGTGGACGCTATGATACCTTTTGGTCAGCTGCTTTTGGACCTGGAGGCATCCAGGGTGGGGTATGTATGACTATTGCGGACTCATTACAGCAGGCCATTGTGGGCAGAGGGATTATTGTACCAGGCAGGGCTCATTGGATTACTATGCAGGTTCAGGGTAGCCTTGTGGGTTTCCTGAACATCTATGCGCCCAATGTGGCGAGTGCTCGTGCAGAGTTTTGGTCACAGATTGTTGAGTCTTTGCCACAGGTTGACCAGTGGTGTGTAGGAGGGGACTTCAACATGTTGGAGGACCCTTCTGACAGAATCGGAGGCAGCCATGCTATTGTGCATGGAGTCGAGTTAGCAGCTTGGGAGAGTTTTTGTATGACGTTGAGGGTCTCGGATACATGGCAGCATTCTGGCTTTGTGAGGCCTCCAGAGAGTCTTACCTTCTCTAGATCGGACCGCCGAGTGGGAGGAGTGAATCTATCGAGCATAGATCGCTTCTACACTAGTGACCACTTCAGTGATTTGGGGGGATCAGTGGGCATCCTGGCAGGGACATCCTTCTCGGACCATGCACCAGTGATCCTCACAGTGGCAGACAGGCAGAGAAGTGGGAGCACGATGCTTCGCATCCCAGAGCGGGTCTTGTTGGACTCAGCACTCAGAGAGAGGGTCGAGGCTCTATGGACAGAGGGCATGGACAGCCAGGCTCCACCTGCAGACAGAGTGGCCTCAGGCCTAGCTCAGCTAAGCCACTTCTTTCTCCAGGAGTCTTTGGCTCGACGGGCTGCAGCGAGAGAGGAGGAGCAGCGTCTCAGACGAGGCATTGCTTCACTACAGAGGATGCAGGAGCAGCATCCAGACAGTCCATGGTTGGAGGAGCAGCTTCAGCAAGCTCGACAGGAGCTTGCTTGCACAGAGGAGAGGCGCCATGAGTTTGCCTTCCACCGGCATGCATCTCAGTGGACTCAGGTGGGTGACAGAGTGACAGGTGTTTTTTTTGAGACAGTGGGACCTCGGCACTCGCATGCCAAGGTCAATCAGTTGAGGAGACCCGATGGGTCAGTTGTTTGCGAGCCAGAGGATATGCGTGCAGTTGCTACTGACTTTTACCGTGAGCTACTGTCGGCTGAGCCAGAGTCAGAGAGACAGGATGCATGCAAGGAGCAGGTTTGGGCACAGATGCCTTGTCTTGTGACTGAGGAGATGCGGCAGAGGCTTGAGTTGCCTCTTCAGCTTGAGGAGCTGCACACGGCTCTTAGGGCCCTCCCTCGTGGTAGCTGTCCAGGTGAGGATGGGCTGACTCCCAGCTTCTTCTTGGAGTACTGGGACCTGCTTGGCCCAGATCTTTGTAGTGCCTTTCAGTACATTCTGCACACAGGAGTGATGCCGGATAGCATGAGTGAGGTCCTGATCTACCTCATTCCAAAGGAGGGTGGCTCCTTGGATGAGATTCGACAGTGGCGTCCCATCACCATTCTCAACTCAGCCTACAAAATTCTTGCCAAGGCTCTGAGTTTGAGGATTCAGCCACTCTTGGAGAGCCTTATACATGGGACTCAGACAGGTTTTGTCAAGGAACGCAGTATCCTTGACAACATCTTCACTTTTTGGGAGGCTTCTGCCCTTGCACGGCTCCGTGGGGAGGACCTGGTGATTCTTCTTCTCGATTTTGAGAAGGCATACGACAGAGTTGACTGGGACTTTCTAGAGGGCACGCTACGTAGGATGGGCTTCTCAGAGGCTTGGATCAGAGGGGTGTCAGCTTTGTACAGACAGGCCCACAGTCAGGTGCTTTTGGCAGGAGGTAGAGGTGAGCGCTTCATGCTCACACGATCGGTCAGACAGGGTTGTCCTCTTGCCCCCTTTCTCTTTCTGTTCTATGCGGAGGCGATGAGCAGATTTTTGGTGTCACAGCAGGTTGGTTTGAGGGGCTTAGCACTCCCTACACGGGGAGATGAGCTTCTGGACGCTGAGTTTGCCGACGACTCAGCCTTGTACTTAGAGGGCCAGGAGGCCAATTTACACAAATGTGGGCAGGCTTTGGAGACCTTCTGCTGTGCATCGGGCGCACTGATCAACTGGAGAAAGATAGTGGCTTTCTCAGTTGGTAGTGCTCCTGTGCCAGATTGGATGCCAGGAGAGGGTTTCAGGTGGATACCTCCAGGGACTGCAGTTCGGTACTTGGGTTGTCAGGTTGGTTTGGATTTGTCCCCCGAGCAGCAGATTGCTCCTCTTCTCCTGTCCATCAGGAGAAAGCTGTTACATTGGAGCTCAGCACGACTTTCGCTGGCTCGTAGAGTAGTAGTTGCCAACCAGGTGTTGTTGGCGACTATGTGGTACATCACTTCTTGCTG
>NC_140936.1:158556603-158874103 GCF_014529385.1 Adiantum capillus-veneris | reverse complement strand
TCTCTTTGCCCTTCTCATTCTTCAAGATGGCTTTCCTTGCCCTATAATCGACCACGGCAATGTTCTTGTGGAACCAAGGGATTCCTACGAGGACGTCACACCCTTCCAAAGGCATGATGTAAAAGTCCTTGTGCCCTAAATATCCCTGACAATGCAAACTAGTTTGCTAATGACAGGTGTAATGGCGACATCCCATCCGGGTGCCGCTAGAACAGCCTTGGCCTGTGGCCCCAATTCCTCGGGTGTAATTCCAAGTCGAGCCGCCAATTCGGTTGAAATGAAGATAGCCTTGGCTCCTCCATCAAAGAAAAATAAGGGCTCCCCGGTCTCGCACTTTGCCCCATGCTCTACAAAGTTCAGTACTTTCATCCATGTGATCAGGGTCGGTCCCCACACAGTCTGGTACAAGTCCTGCTTTCGTCTTTCCTTTTCTTCCGTGCTCTTCAGCTGCTCTGGAACTCTGTGGCTTGTCTTCTGGTGAAGAGCTCTGTCCAGCTCTTTCTGTAGCTTTTGCCTTTCTGCACTCGTCTATCCTTTCAGCTTTCCTCCCAGCCTGAGAGAAGAATCAATGGCCTCACGCCCTCGAGAGTGAATCTCATCAATCGGGTGATTCTTCAGGTGTTTCGCAGATCTCGTGTCTCTGGAGGTACGGAGTACCTGATCAACCTTTTCATACGTGTCAACCTACAATTGACATTTGTACTCCGCTCTACAGAGAGAGCTTTAGGTCCCTTGGGCCCCATCGGACAAGGTCCCGTAAGTTGGTGGGAACTCTTCTTTAAGAATAGGCCACTTGGCAAGATTTGCAAGTTGTTGAAACTTCTTGTGCTACTACTGCTTCTTAGGTTTAGGCCCCTTGGCCAGGATCTGCATGTTGGCTCCGTTCTTCAATGGCTTGACACGTCAGCAGTTTGTGACAATTACTCCCCATCCAAGCTTGGTTTGAAGATTGCGCAATTGGTTGTGATGGCAACATCTACTTTTTCTCATTCACCCATGAGGATTGTCTCATGGAATGTGCAAGGGCTAGGTGGACCCCAATTTCTACATCAAAGCGGTCAACTCAGACAGGAGCTCCAGAGATGCCTCGTGGGTAAAGATGCAGCAGGCTCGATAAGAGTTGATCACCATTGAGCAGCGGCGCCATGAGTTTGCATACTACCGTCAAGTTCTCAATGGACCCACCTGGGCGACAAAGTTACTCGACATCCGGGCGGTAGCTATTGACTTCTACCACGACCTACTCTCATCCAAGCCGCAATCAGAGCGCAGGGATACATGCAAAGAGCAGGTGTGGGCACAAATGCCTTGCCTCATCACTAAGGAGATGCGATAGATGCTTGAGAGCCCCCTCCTGCTAGAGGAGCTTCGAGACGCTCTCAGGGCACTCCCTCGTGGTAGTTGCCCAGGAGAGAATGGTTTGACTCCCAGTTTTTCTTGGAAAACTGAGAGGTGCTTGGACAGGACCTATGTAGTGTGTACTAGCACATTCTACGCACTTGGGAGATGCCTGATAGCATGAGCGAGGGTTTGATCTACCTCATCCCCAAGGAGGGGAGCTCCCTGGATGATATTTGGTAGTGGCGGCCCATCACCGTTCTAAACTTTTGACTACAAAATCCTTGCAAAGACTCTAAGTTTGAGAATTCAGCCACTTCTTGAGAGCATTAAGACAACATCTTCACTTTTTGGGAGGCGACTGTCCTCGTCTGCCTGCGAGGAGAGGATCTTGTGGTGATCCTTCTCGACTTTGAGAAGGCCTACGACAAAGTTGATTGGGACTTCCTTGAGGGCACTATGCGCAGGATGGGTTTTTCATATGCATGGATTAGAGAGGTGTCTTCTCACTACAGGTATGCTTAGAGTCATGTGTTGCTAGCACGATGTCGAGGGGAGCGGGAGCGGGAGCGGTTCATGCTCACGCCCTTAGTTCAACAGGGCTGCCCTCTTGCCCCCTTCCTGTTTCTTTTCTACACAGAGGCAATGAGCAGATTTCTGGCCTCACAAGAGCTTGGTTTGCGTGGCCTCCAGTTACCCATTTGGGAAGAAGATCTTTTGGATGCTTGAGTTTGTTGATGACTCGGGCACGTTTTTGGAGGGCTGTGAAGCCAATTTGCACAAGTGTGAACAATCCCTGGAGGTGTTTTGCTATGCGACAGAAGAATTGATCAACTGGCAAAAGATAGTGGCTTTTTGGGTCAATGATGCTCCCATGCTTGACTCGTCACGTGGAGAGGGTTTTCGTTGGATCCCTCCGGGGATGCCAGTTCGCTACTTGGGCTGCCACGTTGCTTTGGCCTTGTCACTAGAGCAGTAGACTACTGCCCTCCTCCTAGCCATCAGGAGGAAGTTGTTACACTGGAGCTTGGCACGCTTATATCTTGCTGGCAGGGTTGTTGTGGCCAACCAGGTGCTCTTGGCCACCATGTGGTACATACATCACTTCCTACTGCATTTTTTCAAGTTCTTGCATTAGCCAGCTAGCGAGGCCGATCAAGAACTTTCTTTGGACAGGGAGAGACACGCAATTGGCTCGGGACAAAGTCTCTTGGCACGTCATGTCACAAACTGCTGACGTGTCAAGCCATTGAAGACCTGAGCCAACTTGCAGATCCTGACCGAGGGCCTAAACCCTAAGAAGAAGCAGCTGAAGAAGAAAAAGTCCTACCAACTTATGGGACCCCGTCCGATGGGGCCCAAGTGACATACAGACATTAAGATAAAGGAAGCCACACACACACACACACGGTGGAGAAGATGGCGTGGCAGTTGTACGGAGTCACGGAATTCGCGCTGACAGCCTGTACGGATTTTTGAATTTTACGTTGACATGCTGACATGGCACAATTGTACAGATTTCCGCGTTTTACGTTGACTCCTGACGTGATAGAGCTGTACAGAATTCTGCTTTTGCGCTGGCAGCTTTTGGGATTTTGCTTTTGGGTCAATTGCTTTTAAGTTTGAAGGCTTTTCATGTAAACTACTTTTCATAGGCCAAGGGCCTTTAAATATGTGCAGAGGGCTCATTCTCTGGCACGCTTTAATGAGAATGTGCAGAGCGCGGGTACCGGCATTGTACTCAGTTAAAGTAATATAAAGAAATACCGAAAAGGGCGCCAAGGTTTGGGGCCAATACTCTCTGGGGTGGAATTCCGCCACTCCGTGTCGCGTGTGCTTTCTCTATCTTCCAGTTCAGTTGTTATTGAAGCGCTAAAAGTCTGTTCAGTCTGTTCTTTTCCGTTGGCTCGTGGTGCCCGTCTTGTACAAGTCATCACACTATCTTGCTCCCAAGAAGGGTAGGTATCATCGATCCAACACAGCAGAGTAGAGCACTCCTTGGGAAGCTCATTGTCACAGATTGTATTCCAGGTGAGAAGCCCAAGAAGGAGCTTTTGTAGCATCGGATTAGAGGCAGAGTCCCATAGCCGGGTGGCATTTGGAGCCCATCCACTCATTAGATTTTCACAAAGATGCGTAGAGTAGGACTGAGCAGGAGATGGGAGGATTGTTTCGTGTTGAGCTTGCTTCGGTCTTGGGAGCAGTTGAGGAGGGGACTTGAGCAGCACCAGCCTTTACGCACTGAGGAGCGCTTGAGGCAGCCTCTTCCATGGAACTCTCTAGTCAGTACACAACGAGGTCACATGGTTGGCAGTAGACCCCATGTCTCATGGGGTCCCATGGTAGAGGGTCCAGCCCGCACCCTAGGAGACAGGTTACAATTTACACCACTTCCTTAGGAGACCAGAGCATTCAGCTGCCCGGTATGAGGTGGGTACAAAGCATGTGTCAGGACATCGTCAAGGCTTTACCAACAGAGTGGCACACACCTATCGAGTCGGTGGCTCCCAGGCCTGCCCGCCAGCCTCGCCATCTGCGCCCCCGCCCACAGCCCTCGCTGCCCGCCCCATCTCCTGCCCGCCTTGCGCTGCCCTCACCCTTTGCCGGTTCCAGCTCACCGCACACCACCCTCCCCCCCCCCGTTCGTTATCTGCCATACTCTACCAAAAGTTTTTCCTTCGATTGGCCCTAGCAGTGCTGATTTCTTGACAGTGCTAGTCGGGGCTTCTTGCAGGGAAATTTTTTATCCGCTTCTTCTCCGCCACAGCAGCAGACACAAATGGAGGCTCAAGCTCCGCCACAGAGGGACTGATGAAGTCCCCTCGCCCGACCCCACTGAGCCCACCATTCGACTTGCTCTCACTCCGATAGAGCAAGCGAGCCTAGCCATAGAGGTGGAACGCCTGCAAGCAACTTCCGTCTGCATGCTCTTTGAGGTTCAACGAGAAGGTCGCCTCCACGGAGTCACTAGTGAGGCACCAGAGGTAGCAAAGTGTTGTTTCCAGCGGATTCGAGTTGTGGGCATCAGAGGGAGGACCTGTGTGCTTGATCCTGACCCATCAGATCTTGAGAGTGGACATTAGAGGCTTTGTGTCACAAACTGATGACGTGGCATCACTACCTGGAGACCAACGTCACTTTATAAATTGTTCGAACTTATGGGTACCTACCGACAGAGCCCAAGGGACACGAGATTAAAAAACGCTGACTGGACAGTTGTACGGATGCCCGAAAATCGGGCTGACATGCTGACGTGGTAGGCCGCACAGAAATCCGGGAAATGCGTTGACCGATGACGTGGCAGCTGTACGGAATTTTCGTGGATGCCAAATTTTGGACCATACGCTTTTAGACCTTGAAGCTTTTGAATTGAGGGGCTCTACTTTTGGCATCCCTTGTACTGTTTAAAAGAGCCCTTGGGGCCTCACTCCGCAGAGCATCTGGACGCAAAGTCTGAGAGCAGAGGTCCCTCGGGAGTTGTACTTTGCAATGATTAATGATAAAGAAATACTGAAAGGGGCGCCAGGCTTTGGGGCCAAAACCTTTGGGCACACAACTCCATCGGGCCGTGTCGACTCTCTCCTCTCTCTATTAAAGTTCAGTGATTTTGAAGTTTCTGTTCGTGTGTTGCTATTGATTTCACGCTTGGAGTGTCCCAAGCCTGTCAGTGGTATCAGAGCTCAGAAAGATTCTTCTTTTATGGAGGATCCAATCCTTTTTGCAACACGCAGTTTTTTTTTTTGAAAGAATCTTCATGACCCGACCGTGGACTTAGCCACTCCCACCCTTCGTACATAGCGCATTGGGCACGCTCCTTCCTTCATCGCTCTGTCTTACAGGGCATAAGCCATAAAGAACCGCAGATTACACATGGGTTCTCATAGATAATCTGACAGAGAACACCATTGGTGGGTAGGCAAAGAAAAGGTGAAATCCGGTATGGAAACTCAAGAAAAGAATAAAGATTTCGACAAATTCTTGGCGGAAAAGTTTGCTAGAACGGAGTACAAACGTCAATTGCAAGTTGACAAATGTGAAAAGATTGAACTAAGTACTCCACAGACCCAAGATTTGCGAAACACCTAAAGGATTACCCGATTGATGAGATTCACTCGAGATGGCGTGAGGCCATTCATTCTCCTCTCAGGTCAAGAGGAAAGCTGAAAGGACACACGAGTGCAGACAAGCGGAACCTATACTCGCAGAAAGAGCTAGACAAAACTCTTGAAAAGAAGATGAACCACATGACCACTAGAAAATAAGCCAGAGAGTTACAAAGCAGCAGCCGAGCGTGGAAGAAGAGGAAAGACGAAAGCGAGACTAGTACAAGATTTTGTGGGGACCGTCGACCTTGATCAGATGAACGAAAATACCGAACTTTGAACAGCATGGGGCAAAGTGCGAGACCGGGAAACCCTTATCTTCTTTGATAGAGAAGCCAAGGCCAAATTCAACTGAATTGGCGGCTCGATTTGGAATTACACCCAAGGAAATGGGGCTATAGACCGAGACTGTTCTAGCAGAACGCGGACGAGATGTTGCCATTACACCTATCATTGGCTAACTATGTTTGCATTGTCAGGGGTATTTAGGGCACAAGGACTTTTACATCATGCCTTTGGAAGGGTGTGACGTCCTCCGAGGAATCCCTTGGTTCCCCAAGAACAGTGCCGCGGTCGATTATAGGGTAGGGAAAGCCATCTTGAAGTATGAGAAGGGCAAAGAGATTGTACTTGCTGGAAAATTGAAAGGCGAGTCCGTCCTGCTTGATGAAATCTAGTTTTTTTTGTTTACCCGATTTTCTTGAAAGAGTTGAATGATGATTAAAGGTCGAATATGTCAGACCTCGAAAAAGGAACGACAAGATTTTCTGCAAGCTCAAGATGACTGTTTCTCTGAGGGCTTACCAAGCAAGTTGCCTCCTTTACGTCCTGACGATCACACGATTGATTTGATTCCCGATAGTACACCATCGAACCGGCCATCTTGCTGACCTAGCCAAGCCCAACATGAAGAAATAATGAACCAGAACAGATTTCCCCATTCCGAGGATCGATGATATACTCGACAGACTTCAGGGTTCTACTTGCCGAATTGATATGAAGAGTACTTATCATCAAATCCGAATTGCTTCTGGATACGTCTACAAGACAGCTTTCAGGGCGACTTTTGGTTTGTGTGAATATTTGGTGATGCCTTTTGGTCTTATGAATGCTCCGGCTACATTCTACCGCATGACGGATAAAGAATTTTCAGCGAGTACCAATCATTTGTGGGCACTTTCTTTAACAACATTATCGTCTTCTCCAAGAATGAAGCGGAACACAGACACCACCTGTTGCATGTTTTCCAGGCACTGTGGAACCATAAATTGGTTATAAATGCGGATTTTTCTCGCCTGAGATAGATTTCTTGGGACACGTCGTCTCAGCAGAAGGGGTAAAGTCTTTGGTTGTGAGACTGCCTTGTGGTTGCTCTGAGATTGGAAACTCCGTTTCCAAAGCAGCGTAACCACGAAACGTTCAGACCCAAAACGTTTCACCCCGAAACGCGTTTCGCCTGCATGCAGAGGCGTTTCACCTGCATGCTGAAACGTTTCATGCATTTCAGGCATCACCCTGGCTGAAACGCGTTTCGCGGTTTCGTTGTTCCAAAGTCCCCTGTTTCTCATTTTCATGTTGCCATTTCTTCAGGGAGTTCCAAATGTTTTATACACAATATACCTATAGAAAGCCGTTTCTAAACCGTTTCAATGAAATGAGCAAGCCATTTTCGTCTTTGATGGATAGCCGGTATGACTTCCGTTTCCCGTTCCAGGTGACTATGCTCCAAAGTCACTCTTTGAGGATGGAGTGATCCAGATCCAGGTGGTGCTATAGATACTAATGTGCAACTACAGGCTATGTTTTTATGCCTATTACAGGAGCAGTAAGAAGCAGCCCACCATAGTGTTAAAAGTAGAGGACTGAGCTGCCTGTTGCATTATACAAGAATTTATTTTGTTGAGGCAGTTGCTTTTGGAGATGGAATCTCAACGCTAGACGACTATCATTTATACAGACCACTAGAATTGCATAGCCCTTGCATGGAATCTGGTATCTCCTGCCAAGACGAAGCATATTGAGATACACTATCACTTGGGATGGTGCTATTCGGCTTGTCTATGTTCTATTACAGACAATACTATCATTTTCTTCAGATACCCTCTTCCTCATTAGCAATTACCGTTCACTCTAGCTCTCTTGGATTTCCTTCCCTGCCTATTGTGCCATGACTGTGCCCTATCCAGTAGGCTTATAGTAGAACCCTATCATAGGTATTCCTGCTGTGGTGCCAAGCATTGAGGGGCTATTTTAGCAGTTTTGGGGGCGATCCTTATCTTCCTCCGTTTATACATGTCCTAGGGCATATTCGTAAGTCTGGCAGCTTTCTGGGGTTGTGTATATGGGAACCCCCCCCCCCCCTTCCTTGTAGCATTGTTGGGTTCATCCAACGCCCTCTCTCTTATTTGTGTTTACTCTGGAGTCTGTGCAGTCTCTGCCCCCTACAGGGAATCTGTGTCTCACTAACGACTCCTTGCAGATTGCCTTGCGTTTCATTTTGCAGGTGTGGGAGCAACCTCTACAGGCCTTGGCAAGCCATATTAAGTACGCGTCCCTTAGTATCTGATTGGTACCTATCATCAAAGTCAGCCGTGTTTCTATCAAATAAACAAAACACCATTCCCTACAAATTTACTGTATAACTACTAGATGATCAGGAAACAAAGTGCTCTTGCCTTGCTCTCATCATCATTTACACCATGAAGAAGATTCACAGAGCCATAAGGTATACCTGAAAAACTCAATTCAAGACAGTCAAATAAGAAAAGCTTGGGCAAATTGAGCTCGAGCTATAAGTTCACTTTAATTTTTCAAGACCTGTGGGAGTTTCAAAAGCAGGCAATAGTCTTCTGCCTAGATCTTCTGCAAGTTGCAGCAATTCATCATTGTAGTAATCGATTTGCATGCCCTGCCATCAAAACACAGTACTCTTAAAACTGAAAGCAAGTGACAAACTTTAAAGGATTCACAAAGCCATTACACTGTCCAGATATCAAAGATAAGCACTCACAGTAGAAGAATCCGTAGCAATAAGATGAGCTGATAAGAGGCCTCCCAAAACACGAATATTTGTTTCAAAAACAGAGACTGTTTTGTTCTACACAGCAGAAAATACATGCTTCAAACAATAGACCTTCATTCAAAGTTCTTGATTCCAACTACAATTGGAGTCGCCATATCAAGATGTTGTCTAAGCACTCAAAATCAGAAATTTTCATCCAAAGACTTGTTGCTGAAGTAAACTCAAAGCGGGCAAGCCAACAGTATCTGTATGATATGTATGCACATTTACAGCGATGATGCAAACATTTTGACTAGTTACAAGCACCAACATATTCTGAGAAACCATCTCAAAAGCATTCTAAACGTGTCAAGAAAATATTGAAACAGCTTATACATCTGGCAGTGGATCATTACCAGCTCGTGGTAATAATGAAGATGACACATGAATTAGTGGTGCAAAAGCACTGCTCTAATACATAGTTGCCCAGAACCAAAAATCGGAATGTGGAATGGGGAACAGAACCGGGCATGAATTTCCATTCCCTGTTACAGATACTCACATCTAAAACATGGAATGAAGATTCGGAACGGGAAGTTGGAATGGGAACGGGGAACGGAAGCCTGAAAATGGCCACTCTCTGTAGCTATAAATAGCAGTAATTGTGTGTCGTTATTTTGATATGTTCCAAGCTGAGCCGGATAAGATAAGTGGACCAAATTATCCAGATCCAAGGAAACAAGCCAACATGATCATTGCAGACATCCTTGTACATTTGACAGTTGATCACTAGAAGCTGGTGATAATAATGAAGATGAATTTTACACCTCACATGACTCAGTGTGCATTACCAGTAATTGTGTGTCACTATTTTGATATGTTCAAAAGCTGTCCGAGATAAGATAAGTAGACCACATTATCCAAATCCAAGGAAACAAGCCAGTATGATCATTTTCAAGAAAATATTGAAATGCTTTTACAAATAGGTCAGTGGTAAATATATAATTATCAGCTCCATATGCATACTCTTGACCAAATACTAAATATCAGCTCCATTATGCATACTCTTGACTAAATACTACAGCATCTCCATTAATATGAACTATGGCATCAATACAAAGATCTCTGAACTAAGTTCTTGTCGTGGATCTAGAAATGCAGGTGGTGCAAGAGATGAGTGGATGTTGCATGATTTTGCTTTTTGTATTACAGCATCCAGTCACACAAACGTGTTCAGAATATACATTAAGGTACCAAAGGTTGGTTCAGGGGAGGAGTGGTTGCCTACTTTGTTTTCAGTTTTTATCCACCTGTCTCATTTTGCGGATCATGGAACTTGGTGTCAAGACTACATTTTCAATAATAGGTGCAATCACGGACGAATGCTCTTCTTTTCAGGGGCCCCGAGGGGTATGTGGCCAAGTGATGATGTAGAACTACTGACATGGTAACAATGATGACATGGCATCAGAGCTGATGTAGTACGTGGCAGCTTGAGCAATCAAAGCCAAACCGAGAAGCATTGCAAAAACGCACCAACGTGAAGAAAAAGAAAGATCACCCGAGAAGCATCTTTGACTGAGATTGAAGTACATCATCCAGTATCTGAGGTTCACCTTCTTGCTTGTGAGGTCACCTCGCACCAGAGGAGCTTCACCACACTCTGCATCTGAGGGTCACCATTTTGTATATGGGCATCAATACCTGTGCCTGAGGGTGATTATTTTCAAACTGATTATCATCTTGCACTTCGAGCTCCTTTACAAGACAGTGGCACATACTTGCGTGGTGAGGTGGTTGTACATGCACTACAATACTATTTTTGATTTAGAAATGTAAAGAAATAACAGGAGGGCTGCCAAATTTCAGACCTGTTATCCCCAAAGAGGAACTACGCCCCTCCTAAGCAAAGTCTTCCGGATTCTAGTTAGGCAAGTCTTTAATTTGAGTCCTCGGTCCCCTCCACTTTCCCATTGCCTATCATGTGTGGCTATCAGTTTAACTTTCTTTCTTTTCATCAAGTAAAAAATTCCTACAGATCATCTTGTCTTGTACAACACACAAATTTAAGTATGGAGAACCAAATATATATATATATAGATATATCTATATATATATATATAGATATCTCTCTCTCTCTCTCTCTCTCTCTCTCTCTATATATATATATATATATATATATATATATATATATATATATAGAGAGAGAGAGAGAGAGAGAGATGAAATGAAATGAAATGTTATATTAGCATCTTCAAAAGACCAAAGTGACCTATGAGACCAGAAAGTTACAATGTGGTGGATCTGACACAAAGTCAAACTAAAAAAATAACAACATAACAAAACAAAAATACTATGGGATCCTAAGCTGGTCGATGTGAACTAAGCAAAATGAGCAGTTGGCTGGGATAGGTAAATAGCTAAATCACAGGAGATCCACCATCGGTCGTTGGCGGATCTCATCAATCTCCTCCATGGTCAGTAGTCTGATGCCTGGCAAAGTGCTCCAAATCTTCTAATGTAGCCTCCGTTGATGCTGTGTAGTCCTCTGCAGTCGCGGACGCCTGGATTTCCCCAGCTCAATCGCTCGGTCGATCGGTGTGCCTCTCGTGTGAGACGAATGTGAGCTCTGCTGTGGGAGTAGCTCCTGCGGCTGTCCAGTGTCTGCTCTAAAGAACTCTGAGATCCGTCTTTGTCATAAAATATAATATCTAACTTTACCAAATAATTTTCTCATATTAAACTGATCACTTAATATGGGAAGATAAAAGGGGAATAAGAGTTAGTATATATATATGTGTTTCTAGACCTATCTCAACAGGGGACCGAAATAACAAATGGTTGCATCTCAATAGGGGTCCAAAAAGAGACGGTCTACCAAAGAGCAATGTGCAATAAGTGCTTCTAGATTTACTTCAGCAAGGGACCAAGAGAAGAGATGGTTAAATCTCAAAAGGGTCCAAACGAAGGTAGTCCATCAAAGA
Organism: Adiantum capillus-veneris; assembly: GCF_014529385.1. Taxonomy (NCBI): domain Eukaryota; kingdom Viridiplantae; phylum Streptophyta; class Polypodiopsida; order Polypodiales; family Pteridaceae; genus Adiantum; species Adiantum capillus-veneris. Next base: position 158,862,677 of record NC_140936.1, on the reverse strand, counting down.
GCAACGTGCATCTAATGGAGCTTAAAAGACCTTAGGGTTAGCTTCATTAAAGACCTCCAAAAGTTAGTGTTAAAAAGTCCTTTGACCTTACGCAAACTAGGGCTAACTTCGAGGTGGAAATCGTACCTAGGCATGAGGTGTTAAGACGCTTAAAGTGGCTGTGGGAACCTTGCCCAAAGCTTGAGGTGATTTTTATGCTTAAATAACTAAGGTTTTTGAAATATTAAATTCAAAAATAAATTCTCAAGAGACATGAACGTCCATGCTTGATTGACTAAGGCTTGAAGTATTCAATTTAAAACAAATTACTTAAGAAGCATAAAAGACACATGCTTGCTTGATTGACTAAGTCCTTGAAGTATTCAATTGAACCAAATGACTTAATAAGTATAAAAGACACATGTTCAAATGATCCTCCACATGTTGCCCTCATGATGTGTTTGAATGCTATTGGTTAGGTTTTAAAGGGGTCCAATGAGAATTTAGATACATAAAAATAAATAATTAAGTTCTTTCTCTCAAAGAGGAAAAAGAGGACACATGTCCAAATGAAATAGTAAAATAATACGAGACACGAAGAGAGAGAGAGAGAGAGAGAGAGAGAGAGAGAGAGAGGTGGACCAAGCATAAGAGGGGGGATATACTCTCCCACACACACATACACATTCTCTCATTGTGTGGAGTGCAAAATGCAAGAGCTCCATCTCCTTCTCCAAGCTTGTTGAGAAGTGGAGAGCCTACACCAACACTCTTAGCTATGGAATGCAAATCCAACCAAGAGCCATGCTTCAATGCTTAAGCTTGCCATCTTCTTCATCTTCATTACTAATGCTATTATGTTGTGCTAAGCAAGAAGAGCGATGATAAGTAAGGAACTATTTCTTTCTCCTATGAAATGTTTCTGTATTGTTCATGCCAAGTTAATTAAGTACTATGTTTATGTTGCTACCATCAATTAAATGCACCCTCTATGTTCTCAAAGTGACCTCACAAAAATGCTCACCTTAATTCTCTTAATTTCGCTATTCTCAAAGTTCATAGGCCACTCCCATTACATTGGTATCAGAGCATTTGGTTTCTCTTTTCTTGCTTAAAAAGAGAGGTCCTTAAGTAGCCTATTAATGGTTGATTTGTTAATTATATTAGGGTAAGTGGGACTGGGATCTATTATCGGTTTTGTTGAGCCCACTATGTGGGATATGGTGCACATCTCGAGAGCTTTGGTCTTAATAATGGGATCTTTTTAGACTTGCCTATGGCTTTGCCATTATTGAGCCATAAGAAGTCCGAAAGGAGCTATCCCTCGGCAATTCTGCTATGTTAGACCCACCCCACTACTCTCTATAATTAACCAATTCGAGCCATGGGTGTAGATACTTAAGTGCTTATTTTCAAAGGCTAAGAGGAGTAGCAACTAAGGTTTTGAGTTGCCAAAGAATACACTAAGTAAACACATAAGTATAATTAGCATGGCTGACAATAACCAAGAGAGTAAAATGAACATTGATAACTTTGATTTTGCACATGAATGTGCTAATGATGATGCCCCCATGTTTATCAATTATCTTGTTACTAGGTTGCATTAAGCTATGGGCGACCTTACTTTGCAAGCCGAAGTTACCCAACAACTTCGTGCTTCCTCTCCAAGAGGAGAGAGAGTTTAGGAGGTCTCTTGACGAGACTCCCAAAAGAAGACTCTCTCCCATAAGAGAGGAGGAATCCAAAGAACGAAAAAGAAGTGAATCCCTAAGTTCCACTAAAGATGTGGCTCCATGAAGACGGCGGTCTAAACTAGCGCCAACTCCTCCCAAGAGGAAACGATCAACCCATAGTCCTTCTCCATGTCACTCCGAAAGGGAAGAGAGGAAACAAAGGAAGAAAAAGGCAAGAAAGAGGTCACCCTCTTCTCCTTCTTCTTCACCTTCCTCCTCTTCCGACGAAAGCAATAGTTATTCTCCTAGAGAATACAAGAGGAGAGGACATTGCAAACTTACCCTGCATAGCGAAGGTCCCAAAAGCTCAAGAAATTCAAAGAGGGAGGAAAGAGTATCTCTTTTCTCACTTATGATGGCACCTTTGGTGCCACCAACAAAGTATTGGCCTTCATCCAACAATTTGATGAGACCTTTGGAAACAAGGGCTTCACGGAGTCCTCCAAGCTACACCACGTAGCTATACACTTCCAAAAATCTGCTCGTCAATGATGGGCTAGCTTTCGTGGCAACGGCGAAGCCCCAAAGACGTGGAAAACTCTACGAGTTTCCATCATGAAGCAATTCCTTGCAAGCGATGCAAAGGACAAAGTGCTCATCGAATGGCAAAGCTTGAAGCTGCTCTTCAACGAGTCTATCCACAACTATGTAGACAAGTTTTGGGATTTACATCTCAAAGCTACAGTCTTTCAAAGGATAGACTTCGCCGAACAAAAGCAACAATTTTGTGTGGTATTACCTGAAGAAATGGCCGAGTATGTAAACTCACAATGGCCTAGCACTATCACCGAAGTCATCCACCACACTATGGTTGCTTCAAGGATTAATTTCCAACAAGGGGTGAGAAGAAATTTCAAGCCCATGAAAAACAAGGATCGAAATGAAAAGGGAAGAGCAATGCTCAAAACTCTTCCCAAGGCAACACCAACACCAACAACAACTAGGCCAAGGAGAAAGGATCTTACAAAGGTAAACAAATAAGCTCTCTCCCAAAGAATTAGAGGCCTTTTGTAAAGACCATAAATGCTTTAAGTGTGAGAAGTAAAGACATGGTTATCGTTCCTGCCTCAAAAGAAATGTTTGCAATGACACTCCTAGAGCTTCCATGGTTGAAGCTCCAAAAGAGGATACTCATTGCAAAGGCTCATTCCTCTATGCTTGGGGGAAAGTAAGGGAGCATGATGCCTTCATCTTGTTTGACCTTGGCTCTACTCACAACTTCATATCAACGGAGTTGGCCACCAAGTTGGGCATTCAAGCTTTTGAGATGGGAGATAGTGTAACTGCTGACACAGCTTTCAAGAGATAGCAAGCCTCCATTACTCCCGTGATTGAAAAGTTGAAGCTTCATGTCCAAAGCTACATCGACAAAAAAGACTTTTTTTTATCTCTCCTCTCCAACATGAGGATGTTATCCTAGGGGCACCATGGTTCAATCGCATGGCTGCCAACATGAAGTCCCCTCAAAGGAGAATCTATTTCACCTACAGGGAACAGAGCATGTACATAGATGCTAATGATTCAAGGAACGCCATATCCCTAGTAAATACGCTTGCTTTTGATAAGTCAATGAAAAGCTCTAATTTTGCGTATATGATTTTTGTTAAAGAATCTGTAAGTGATTCTAATGTTTTCACAAGTAGCAAAGGGAATCAAAAAGAATTAGAGTTGTCTAATTTCCTAAATGGATTCCAAGATGTTTTCAATGATGACATCCCTAGAGTGCTACCTCCAAAACGAGGGGATGATGAGAACATGCAATAGAGCTTCTACTAGGAAGCTCACCTCCTAATAAACCTCCTTATTGAGTTTCACAAGCTCAACAAAAGGAGATCATGAGGCAATTGCATGAATTGCTGGAAAAAGGGATGGTAAGGCCTAGCTCCTCTCTATTCTGTTCACTAGTACTTTTAGTGCAAAAGAAAGATCACACATATCACGTGTGTCGACTTTAGAGCACTAAATACGATCACTGACAAATGCTCCAGCTACATTCAAACTCACGATGGACAAAAATCTTCAAACCACTCAAATTCTCTTGAGGAATACAAGTTTTTTTGTTTTGTTTTCGGAGTCGGGAAGGGCACGCCCGACCGCTCCCCTCATACACCAAAAAAGTATACAAGAACAACGACCAGGACTATGCACCCAGAAACCGAAGGCAGACGCTTTTGTCACTAGTTTCCTCTTGACTACGAGAGTTCAGAATTATCTACACTCTTAGGGCCATGACTAATCCCTTGAGAGACCCACTTCGCCACTTGGATTTGGGCGTGACAGCGACCAAGTACCTTTGTTCAGAGGCCCAGGTACTGCGGGACTTGCTTCGGTCTTCCTTTTGGAGTTGCCTCCTCCAGGTAACTTATCGCTCACCTCACTAAACTGCCTTTAAAACTCCAAGTAATCTTCAAGTTGTGAGAGAGAATAAGCTTTTCATTAATCAAAAGAAAAGTGAATTTTTTCTACAAGATACTCAATATTTAGGTCACATTATCTCTCAAGCTGGTATCCGTATGGATCCATCAAAGTTGGAGGTAATAAAAGCATGGCCTAATCCAAGGAATCTACATGAGCTAAGAAGCTTTATTTGTATGTGTGCATACTATAGACGCTTCATAGCAAAATTCTCTCAAATAGGAGGACCATCACATGACTTAACAAGGAAGAACGTTAAGTACTCACGGACTGCTAAAAAATAAAATGCTTTTGACAAGCTCAAAGAGAAGCTTATCTCTCAACTAGTCCGTATGTTTCCGGATCTCTCAAAGCCATTTGAGGTCCAATGTGATGCTTGTGGTGATTGCCTTGGAGCAGTTTTGCTTCAAGAAGGGTATGCCATAGCATATGAGAGCCGAAGGCGCAATGTCGATGAACGAGTCTTGGGCATATACGGAACAGAGCTTTTAGTTGTTCTACATGCCCTAGACACATGAAAGCACTATCTCTTCGGGGCTCCATTCATCCTACGAATGGATCACAACGTCTCAAGTACTTCATGACGAAAACCAAGCCTTCCGACAAACAAATGAAGTGGGCAAATTTTCTTTCGCAATTTAAATTTCATATTGCTCACATTGCTGGCAAGCACAATCAAGTGGTCGATGTACTTTCACAACGGCCAAGGATAAATGTGGTGTTTATAGCAACTCACAATGATCTATCTTTTATGATAGATGAGTATGCTATTGACCAAGACTTTAAGTAGGTAATTACAGCCTTTGCATTAGGGAAGAAACAAAGAACCATTCACCTTGAAGGATGGTTATCTTCCAAATGGAAATAGACTATGTGTTACTCATCCATACAATAAGAAAGTCATGTATGAATCTCATGCTTCTCCTTATGCGGGGCAAAGAAGGATTCCATAATCTACTCTTCGAGGAGTAGAAATGTATTTATGTTGGTCTACCATGAAAAGTAAACATACAAGAGTATGTTTCAAAATGCGTGGGATACCAAAATTTGGAATTTGATCGAGGGAAGCAAATTGGATTGTTTCAGTCAACAGGCTTAGCAAGAAAACAAACTCTATGCTTGTAAAAAAGACTATTAAGACACATCAAACGGTAACCCTCTCTAGATCTCAAATTTTCAAGTATCATGGCTTGCCAACATCCATAGTGTCGGACAAAGATCCTAGAATGACCAGTAATTTCTAGAAGGGTCTCTTTGAAAATCTAGGAAGTAGATTAAATTTCTCTTTCGGCCTATCATCCACAAACGAATGACCAAAGTGAAATTACTAATCTAATGATTCTTGAATCTACTAAAAGCCTATGTCATGGAAGTAGATCAACGTTCTCAATGAGAGAAGTACCTATCTCTTATAGACTATGCGTACAATGACATTGTACATACTTCTACGGGGAAAGCACCTTTCGAGGTTAAAGAGGGAAGATCCAAAAGTCCCTTACTACTTAAAGTATATGGGAAGATCGTCGCTGCTGATGAATATAGCCGAGACTAACAAGAATCTTTTCCAAAGATTAGAAAGGTTATATCCATCTCAAAGCAAAGGCAAAAAGGGCTACTGCTAATAAGCACAAAAGAGCCTTAGGCTTCAAGAAAAATGATTGGGTCTTGCTAAAGTTTTTCAAGGCTCATCCAGGGCATGCTACGGGCAAGATTCCTATGGGCCACCAAGAGTATTATGCTAAACTAGCAAAAAGATACTATGGCCCTTTTTAAATTCTTAAGCCAATCAATGAGATGGCTTATCAATTAAAGTTGCCCAACCATTGGCTCATTCACAATGTTAACCATGTGAGCCTACTCAAGCCTTACAAAGGAGAGCCACAAAAAGAACCAATAACGTAGGACCCGCTAGAGATCGAAGATCAAGAAGAGGTGTTGCAACCCGAATCGATTCTTCAACATACAAAGACAAGGTACTAAGAAACGGTAAGATTATCCAATGATAACTTGTTAAGTTTAAGAATTATTCTTTTAAAGATGCTAGATGGATGTAAACTATCTCTCTGTCTGTGTAACTCCAGTAGATACAATTCCAAGACATCTCTGGTCCTAATAGCTCATGACTCTGGTTGAAGCCTTCTTTGATAGACAGAGGAAGCGACCCGTATCTCATAATACATTGTGCACTAACATATATAATGCATCTCCATCTCTGGCTCTGGAGGCTGCTGCACCACCCCATCATACGTATTGGAAGATACCACCGTCTTCATGACCGGTGGCACAGAGATAGAAGTACTCCGGGTAGCAGTAGAACTCAAAGTTATGCCAGCTGCTCTAAGCCAACTGGACTCTCCTGGTCCTGAATTAAGCAGCATTGATGTCACGGGTACATCCACAAGAGATAAGGGCACATACGGAGTGGTGGAAGTCAATACCTGAAAAATGGGCCTGTTAACCCCCAGCTCTGGGAACAGCAGCCGCAAAATCAGCCCCACCTTGATATTAACAGCCTGCCCTCTGTCCATAGTGCCGACTACCCTGCTGGCTTCAATGAAAAAATTGCCAAATCAGCACTTCAGTCCAATTATATCCTGCTAGCTAGTGGTATCCCTCTAAACTTACCAGTCTCAATCTCAAGCTCGTGTGAAAATGTCCGTATCTGACCAATCGCACACCGTAACCCATGAGATAGTTGTGTATCCATATAGCTGGGTCGAATCACAAACCCATTCTCTGTGACTTGGAGAAGATTCTCTCTATAGAAAGCCATCTTCATGTGTCGAATCACAAACCCATTCTCTGTGACTTGGAGAAGATTCTCTCTATAGAAAGCCATCTTCATGTGTCGAATCACAAACCCATCCTCTGTGAGTTGGAGAAGATGCCCAACTCATGTGTGAACTCTATCCATATCCTAGTGTCCAACTCGGTCAGGTCAGGTCGTGGCGAATGAGTCTAGTTATCTCCGCCCGTGTAAGAGACGACGACGGTGCATCAAGGGAGTACTGGAAGCGAGGCAAGCAGCCATGTATCTGGAACCATGATGACATCTATGCATACCATCATGATGCGTCCCCCTATAAAGCTGACTCTCTGGAGGACTCAAGCGCCAATTTGGCATATCTATCGCTCGTAGTATCCCATAAGCTGTGCGTAACGGAGACCGATCCGGTAAGCGCCGCTATCTCCATGGGGGGGTTGCTAGTGTCACAAATTGCTGACGTGTCAAGCCACTGAAGAATGGAGCCAACCTTTAGATCCCGGCCGAGGGGCATAAACCCTAAGAAGAAGTAAAAGTTCCAGGCCCAGAGGACATAAAGGCATTAAAATAAAGCTGGACCCACACACACACACACATTAAAAAAAAAAAACGAATCGCGTAAAACCTCATGACGTGGAATCCAGTACGAAATCTCCGGATTTTGCGTTGACTAATGACGTGGCAACCTGTACGGATTTCTGTTTTTTTGCGTTGGCTTGCTGACGTGGCAGCTTGTACGAATTTCTGTGCTTTACGCTGGCAGCTTTTGAGCACCTAATTTTGGACAAGAAGCTTTTGAGTTTACTACTTTTCATGTAACTGATTTTGACGCCAAGGGCCTTTAAATATGTGCAGAGGCCTCTCGCATGCTTCAGTGTGAAGGTTGTTTGCCACAGAAACCCTAGCAGATTAAAACTTGAAATTTCTCGACATCTCTCAGTAGATATCTCTTCTCGACCTGATAACCTTTGAGGTCCAGTGTGATTGCTATGTCTTGGGACTACCATCACCGCCACAGGAACACTATCTGTCCAAGAGCTTATGGACCATGGTGCAGTCGGCTACAACCTAACCTAACCCTAATTTTTGGTGCATGTTTCACGAAAGTCAGTCGACTTTCGAGCTCAACTCATGTCGAGATTGCTTTTTAAGTTTGAGCTTGTTTGGTGATCCTATTTGGAATTTGTTTGAAATGGATGGTATCTGTTTTGAGCCTGTCTTGGTGCCGATTTGAATTGTTTGACTCTCGTTTTGATACTGGTTTCAATGATTGGTCATTTTACTCCAGGGTGGAGCACTGAGAAATGCTGTTTGAGAATGCTTATTCATACTCATGGCCCAGACCCTTGTGGTTATTTGCGGGGGGGAGTATTGAATGTTTGAAAAGTGTTGTTTTTACTCATAGCCCGGACCCTTGTGGTTATTTACGGGGGGAATATTATTGTTGTTACTCATGGCCCGGACCTTTTAGGTTATTTGCGGGAGGAGTGATGAGGGAGTCGTTGAACAGCTCATGGCCCAGACCTAGATGGTTGGGAGTATTCATGGGCGGCTTTATGTTTCTATGCCTTGTAACATGCATATGTGACCATTCGTGTTGCATTGTGATGTGCCAACCACTGAATATTAATTATTGAATGAAATATTTCTGGGAAGTCAACGACCCAAGATATCAAGAGTTCCGATCTAGAATGAGACTCCTTATTGGATGAGATTCTTTTGGAAAGCCAACGACCCAAAAAATCAAGAGCTCCGATTTGGAATGAGAAAATTGATTGTCCCTCGGAATGACCCTCGGAAATTTTTGAGCTAACTTGAGTTGTTTTGCAGATATGCTGTAATCGCGGACAATTACTTTTTTCAAGAAGGGGGGATGTCACAAATTGCTGACGTGTCAAGCCACTGAAGAACGGAGCCAACCTTCAGATCCCGACCGAGGGGCCTAAACCCTAAAAAGAAGTAACAAAAGAAGTAAAAGTTCCACCAACTTTTGGGACCCCATCCAATGGGACCTAGAGGACATAAAAGCATTAAAATAAAGCTGGACCCAAACGCAACAAGCAAAAAAAAATCAGTGGTTCTTGTGGTAATTTCCTTGAGCGATACAGAACACTGTCAAAGCTCTGATACCAATGTAAGGTGCAGCGGCAGTGAATGTTGCACTTTGCTCAAGATGAGTGCTCCGAACTGTGCTCAAGGGTTTCTTTTACTAACGGAAGGGAGAGCCTTCCGTTCCTTTAGTGAGAGAGTGCAATGGACACAAACAAAGTGATGAACACTGTGAATGAAGGTGCTAAGACTGAGAGATAGAGAGCGAAGAGAATACGACTCTGGGAAGTTGTCAAACCCTCCTCCAAGGGCCCCACTCTCTATGGCGAGAGCGGTCTATTTATGATTGCACAAATCTTTACAATGCTTGGACTTGCCGACAATGTCGACGACGATAAAGACGACCACCAGACGGGCTTAAATCTGAAACTAGTAAGGGCTGAAATCTGCAAATCTTTATCTGCTGAATTCTGACTCTATGTCGGTGACATTGTCAATGACGACGGTACGACGACGACACGCTGAAAACGCAGATGTTGAACTCTGCGTTTTCCGGGAAGGTGAGATCTGCGAGGTTCGGGGATTCTTCTACGATGTCTAAAGGTTGACAACTGAAAACGTTGGTGTTGCTTGAGGTTCCGTGGCGGTGATCTGCAAAAACGCTGAGGTTGTGATGCAAACCAAAAACGCTAGGGCTGAATTCTGCTTTGCTGCTGCCGGTTGTCCTGCAAATGCAAAACGCTAGGCTGATCTGATGTTCTGCTGTCGTCACCAGGTTGATGCAGATGCAAAAACGCTGGCTGATCCTTGTTCTTGTCCAAAAACGCTAGCTTGCTGCAGTGATGCAAAAACGCTAGGCCTCTTGGGTTCTGCTGAGAAGTTGCCTGTTGAACGAGTGCTCTTGCTGCCTCTTCTGCCAGAAAGTGCTAGCTCTGGTTTGCTTATATACAAACTTAGCAAAATTGCCCTACCTACTTTCCAACAAAAGTCACTTAAAAATAATAAGTGAAAAATGTCCAAAATAGGGGAAATAGGTATATGCACTGTAAAAATGCTACTAATGGAATCTGACTGGAATCTAATGGTCATGATGTGTGCAACCAGAAGATATGCATCTAATCTAAGTGCCTGGAAATGCACGGTCTGCGAACAGACTCACAAAAGTGCCAGATCACTTCCTATTCTAGACTGACTGAACCGAACTGAACCCTGATCATGCTGTAGCTTGTCCACGGACACATAGGGTTGGATGTGTCACGTGACATCCCCTCCTTTTCAAAGTGAGGTATTGGTACCGAACTGTATGGCTCGACGGATATCGCCAATAGTATCCAGAATCCTGGAAGGGACTCTTCGCCGGCCCACTCTGATGTGTGGGTCGTGCCGTACTTGAACTTCATAAAGGTCTGCAATGCTTGCTTCTATGGGCCGCGCCGAAAGCGAAAGTTTTCTGTGGCTCCTTCGATGCTTCAACTTCGTCTAGAGTCATGCTTCTTTCTTCTTCAAGAATCTCCATGGCTGAAAATTCCTAAAACCATTTCCAACACAAAAACATGAACATACCTATTCCATGTAAAGTGACTGGAAAAAATATCGTCTTCCTAAAAGACTGTGCATGCAATGTCGATGAACAAATAGAAGGAGTGCTAAACCGTACACCACACACACGCAAACAATGAGATCGAATCTTTCTCTTCTGATCTAAAGCAATCAACTGTAGCAATTCACAACGGAAATGCCCATTCTTGGTGCTTATACTTTCATGTGCTCTTTCTACAAATGTGTCATGATAAGGAAGAGACATAGAATGTGACTTCCTTGAATGCATACTTTTCAGATTTTCATAAAAAATCCGCATATATTCGTGCTCATTCATGAGTGAAACGTGCTCAACGTACAATATGTTATGCCTAGGAAAAGGGATCACATAGAGACGCTAATGAAAATACCGAAAACGATCACGAATGAAACACTCGAACAATGCGTGCGTATGAATCATGCGAACACATAGTACTTCCTGTGAGGGTTCTTTGAATCTAGGCTCGAGAGCCAAGATCGGTTCTTCGTGACTGATTGAATCTTCCTGTGGGGGTTCTGTGCACCTCGACTCGAGAGCCAAGATCGGTTCTTCGTGATTGATCGAATCTGCACTGAGGTTAGCTTCACTAGAGAAAGTATCAACTAACACATCATCCTTGTGAACAATCACCTCATCTTCATGCAAATCATCATGCTTGTCATTATCATCCAAATCATCATGCTCATCATTATCATGCAATTCATCATGCTTATCATCATGCAAATCATGTGAGTCATGCTTTGGAGAAGACGAGACTGAAAGAGTCTCCTTCTCTAGAATCCTTTCAATCTTCGCCTACACATTAGAAATGAGAGATGAAGAATGAAGAATGAACAATTTGCTTGCGATCCAATTCTGTTTTTCTTTCTGTGTACTTGCGATCAAATTCTTTCGCCTCCAAGTGTAATTGCTCGCGCTCGCACTCGCGCTCCATGGCTGCCATTCTTGCTTCGTGCCACGTTGTCATCATGTCCATCGTCTTGCATCAAAAGATTCCATAGGATCTGGTGCAATCCTTGGCCTAGATGGGGAAGGGGGAGGGTCAAAAAAACCTCCTGGTGGGGAAAATAAATTCTTCTTCGCCTCTCTCATGCTCATCACCTCCAAGCGAAGTGTCCATTCCGCTTCGAGTGATGACCATCCACTGAAGTCGTGGATTCTTGTGGGTTCTTGTGGTCTTGGGTTCTGAAGTTCACAAGGAACTTGGGTTCTTGGGATTCTTGAGGGTCTTGAGGTTCTTGGGGGTCTTGAGGTTCTTGGGTTCTTGAGGTTCTTCTTTCGCTTGCAATCTGTGTTAGAGAAGGATCTTCTCATCACCCGAGCTCTTCTCTTTCCCGCGGGCGCACCCCTCGGCGGCCTTGTGCTCACACCAAGGTTGCTTTTTCCCACCTCACATCGATTGGCCGGCCGCTAAGTGCACGGTCTGCTCTCAATGACTGAAAAGAGTAACAAGGGGAGGCTGGACAAGCCCTTCTTTCGTGGGATTCCTGTCACTCTTCAAAAACACGACTAGGAGTCGCCACGCCTAAGAGAACTTGGGTTCCGTGCGACCGCAACAAGCAAAAAAAATTGAGTGATTCTTGTGCTTCTTTCCTTGAGCGATACAGAACACTGCCAAAGCTCTGATACCAATGTAAGGTGCAGCGGCAGTGAATGTTGAACTATGCTCAAGATGAGTGCTCCGAACTATGCTCAAGGGTTTCTTTTACTTACGGAAGGGAGAGCCTTCCGTTCCTTTAGTGAGAAAGTGCAATGGACACAAACAAAGTGATGAACACTGTGAATGAAGGTGCTAAGACTGAGAGATAGAGAGCGAAGAGAATACCACTCTAGGAAGTTGTCAAACCCTCCTCCAAGGGCCCCACTCTCTATGGCAAGAGCAGTCTACTTATGATTGCACAAATCTCTACAATGCTTGGACTTGCCGACAATGTCGACGACGATGAAGACGACGACCAAACGGGCTGAAATCTGAAACTGGTAAGGGCTGAAATCTGCAAATCCTTATCTGCTGAATTCTGACTCTATGTCGGTGATGATGTCTGTCACAAGGACGTGGCAGTTATTAACCATGTCACAGAGATGTGGCAACTGCTAACCTTGGTTGTTGGTTTCTTTCCAATGGGGTTTATTTTATTTGTTTTGAGACCCTCTTTTTGAAGTAGCAAACGGTCAAACATTGTATGGCCAATGTGAACCGTAGATTCACCCCCAGAGGGGAAGTGGTCGGCACTGGAATTCGTATGGTAAGAGGATGTCTAGGCTCAGAGCAAGATCATATAGGTCCACCCGTCGCACTTACCAAGTTGGTGGATACTAGGAAGTGAACTCAAGTAAGGCGTAAAGTCAAGGCGGGACTACCCACAAAAAATATCCGACAGTTGGGCCACATTGCACTTTTGGATGCGGTCCCAATGAGGATAGATGGTCAGAAGACCAGTGGGAGCCCAACGGAAGCATCTCCTAAAATTTAGGGAACTGCTATTTTGGGCCGTGAAATGTGTTCGCGTCATTACCTCCGGTATGACTAGGGGAACATTTTACAACTCTGCCGCGAAGTCAACTGACGCGTCGGTTGGGATATTTTTAAGCGGCGAACCCGAAACGGGAAAATGCTTGTAAATGCGCCAAGTGGCACATTTCTGTGCACTTTCCAATGCAAGGAAGAAAGGGCGCTGAATTTTAAGCTGGGAGAGGCTCTTTTTGCAAACTGTCACAGGTTAAGAGCTATGGAGTGCTTCCTTTCCCTCTTATGTACAGTGCGGTGCCAGGAGTGATGCCCTACACGCTACGCACTGCCCTCTCTCTCCCCTACGAGCAGTATGTTATGCCCCACTAGTGGGCTTTTCATTTGACCAATGTACAGCTGTGGGTTCATGCGCGATTGCCGAGGCAAGAGCCTCTTGCACAGGTACTGGATTAGCTAGCGGCTAATCCCCCGCAGGTACAGGTGAATTCGGAGAGGTTTTGCGCCAGAAATCTCGTCCGATTCAAAGGGCAAGTAGCCCTACAGGTGCGGGAGCCTGAGGTCTTGCTACGGATGCGACCGGCACGCGAAACGGAGCCCAAAACAGGGAATTACAGCCTGCTGTGTATTTTTGCAGGTTTAGGGTTTCGGCCCTAAACGGACCCTAATACCCCCAGGAGGTTCGGGGACACAAGGGGACCGCTGTACAGGTGAACTAGCGCATTTTCGGGGCAGAAAACAGAGAATTCAGCGTGCTGCAGATTCTCGCCAGGTTTTGCAAAGTGTTCGTATGCATCGGGAAAGTCACCTATTGTGTGGGGATACTGACTGTGAAGCGTCCTAGTACAGTTATGCTGCCGAAATCGGGCCAGAACAGGTGTTTCTTAGCCTAGATTGTGCGGGGTAGCTTGTGGGAGATCACAGGTTTTATTCCCTTTGATAAAGCATAAAGAAATACGGAAAGGGGCGCCAATTTTGGGGCCTACAGGTTGTCGGCGTCTGCTCGGAGCATTCTAGCTTCCGAGCCGTGTGTGTGATTAAGTGTTAATTCCCGTTACAGGTCTCCTTTGCAAAGTGCTCTGTGTGTGTGCTTAAAGTAAAGAATTTCGGGTGAAAGCCAACGCCTACCGCCCTACGAGCCAGTTTCATGGTTCCATTGCCGGGATATCAATCAGTTTTTCCTCAGAGTGAGCCTGGATTGTTCAGGGTAAAGACACACAGTGCAGGAACACGGGGATTACACTATGGGCGACAAGGGGAAGGGAATTATGGAAGAGGGTTCCTCTTCAAAGGACAGGCAGGAGATTCCTATGGTTTTTGAGATTGGCGAGAGCTCACGGCCACGTCAGTCTGTACCTCCTGTCAACGTGAATGTCCCTCTAGTAGTACAGGGCTTTATGACAGGGCAACTTGAGGATGATGCGTTCAAGACTCAATTAGTTTCCGCGGTGAATGTCTTTTCGCAACTAGTGCAGAATCCGAGGTTTATGGAATTCTTGCAAGCGCCACCAGTGCAACAACAAAATAGGCAACCTACGTCGCGTACGGAGCTTGTTAATGCTCAAGCCCAGGTACTTCATGTGGCGCAGGAGGAAAGGGAACACTCGCATGTTGCGGAGTCGGGGGCTCCAAAGCAGGCTCCTCCCGTGCTTGAACAGGTGGCTAGAATGCCTATTCCACAGGTTATGCCAGTTCACTCCGCCACGTTTCAGAGCCAACATGCTGTCTTGAATGGACAGGGAGCTGGATACCAGGCTATGCACTCAGTTTTTCCACCACCCACGGTACATCCTGGGTATTTCGGGGGTGGATCAGTGTTCCAAAGTATGGCTGGTTATGCGCCTGGAAGTCAGCCGTACATGCCAGGAACAGTGTTCGAGGGTATACAAGGCATCATGCCAAACCCCATGTATAGTAGTATCGGCATGCAGCAGGGTTTCCACTGCAACCAGGGCCAGTTTGGGATGCCACAGGGTCATTTTGGCATGGCTGGTTTTTCTGGACAGCAGCCAGATATCGCACCTCTGACGCAAAATGTGAATGGCAGACACGTGACGATCATGCCTACTACAGTGCCCATGTTGCAGACCATTCCATATGACAACTTGGGGGCACTAGAGAAGCCGAAGGCTTACAAAGAAGGTGGTGCAGCAGTAAAGTTCAGTACCTTCAGTGGTTTCGAGGATAAGACAAAGGCACTCACTTTCCTCCAGCAGTTTGATACAGCTTATGCGGGAGGGAATTTTACAGAGGCCTCGAAGGTCAGGAAAGCTGCCACTTTCTTAAAGGACAATGCGCTTACATGGTGGACGACATTGTTAATGCAAGGACAGGCACCCGCCACTTGGGTTTACTTCAAGCAAATGTTTGCATCTGCTTGGCTATCAAATGAATTTGAAGCCGACGTCATGACAGATTGGCACCAGCTTACTTCAACTTCGTGCAAGAGCTTGCTGGAGTACAATAGGAGGTTTTGTAAAGCGTTACTCTCAGTGACCTCCTACAGATTTGTGCCATTGACAGAGCAGATAGAGAAGTATTGTTGTGGGCTGCCTAAAGGGCTTCACGATTACTGTACTCAGCTTATGGAAGTTGCGAACACTGGTCTTGCCTTGTTGAAAGGAGAGGACAGTGGATTTCCGAGCAATGACAAAGGAGGCCAGCAAAAGAAAAATTCAGCGAAGAAGCCCTTTGTGAAAACAGCTCCTGATGCGTCACAGGGGTCAGAAAAGGCCACCAAAGACAAGGATTCAGCCGAGACTTCTGGAGAGCAGGCAAAGAAATAAAAAAGGAAGCCTTTTGTGCGTAAGTCGCTCGAGGAAGAGAAGGTCCTAATGGCTGAGAACAAATGCTTTGTATGCGAGCAGCATGGTCACTTTTCTATCAATTGTCCACAAAGGAAAAGGCCAGCTGACTCAGAGGATAAAGAAGACCAAAAAGGCAAGAAGCCAAAACCCACGGCAGGTTTAGTACCAGACATGGTGGGTGACAGGCCCAGCACAGATGCCAGTGAGTTATGCAGGGCATGGGGTAAAGTTAGGGATCAGACGGCACTCATCTTTTTTGATCCAGGTGCTAAAGCCAACTTTATCTCACTAGAGTTAGCTATGAAGCTGGGCATCAGAGCTGAAGAGATGGGATACACAGCAGAGGCAGGGTTGGCATGTCCTGGCCACTCAGAGTGTGTTACTCCCATAATTGGAAAACTGCGTCTGCATATTCAGTCGTATGTGGACACTGAAGAGTTTTACATCATGCCGCTCGAAGGTTGTGACGCCTTGTTGGGGATCCCGTGGATGTTCCGAGTGCATGGAGTCTTGGATGCCTACAACAAAAAGATCACTGTACAGCATAGGGGCAAAACTCACATCATGGATGTAAAGCTTATAGGAGAGTCAGTCCCTATTGTATCTGCTTCTGCTATCACTTCTGTAATAAAGAATCATCTTCCTGTGTACTTGATTTTTGCACGTGATGTCTCAGATAGTGATCAGTCAAATTTATCTGTGTTAGATAAAGAAAGGTCAGCATTTTTGCAAAAGTTTAGTGACTGTTTTTCTGATTCATTACCGCCGCAATTGCCGCCAGAGAGACCTGAGGACCATTGGATAGATTTGGTGCCAGGGTGTAGCCCACCAAATAGACCTCCCTACAAGGTTAGTGCGGCGCAGCAGAAAGAGATTATGGGCCAGGTTAAGGATGGGTACCATCAGATTCGTATAAGGCCAGAGGATGTGCACAAGACTGCGTTTAGAACGACATTTGGTCTTTATGAGTTTCTAGTGATGCCGTTTGGGCTAACAAATGTTCCTGCCACGTTCAACAGAATGATGGACCGGATTTTCCGCTCGCATCAACAGTTTGTTGGAACGTTCTTCGATGACATGATAGTGTATTCGAAGAATGAAGAGGAGCATAGGCGTCACTCGACCATTGTGTTCGAAGAGCTGCGCAGTCACAGGTTACTTGTCAATCCTAAGAAAAGTGAATTCTTCCTCGAAGAGATCCACTTTCTGGGCCACATAGTCTCAAAGGATGGTGTTAGAATGGATCCCGCAAAGGTCGAAGCTATCAAGACATGGCAAAACTTGAAGACTGTGCACGATGTCAGAAGCTTCTTGGGATTGTGTTCCTACTATAGAAGGTTTATCAAAAATTTTGCAGAGATAGCATCGCCTCTTCACGCATTGCAAAAGAAAGAGGTCATTTTCAGATGGACCCAAAAAGAGATTTCAGCTTTTAGTCTCTCAAAGGAAAAGTTGACTTCAGATCCAGTTATTGTTTTGCCAGATCTCAGGAAGTCATTTGTGGTCCAGTGTGACGCGTGTGGCAGTAGCATTGGAGCAGTGCTAATGCAAGATGGACGGGTAGTAGCTTATGAAAGCCGAATTTTGCAAGGGCCAGAGAAGACTATGCAAGTCTATGAGAAAGAGCTCTTGGCCGTGATTCATGCGCTTTCTAGCTGGAAGCACTACCTCTTAGGTGCTGATTTTGTTGTCCAAACAGATCATCAGACCTTGAGATACTTCTTGACACAGTCAAAGTTATCCGAAAAGCATATGCGATGGGCAAACATTCTTTCCATGTTCCACTTCCAGATTATGCATGTGGAAGGCAAAAAGAATGTTGTGGCTGATGCGTTATCAAGAAAGCCACAAATTTCAACTGTGTCAATTCCTTATCATCATGAGTTAGATGACATGAAGGAACAGTACAGTGCTAATGAAGATTTTGAAAGGATCTTTGAACAGTTACAAGAGGGGCAACATCACGAGCACTACCTCCTCAGAGATGGTTTTATGATGATGCATGGCAGACTTTGTGTCACTAGGCCATTGCGACATAAGGTCATGGAAGAGAGTCATGTCCCACCGTATGCAAGGCATCGTGGCATTGATGCAACAGTTAAAGCGGTAGAGACGTTCTTCTATTGGCCTACCTTGAGGAGAGATGTGGATGCCTTTGTGCGAGCATGCATAGTTTGCCAAAAGGTCAAGTTTGACAGGCAAAAGGCACCAGGGTTGTTACAACCACTGCCGATTTCGGATAAGCCATGGGAAAGCATTGCTATGGACTTTATCTTTGATCTTCCAAGGACGCCAACAGGGAATGATGGTATATGGACCATTATCTGCAGATTCAGCAAGCAGGCCCATTTTATCCCTGTCAGGAAGAAGATAAAATCTGATCAGATGGCACGCTTGTTCATGTACAATGTGTTTAAGTACCATGGTATGCCACAATCGATTATCAGTGATCGTGATCCTCGCATGACCAGTTTGTTCTGGAGAGGATTGTTTGAGAACATGGGTACTACGCTCAAGTTCTCGTCTTCGTTTCATCCATAAACTGATGGACAATCAGAAGAGGCTAATTCTACTGTCTTAGATCTGCTGAAATGCTATGTGTCAGATAATAAGGGCAAGTGGGAACAATATTTGCCTATGCTTGAGTATGCGTACAATAATACGGTGCATTTGTCTACTGGCAAAGCACCTTTTGAGATTGTTGAAGGCGGCAAAAAGGTTCCTCCCATTTTGCATACAAAGGACAAGATCTTTGAAGCAGATCGATATGTTGAGAACATGGATGAGATGTATAAGAAGATTAAAGTTGCCTTGGAGAAGACTCGAGCAAAGTAGAAAAAGGCTGCTGGTCGTCACCGTCGTGAATTGTTACTATCACCTGGTGATTGGGTTCTGTTAAGGTTCGAAAAGGCAAGGTTAAAGAAGATGAAGGGCAAGGAACGGCTGTTTCCTAAGCTCAGCATGCGTTACTATGGGCCTTTTCAAGTGCTTGACAAGATCAGCGATGTGGCTTACAGGCTGAAATTGCCTGATGCATGGAAGAATCATAATGCGTTTCACATGAGTCTTCTAAGACCCTTCGTGGGTGATGTGCCAGAAGATATGCCAGTTGAGGATCAGCCAGAAGTTGAGAAACTTGATGAGATCCTGGTACCTAAGCAAGTTTTGGCACATAAGGACATAAAAGTTAAAGGACAAGTTGCAAGACGTTATTTGGTGAAGTTCAAGAACTATCCGCCTATGGATGCAAAGTGGATGGAAGAGCATGAGCTGTCAGAGTCACCAAATGTATTGCAGCTTTACCTTGAAGCCTTTGGGTTACAGCCCACTTATGCCCCAACCCAACGTGTGCAAAGGAGGGGTAATGATAGAGCTAGTACATCAAATGTACATATGAGTTCAGTGCCATAGATGAAATGGCAAAAGTATGAAGGCCTCATTAAGTCATTTGTATCTATGTATGTTACGACCTTTCTTGCGGATACATGCGATGATAAAAGAGTGTTAATAGCACAAGATCATCAGTGGCGTGTACTTATGGTATGCAATCGAGGACGTTTGCGATTTCAAGAGGGGGGTATGTCACGAGGACGTGGCAGTTATTAACCATGTCACAGAGATGTGGCAACTGCTAACCTTGGTTGTTGGTTTCTTTCCAATGGGGTTTATTTTATTTGTTTTGAGACCCTCTTTTTGAAGTAGCAAACGGTCGGACATTGTATGGCCAATGTGAACCGTAGATTCACCCCCAGAGGGGAAGTGGTCGGCACTGGAATTCGTATGGTAAGAGGATGTCTAGGCTCAGAGCAAGATCATATAGGTCCACCCGTCGCACTTACCAAGTTGGTGGATACTAGGAAGTGAACTCAAGTAAGGCGTAAAGTCAAGGCGGGACTACCCACAAAAAATATCCGACAGTTGGGCCACATTGCACTTTTGGATGCGGTCCCAATGAGGATAGATGGTCAGAAGACCAGTGGGAGCCCAACGGAAGCATCTCCTAAAATTTAGGGAACTGCTATTTTGGGCCGTGAAATGTGTTCGCGTCATTACCTCCGGTATGACGAGGGGAACATTTTACAACTCTGCCGCGAAGTCAACTGACGCGTCGGTTGGGATATTTTTAAGCGGCGAACCCGAAACGGGAAAATGCTTGTAAATGCGCCAAGTGGCACATTTCTGTGCACTTTCCAATGCAAGGAAGAAAGGGCGCTGAATTTTAAGCTGGGAGAGGCTCTTTTTGCAAACTGTCACAGGTTAAGAGCTATGGAGTGCTTCCTTTCCCTCTTATGTACAGTGCGGTGCCAGGAGTGATGCCCTACACGCTACGCACTGCCCTCTCTCTCCCCTACGAGCAGTATGTTATGCCCCACTAGTGGGCTTTTCATTTGACCAATGTACAGCTATGTGGGTTCATGCGCGATTGCCGAGGCAAGAGCCTCTTGCACAGGTACTGGATTAGCTAGCGGCTAATCCCCCGCAGGTACAGGTGAATTCGGAGAGGTTTCGCGCCAGAAATCTCGTCCGATTCAAAGGGCAAGTAGCCCTATAGGTGCAAGAGCTTGAGGTCTTGCTACGGATGCGACCGGCACGCGAAACAGAGCCCAAAACAGGGAATTACAGCCTGCTGTGTATTTTTGCAGGTTTAGGGTTTCGGCCCTAAACGGACCCTAATACCCCCAGGAAGTTCAGGGACGCAAGGGGACCGCTGTACAGGTGAACTGGCGCATTTTCAGGGCAGAAAACAGAGAATTCAGCGTGCTGCAGATTCTCGCCAGGTTTTGCAAAGTGTTCGTATGCGTCGGGAAAGTCACCTATTGTGTGGGGATACTGACTGTGAAGCGTCCTAGTACAGATATGCTGCCGAAATCGGGCCAGAACAGGTGTTTCTTAGCCTAGATTGTGCGGGGCAGCTTGTGGGAGATCACAGGTTTTATTCCCTTTGATAAAGAATAAAGAAATACCGAAAGGGGCGCCAATTTTGGGTCCTACAGGTTGTCGGCGTCTGCTCGGAGCATTCTAGCTTACGAGCCATGTGTGTGATTAAGTGTTAATTCCCGTTACAGGTCTCCTTTGCAAAGTGCTCTGTGTGTGTGCTTAAAGTAAAGAATATTGGGTGAAAGCCAACGCCTACCTCCCTACGGGCCGGTTTCAATGTCGATGTACTACGACGACGACGCGCTGAAAACGCAGATGCTGAAATCTGCGTTTTCCGGGCTGAAACTATAAACCTTGCGGAAACTGACCATGCGGCGAGGATCTGCTACAGGAAGGTGAGATTTGCGAGGTTCGGGTGTTCTTCTGCGATGTCTAAAGGCTGACAACTGAAAACGCTGGTGTTGCTTGAGGTTCCGTCGCGGTGATCTGCAAAAACGCTGAGGTTGTGATGCAAACCAAAAACGCTAGGGCTGAATTCTGCTTTGCTTCTGCCGGTTGTCCTGCAAATGCAAAACGCTAGGCTGATCTGATGTTCTGCTGTGACCAGGTTGATGCAGATGCAAAAACGTTGGCTGATCCTTGTTCTTGTCCAAAAACGCTAGCTTGCTGCAGTGATGCAAAAACGCTAGGCCTCTTGGGTTCTGCTGAGAAGTTGCCTGTTGAGCGAGTGCTCTTGTTGCCTCTTCTGCCAGAAAGTGCTAGCTCTGGTTTGCTTATATACAAACTTAGCAAAATTGCCCTACCTACTTTCCAACAAAAGTCACTTAAAAATAATAAGTGAAAAATGTCCAAAATAGAGAAATAGGTCTATGCATTGTAAAAATGCTACTAATGGGATCTGACTGGAATCTAATGGTCATGATGTGTGCAACCAGAAGATATGCATCTAATCTAAGTGTCTGGACATGCACGGTCTGCGAACAGACTCACAAAAGTGCCAGATCACTTCCTATTCTAGACTGATTGAACCGAACCCAACCCTGATCATGCTGTAGCTTGTCCACGGACACATAGGGTTGGATGTGTCACGTGACACGGTGAGTCAGAGATCAACACAATATCATCAGCATATATAACAACAATGGAATCCATATCCGTGCCAGCTCGGCACCTTTGTCACCATCTCTGTCAATGTAATCAGAAACCTCATCTATATACATACCAAATAGAGTAGGAGACAATGGACACCCTTGTTTCAATCGAACAGTGGAGTGAACTGAATCAAACATCCCCTCTAGAGTGCGTACATGTCCCACCACTAATCTGTATAGAGCCATGATCCCCCAAATCAACTCAATGGGCACTCCCATCTCCTATAGTCTACACATCAATTTGGCTTTGGGCCCATGTCAAATCGTTTGCGGAAATCCACAAAGCTACGATAAATCTATCTCCCATGTGCCCTACCCTCCTCAATGATGGCTCTGAGTGTCAAAATATGGTCAAGAGTGGAGAAGCCTCTCTTGAAACCGGCCTGTCCTGCTGCCCGTATGCCCTCACTCTCTACCCGTCTGCTCAACTGCTGCTCAAGGATAGAAATCCACAAAGCTACGATAAATCTGTCTCCCATGTGCCCTACCCTCCTCAATGATGGCTCTGAGTGTCAAAATATGGTCAAGAGTGGAGAAGCCTCTCCTGAAACCGGCCTGTCCTGCTGCCCGTATGCCCTCACTCTCTACCCATCTGCTCAACTGCTGCTCAAGGATAGATGCATACAACCGTCCCAATGTGTGTCCAATCATAATAGTACGGAAGTTTCTAGGCTTGGAAAGAGAGAGAGAGAGAGAGAGAGAGAGAGAGAGAGAGAGAGAGAGAGAGAAAGATGAAATAAAATGTTATGTTGAATGTCTTCAAAAAGGCCAAAATGCCCTATGAGAGCCAAAAAGTCCGGAGAATATGATAAAATGTCTGGAAAAAAACTAAACTACTAAAATAAAATTGTAAGGCACTATGGAGCGGGGGGGTGAACTAGGAGCTCTCTAATACAAAAAGCTGTGCTAACACTCCTTTGGAAGCCCAAAACTTATCCTGTAGAAAAATTGAGCACACCAATTGGTTGCATTCCACTCTTGATATCCTGCCTTTGCTTTGAAGGTTTTTTTCAATAACTTTTGAAGTAAGTCTTACCAAGTAATAAGACGATATGGTACAAAAGTCGTGCATCACCTTCATTCAAGATCATCTTGCGCTTGTGATTGAAAAAGGCACAGCCAACCCCTTTTAATTAACCTATTAGGCCACCACTTTAGAGAGCAAAACTCACCACCGTCATGTCAACGTCATCCCAAATCCATTCAGCTAAATACAATAAATAAATACTCTACTGAGACAAAACAAAAAATAAAGCTTTAAGCTATTGTTCTAGAGAAAATAGACATTTTCGCAATTTCTAACAAGTCTATCAGATGCCCAATCATTGCAGTCAATCAATAAAAAGCTCTTCCTAACTTTGAAATAAAGATAATTTACTTTGTCAAAATGAAGATTTTTTCCGAGCCATTCAATAGCAGCGCTGAAACGATTCCTATCACCCAAAAGAGCCAGCGTATCTAAAGAATCCACCTGTAAAGCATTAAGACACAAACTAGAATCTTGTGTAGTCTACATGAACGATGCAAGCAAAGGGCCAATACATTCAAAAGAAATGACATACCAAAGTTAAAGCATAACCGCCAAGAGAATCTTCCCCTGTACAACTTAAAGGCCTTAACTCGTCCAGAGGAAATGCATGGCGCATATAACCTTCAAAAGCGTGATAAAACATGTCTCGAACCTGCCACACAAGAGAAGAAATGTGTCAACCTATGAACAACACTAGAAGTTGAGCCATAAGTATTAAGAGATGGAGAGAATAAAGCATGAAAAGGAAAGAGACGTGCAAAGGGAAAGAGAGAGAAAGATGGATCATGGAGAGAGAAACAGCATTGCTGTTGTTTTAGTGTTATGTTTTTCTGTTTTTCTGCACCTTGAGGGTCTCAAACTTGCATTCTATGTTATTTTAGGGTTTTGAAATTGCTTTACTAAAAGGTGGGAAGGTACGTAGTGTTCGGTTCGTGTTGGATCCTACTAAAGGGTTGCGTAGATTTATTTCAAAGTGGGAAGACAATTTCAAGA
Source organism: Adiantum capillus-veneris (assembly GCF_014529385.1). NCBI lineage: Eukaryota > Viridiplantae > Streptophyta > Polypodiopsida > Polypodiales > Pteridaceae > Adiantum > Adiantum capillus-veneris. The sequence goes on along the minus strand of NC_140936.1, from coordinate 158,838,832 downwards.
TATTCTCTCAAAGACAATTACTTGGTGCGTAAGGCCAAGTTATGTGTGATGAGGACTTTGCAACCAGAAGTAGGGGCTAGTTCATTTGAGCAGGGAACTCTGCGCCCCACTTTGTCTGGTCTCCAAAGTGCTTTTTCATTAAAAAAGTTCGTTGTTTTCAATCGATTCGTAGGTTGTTCATATGCTTTACCACCGTGTTAGGTGACTTGCTAGTGTCCGTAAGTATGGCAATTACGAGTTTTTTGTCATGCCATTTTGTATTACTAGCAAACCTAGTACATTAAATGGAATAATAACATTTTTTTATTTGATCCGTAAGTGTAATTGTATTTTTTTCTTGATGGCATTCTCAATTTCTTTGCTACTTGGACACAGCATGCCAAAGATGTAGAAAAAGTTTTGGCCCGTGTGGATGCTGATGGTCTTTACAATGCAGCGAAGGAGCTAGAAATTGTACTAACAACCGTTCACTATTTGGGCTACATCATTTATGCTTATGGTGTTCTTCTTGACATTGACAAGGAGAGAGAGAGAGAGAGAGAGAGAGAGAGAGAGAGAGAGAGAGAGAGAGAATCGCCAAAGACTACGTATGCCATTCACCCATTTCTTGGTTTATGTCAAGCATGCGGTTCCCACAATAAGAATTATGCGCACGTTGCTGCATCATTGTCACATGTAGAAAGGAGGTAAGCCTCGCCGTCGACACTTTTTCTAGATTGAGGCGGTCATGACTACTTTTGAAGCACTCCCTGTTGATGTCACATTGAAGCACTCCATCTAGTTCTTGCTCTTGGAAGGAGCACTTGAGGTATGGACAGATACTAGCAAAATAGCCATTGGGGCGATGTGTCAATAGATGATCATCAAGTTGCATTTCTCTCTTGTAAGTTAAATGGTGCTCACAACAATTACTCTGTTTATGATTAAAAAACATACACGCAATGAAGCATTGGAACCACTTTTTGTGTATTCGTGAGTTTGTTGTGCACACAATGAAACCGGCCCATAAGGCGGTAGGCTTTGGCTTTCACCGGAAATTCTTTACTTTACTTTAGACACACAGAGAGAGAGGGAGAGAGAGAGAGAGAGTACTTTGCAAAAGGAACCTGCGACAGGAATTAACACTTAAGTACACACACGACTCGGAAGCTAGAATGCTCCGAGCAGACCCCGACAACCTGTAGGCCCCAAAATTCGCGCCCCTTTCGGTATTTCTTTGTACTTTGAGAGCGTAAATTACAAAGTAGAGTCCTGGGAATTCTTTAACTGTATCCATCTAGATACCACCTGTTTTGGCCAAATTTCGGTAGCATAACAACCCCAAAACTTGCACGAAACCAATTCCCCTGCTGCAACTCACTTCCACTTGCATAAACCCTCTGATTCCTGCCCAAAAACAGTAAATTCAGCACGCTGTATTTACTGGTTTTTGCCCTGTTTTCAGCTCTAAACAATCCCCGAACTGTCCTCTGTGAGTGGGGAACTGTTCCCAATGGTCCCGGTGTCGTATGGCTAAAACAGCGCAAACACAGCGCTGAAAACGCACCTGTTTGGTGAGGTTATGACCCTCACCGGTGCCTGCTTTGAAGTAGCAATTAGCTACTCCTGTTCCTGCTCAAGGAGGCTCTTGCCTCAGCACAAAAGCATGAAACCACACAGTTGTACATCAGTCAAATGAAGAGCCCTCTTGTGGGGCATCACATAACTGCACGTAGGGGAGAGAGAGAGTAGTATGTAGTGTGCAGGTCATCACTCCTAACACCACACTGTACATAGAGAGGAAAGCAAGCATTCCATAGCTCTTAACCTATGACAGAAAACTACAAAATGAGCCTCCCATCTATAACTTCAGCGCTACCTCTTCATGCATGAGGAAAGTGCATTAAAATGTGCCACTTGGCACGATTACAAGCATTTTCCCGTTTCGGGGTTGCCGCCTAAAAATCTCCCAACTGGTTGCCCAGTTGACTTTGCGGCAGAGTTGTAAAATGTTCCCCTTGTCATTCCGAAGGTAATGACGCGAACACATTTCACAGCCCAAAAATGCAGTTCCCTAAGTTTTAGGAGATGCTTCTGTTGAGCTCCCACAAGTCTTCTGACCACTTCTCCCCATTGGGACCGCATCCACAAATGCAATGTGGCCCAACTGTCGGGTACTTTCCTTTGGTGATCCCACCTTGGCTTTGTGCCTTTATTGAGTTCACTTCCTAGAATCCACCAACTTGCTAAGTGCAAGGGGGGGACCTACACGATCTTGAACTGAGCCTAGACACCCTCTTACTATACGAATTCCAATGCCGACCAAATTCCCGTCTGCGGTTGAAACTACCGTTCACATTGGCCATACAATGTCCGACCATTTCAACTTCAAAAAGAGGGTCTCAAAAATAAAACAAAAATCATTGGAAAGAAACCAACAACTAAGGTTAGCAATTGCCACATCCTCATGACATAGTTAACACTTGCCACGTCCTCGTGACATACCCCCCAATTGAAATCGCAAACGTCCTCGATTGCATACCATAAATACACGCCACTGATAATGTTGTGTTGTCAGCACTCTTTTATCATCGCATGTATCCGCAAGAAAGATCGTAACACATAGATACAACTGACTTAATGAGCCCTTCGTACTTTTGTCGTTTCCATCTATTACACTAAATTCATATGTACAGTTGATGTGCTAGCCCTATCATTACCCCTCCTTTGCACACGTTGGGTTGGGACATAAGTAGGTTGTAACCCAAAGGCTTCAAGGTAAAGCTGCAACACATTTGGTGACTCTGACAGTTCATGCTCTCCCATCCACTTTGCATCCATAGGCGGATAGTTCTTGAACTTCACCAAGTAGCGTCTTGCAACCTGTCCTTTAACTCTTAGGTTCTTATGTGCCAAAACTTGCTCAGGTACCAGGATTTCATCAAGTTCCTCAACTTCTGGCTGATCCTCATCTAGCATATCTTCTGGCACATCACCCATGAAGGGTCTTAGAAGACTCACATGAAACGCATTATGAATCTTCCACGCAACAGGCAATTTCAGCCTGTAAGCCACATCGTTGATCTTGTCAAGCAGTTAAAAAGGCCCATAGTAATGCATACTGAGCTTAGGAAACAGTCTTTCCTTGCCCTTCATCTTCTTTAACCTTGCCTTTTCGAACCTTAACAGAACCCAATCACTAGGTGATAGCAACAATTCACGACGGTGACGATCAACAGCCTTTTTCTGCTTTGTCTAAGTCTTCTTTAATTTTCTTATACATTTCATCCATGTTCTCAACATACTGATCTGCTTCAAAAATCTTGTCCTTTGTATGCAACATGGGAGGAACTTTTTTGCCACCTTCAACAATTTCAAAAGGTGCCTTGCCAGTCGACGAATGCACCCTATTATTGTACGCATACCTAAGCATAGGCAAATACTGTTCCCACTTGCCCTTATTATCTGACACATAGTATTTCAGCAGATCTAAGACAGTAGAATCAGCCTCTTCCATCAGTTTGTGGATGAAACAAAGACAAGAACTTGAGCGTAGTGCCCATGTTCTCAAACAATCCTCTCCAGAACAAACTTGTCATGCGAGGATCACGATCACTAACAATCGATTGTGGTATACCATGGTACTTAAACACATTGTACATGAACAAGCGTGCCATTTGATCAGATTTTATCTTCTTCCTAACAGGGATAAAATGGGCCAACCTACATATAATGGTCTATATACCATCATTCCCTGTTGGCGTTCTTGGAAGATCAAAGATAAAGTACATAGCAATGCTTTCCCATGGCTTATCCAGAATCGGCAGTGGTTATAACAACCCTGGTGCCTTTTGCCTGTCAAACTTCACCTTTTGGCAAACTATGCATGCTCGCACAAAGGCATCCACATCTCTCCTCAAGGTAGGCCAATAGAAGAACGTCTCTACCGCTTTAACTGTTGCATCAATGCCACGATGCCTTGCATACGGTGGGACATGACTCTCTTCCATGACCTTATGTCGCAATGGCCTAGTGACACAAAGTCTGCCATGCATCATCATAAAACCATCTCTGAGGAGGTAGTGCTCGTGATGTTGCCCCTCTTGTAACTGTTCAAAGATCCTTTCAAAATCTTCATTAGCACTGTACTGTTCCTTCATGTCATCTAACTCATGATGATAAGGAATTGACACAGTTGAAATTTGTGGCTTTCTTGATAACGCATCAGCCACAACATTCTTTTTGCCTTCCACATGCATAATCTGGAAGTGGAACATGGAAAGAATGTTTGCCCATCGCATATGCTTTTCGGATAACTTTGACTGTGTCAAGAAGTATCTCAAGGTCTGATGATCTGTTTGGACAACAAAATCAGCACCTAAGAGGTAGTGCTTCCAGCTAGAAAGCGCATGAATCACGGCCAAGAGCTCTTTCTCATAGACTTGCATAGTCTTCTCTGGCCCTTGCAAAATTCGGCTTTCATAAGCTACTACCCGTCCATCTTGCATTAGCACTGCTCCAATGCTACTGCCACACGCGTCACACTGGACCACAAATGACTTCCTGAGATCTGGCAAAACAATAACTGGATCTGAAGTCAACTTTTCCTTTGAGAGACTAAAAGCTGAAATCTCTTTTTGGGTCCATCTGAAAATGACCTCTTTCTTTTGCAATGCGTGAAGAGGCGATGCTATCTCTGCAAAATTTTTGATAAACCTTCTATAGTAGGAACACAATCCCAAGAAGCTTCTGACATCGTGCACAGTCTTCAAGTTTTGCCATGTCTTGATAGCTTCGACCTTTGCGGGATCCATTCTAACACCATCCTTTGAGACTATGTGGCCCAGAAAGTGGATCTCTTCGAGGAAGAATTCACTTTTCTTAGGATTGACAAGTAACATGTGACTGCGCAGCTCTTCGAACACAATGGTCGAGTGACGTCTATGCTCCTCTTCATTCTTCGAATACACTATCATGTCATCGAAGAACGTTCCAACAAACTGTTGATGTGAGGTCCATCATTCTGTTGAACGTGGCAGGAGCATTTTGTTAGCCCAAACGGCATCACTAGAAACTCACAAAGACCAAATGTCGTTCTGAACGCAGTCTTGTGCACATCCTCTCGCCTTACATGAATCTGATGGTAGCCACTCTTAAGATCTATCTTGCTGAAAATTGTAGCACCCTCTAAACGATCAAGAATATCATTAATCCTAGGAATAGGAAACCTATTCTTGATGGTATTCTTATTCAACACACGGTAATCAACACACATGCGCCATGAGCCATCCTTTTTCTGCACTAGGAGCACTCGGGAGCAAAAGGGTGAAGAACTAAGTTGAATCAGCCCCTTCTGTAATAACTCCTCAACCTGGCCCATAATCTCTTTCTGCTGCACCGCACTAACTCTGTGGGGAGGTCTATTGGGTGGGCTACACCCAGTCACTAAACTTTTGCAAAAATGCTGACCTTTCTTTATCTGACATAGATAAATTTGACTGACCATTATCTGAGACATCACGTGCAAAAATCAAGTACAAAGAAAGATGATTCTTTATTACAGAAGTGATAGCCGAAGCAAATACAGTAGGGACAGACTCCTCTTTGAGCTTTACATCGAAAACATGAGTTTTGCCCCTGTGCTAGAGGGTGATCATCTTGCCGAAGGCATCCAACACGCCATGCACTCTGAACATCCACGGAATTCCAAGTAGCACATCGCACCCTTCCAATGGCATGATATAGAACTCTTCTGTGTCCACATACGACTGAATATGCAGACACAGCTTTCCAATAATGGGAGTTACACACTGTGAGTCGCCAGGATATGCCAACCCTGACTCTGCTGTGTACCTCATTTCCTCAGCTCTGATGCCCAGCTTCATAGCTAACTCTGGTGAGATAATGTTTGCTTTGGCACCTGGATCAAAGAAGATGAGTGCCATATGATCTCTAACTTTACCCCATGGCCTGCATAACTCACTGGCATCTGTATTGGGCCTATCACCCACCATGTCTGGCACCAAACCTGCCGTGGGTTTAGGCTTCTTGCCTTTTTGGTCTTCTTTATCATCTGAGTCAGCTGGTCTTTTCCTTTGTGGACAATTGGCAGTAAAGTGACTAGGCTGCTCGCATAAAAGGCATTTGTTTTCAGCCACTAGGACCTTCTTTTCCTCGAGCGACTTACGCACAAGAGGCTTCCTATCTGTTTCTTTGGTTGCGCTCCGGATGTCACGTGACACATCCAACCCTATCTGTCAGTGGACAAGTTACAGCACGATCAGGGTTGAGTTCAGTCCAGTCAGTCTAGATTAGAAGTGATCTGGCACTTTTGTGAGTCTATTCATAGACCATGCATGCCCAATCACTTAGTGTAGATGCATATCCTCTGGTTGCACACAGCATGATCATCAGTATTCCCACCAGAATCCATCAAATTCCATCAAGGGAATTTTCCAGTGCATTTAGCCTATTTTACCTATTTTTGACATTTTTCACTTATTATTTTTAAGTGACTTTCCAACAAAAGTAGGTAGGGCAATTTTGCTAAGTTTGTATATAAGCAAACTAGAGCTAGCACTAATTGGCAGAAGAGGAAGCAAGAGCTCCACGCTCAACAGGCAACTTCTCAGCAGAACCCGTTAGAAGGCCTAGCGTTTTGCAAATTGCAGGACCTAGCATTTTCCCCATCAAGATCAGCCAACGATTTGCTTTGCAGATTCCGGCGACAGCAAGACCACATGCCTAGCCTGTTGATCCCAGATCTTCACCGCCAGAAGAATTCACAGCTTCCCTAGCGTTTTTGCAAATCCAGCCTCCCTAGCGTTTTTGAGAACATCAGCCCTGGCGTTTTTGAATGATCAGCCCAGCCTTGCAGATCCAAGCCTTGGCGATCCCAAGCAGTAGAAGACCCGTCAGTTTCAGCCTCGAAGAGTAGCAGATTCAGCCTTGGTAAGACCATCAGTTTTCAGCCTTGAAGATCCTTAGTTTTCAGCCCTAAACCTGCAGATTTTCAGTGTCAAAGACCCATAGAAAACAGCCCCAAAAACAGCGTTTTTGGCTCAATTGCAGATTCCAGCCCAAAGCGTTTTTGGACAACAGTAGGAAGATTGCAGATTTCAGCCCTAGTGTCGGCCTCGTCATCCCCGTCGTCGTCAACATAGCCTAGACTTGCATCAATCACTTGCATTCACTTGTACCAGTTTGCGCAATCATAAGTAGACCACTCTCGCCGACGAGAGTGGGGCCTTCGGAGGAGGGTTTTACGTCTCTGGTGTCGTATCTCTCTGCTCTCTCTCTCAGTCTCATACACTTTCACGCACAATGTCCATCACTTGTTTGTGATCATAGCATTCTCTCATTAAGAACGGAAGGCTCTACCTTCCATAAGAACAAAAGGAACCTTGAGCACAGTTCGGAGCACTCATCTTGAGCAAAGTGCAAACATTCATTCCGCTGCACCTAACATTGGTATTAGAGCTTTGGCAGTGTTCTGTATCACTCAAGGAAAGAACCACAAGAATCACAAGAATTTTTTTGCTTGTTGCGGTCGCACGAACCCAAGTTCGCTTGGGCGTGTCGATTCCTAATCGTGGTTTTTGATGAGTGACAAGAATCCCAAGAAAGAAGGGCTTGTCCAGCCTCCCCTTGTGTCTCTTTTCACTCATTGAGAGCGGACCGTGCACTTAGCGGCCAGCCACTCAATGTGAAGTGGGAAAAAGCAACCTTGGTGTGAGCGCAAGGCCGCCAAGGGGTGCGCCCGAAGAAAGGAGTAGAACTCGGGTGAAGAGAAGATCCTTCTCAAACACAGTTTGCAAGCGAAAGAAAACCTCAAGAACCCAAGACCCTCGTGAACTTAAGAACCCAACACCCGCAAGAACCCAAGTTCCTAGTGAACTTAAGAATCCACAAGAACCCACAAGAACCACGACGTCAAAATGGTCATCACTCGAAGCGGAATGGATACTTCGCTTGGAGGTAGTGAGCATGAGAGAGGCGAAGAAGAATTTTCCCCACCAGGAGGTTTTTCCGACCCTCCCCCTTCCCCATCTACGTCAAGGATTGCACCAACTCCTATGGAGGAGTTGAAGCAGTTGTTTCAGGAAAGACAGTTAGACGCGAAGAAAGAAAAGCAGAAAGAGAAGCAGAAAGAAAGGCCTACGAAGAACGAAGGGCAGCCATAGATCGTGAATACGAAGAAGGAATGGCAACCATAGAGCGTCAGTACGACTTGGAAGAAAAAGAAAGTCAAGTCAAATTTGATCGCGAGAACAAAGCAAGACAAGCAGAATTTGATCGCGAGAACAAAGCAAGAATGCAAGAGCTGTTGCGACTTTTTTCTCAAGTCCAGGCACAGATGCAAGAGATTCAAGAGAAGGAGACTCTCTCAGTCTCTTTTTCTCCAAAGCATGACACACAGAATTTGCATGATGATTTGATTGACAATGACAAGCATGATGATTTGCATGATCAAGATGTGATTTCTCACAAGCATGATGAGTTGCATGAAGAAGATGTGATTGTTCACAAGGATGATGAGTTAGTGGATGCTTTTTCTAGCGAAGCTAACCTCGTTGTAGATACAATCAATCACGAAGAACCGATCTTGGCTCTTGAGCCGAGGTCCAAAGAACCCCCTCAAGAAGAACCGATCTTGGCTCTCGAGCCTAGGTCCAAAGAACCCTCACAGGAAGTATTATGTGTTCGCATGATTGATATGCACGCATTGTTCGAATGTTACATTCGTGATCGTTTCCTTATGAGTCTGCATCTTTATGAGCTCCCTTTTCCTAGGCATGACATATTGTATGTTGAGCACGAATGTATACAGATTTTTCATGAAAAGCTGAAACTTATGTATGTAAGGAAGTCACATTCCATGTCTCTTCCTTGGCATGACACATTCGTAGAACGAGCACATAAAAGTATAAGCACCAAGCATGCGCATTTCCATTGTGATTTGCCACAGTTAATTGATTTCGATCAAACAGAAAAGATTCGATCTCATTGTTTGCGTGTGTGTGGTGAACGCTTTAACACTCCATCTATTGGTTCATCTACATTGCATGCACAGTCTTTGAGGAAGACGAGATTTTTTCCACTCACTTTACATGGAATAGGTATGTTCATGGTTTTGTGTTGGAAATGGTTTCATGAATTTTCAACCATGGAGATTCTTGAAGAAGAAAGAAGCATGACTCTCGACGAAGTTGAAGCATCAAAGGAGCCACAGAAGACTTTGTGTCGCTTTCAGTGCGGCCCAAAGCAGCAAGCTTTGTAGACCTTTATGAAGTTCAAGTACCGCACGACCCACACATCAGAGTGGGCCGGCGAAGAGTCCCTTCCAGGATTCCGGATGCTGTTGGTGATCTCCCTCGACGCCATACAGTTCGGTACCAGTACCTTACTTTGAAAAGGAGGGGATGTCACGTGACACATCCAACCCTATGTGTCCGTGGACAAGCTACAGCATGATCAGGGTTCAATTCAGTCCAGTCAGTCTAGATTAGAAGTGATCTGGCACTTTTGTGAGTCTATTCGTAGACCGTGCATGCCCAGTCACTTAGTGTAGATGCATATCCTCTGGTTGCACACAGCATGATCATCAGTATTCCCACCAGAATCCATCAAATTCCATCAAGGGAATTTTCCAGTGCATTTAGCCTATTTTACCTATTTTTGACATTTTTCACTTATTATTTTTAAGTGACTTTCCAACAAAAGTAGGTAGGGCAATTTTGCTAAGTTTGTATATAAGCAAACTAGAGCTAGCACTAATTGGCAGAAGAGACAGCAGGAGCTCCACGCTCAACAGGCAACTTCTCAGCAGAACCCATCAGAAGGCCTGGCGTTTTGCAGATTGCAGGACCTAGCGTTTTTCCCATCAAGATCAGCCAACGATTTGCTTTGCAGATTCCGGCGACAGCAAGACCACAAGCCTAGCGTGTTGATCCCAGATCTTCACCGCCAGAAGAATTCACAGCTTCCCTAGCATTTTTGTAGATCCAGTCTCCCTAGCGTTTTTGAGAACATCAGCCCTGGCGTTTTTGAATGATCAGCCCAGCCTTGCAGATCCAAGCCTTGGCGATCCCAAGCAGTAGAAGACCCGTCAGTTTCAGCCTCGAAGAGTAGCAGATTCAGCCCCGGTAAGACCATCAATTTTCAGCCTTGAAGATCCTTAGTTTTCAGCCCTAAACCTGCAGATTTTCAGCATCAAAGACCCACAGAAAACAGCCCCAAAAACAACGTTTTTGGCTCGGTCGCAGATTTCAGCCCAGAGCGTTTTCGGACAGCAATAGGAAGATTGCAGATTTCAGCCCTAGTGTCGGCCTCATTATCCCCGTCGTCGTCGTCAACATAGCCTAGACTTGCATCAATCACTTGCATTCAGTTGTACCAATTTGCGCAATCATAAGTAGACCACTCTCGCCGACGAGAGTGGGGCCTTCGGAGGAGGGTTTTACAACGTCTCTGGTGTCGTATCTCTCTTCTCTCTATCTCTCAGTCTCATACACTTTCACGCACAGTGTCCATTCACTTTGTTTGTGATCATAGCATTCTCTCATTAAGAATGGAAGGCTCTACCTTTCATAAGAACAAAAGGAATGTAACAAACTGCTGACGTGTCAAAGCCTAAAGAATGGAGCCAACTTACAGATGATGTGGCTACCCGAGAGCAGAAACCCTAACCCTAATTTCTACCAGAAACCCTAACTATTGAAACCCTAATTCTGGAAACCCTAACCCTAAAACGTGCAAACCCTAATTCTAAAAACCCTAAGAAGAACAAGCAACAGAAGAAGAAGTCCTACTAACTTATGGGGACCCCGTCCAATGGGACCCCAAGTGACATAAAGGCATTAAAAGTAAAGCAGAACACACTCAAAAGACTTTGGACATCAAAATATGATGATGTGACACCTGTACGGACGTCCCGGAATTCGCGGCGGATTTTTAGGGAAATCCTGAAATTTTAGGAAAGTGATTTTTTGGGTCAGCTTTTCATATTTGATGCTTTTAGGCTTTGGGCCTTTAAATATGAGGCTTGGGGACCCTCTCTGGCACTTTTTAGCGCACAGATTGCAGAGCAGGTGCTCCTCGACTGTTGTACTTTGTGGATCGGCAGTAATATAAAGAAATACCGAAAGGGGCGCCAAGGTTTGGGGCCAATACTCTATGGGGTGGAATTCCGCCACTCCATGTCGCGTGTCGTCTCTCTCTCTTTCAGTTCAGTTGTTATTGAAGTGCTAAAAGTTTGTTCAGTCTATTCTTTTCTATTGGCACGTGGTGCCCGTCTTGTGACAGTGGTATCAGAGCATCAGGCGTGTGCTTTTCTGAAAGCATACCGGTCCTACAAAAGAGCAGGCAGAGCTATTGGAATTGAACTATATTTGAGGTATCAGCCACTCCCACCCTTACTTCATCGCACATCGGGCGCCCTCCCGTCTTCACCGCTCATGTCTTACAGGGCATAAGCCAATTAAGATCCCTTGCAAGAGAAGGATCCAGATTTGTTTCAAGTCACTGTTTTTCTCAGAAGAGTGCCATGCAGATGTTGATGTCTACAGCTACCAAGCAGCATACTCCAAGTACTTGGTAAGCTTTCAAGAAAATTTTTGCCCAAAGTTATATGGTTTCTGACATCTTCCTTCGGAGTGGAACTTCTGGCAGAGTGGGGTATCCTGAAATGCTTGCCACGGAAACCCTAGCAGATTATTACTTGAAATTTCTCGACATCTCTCAGTAGATGTTTCTTCACGAGCAGATGACCTTGGAGGTTTAGTGCGATTGCTATCTTGGAACTACCATCGCCGCCATAGCAACACTGTTTGTCCAAGAGCTGACGGACCATGTTGTGCTTGGCTACGACCTCATGGATGGAACCTAAACCTAATTTTTGGTGCAGGTTTCAAGATGGAAAGTCAGTCGACTTTTCGAGCTGGACTGATGTCGAGATTGCTTTTTAAGTTTGAGTTCTGTTTGAACTTTTTTGGTGAACCTGTTTGGAATTTGTTTTGGATGGTATCTGTTTTGAACCTGTTTTGGTGCCGATTTGAATTGTTCGACTCTGTTTTGATACTGGTTTCAATGATTGGTGATTTTACTCCCGGATGGAGAAGTGAGAAATACTGTTTTGGTATTGTTTGAACCTCGGAACGACGCAAGCCGATGCCTGGGGAGCGTTTCGTTGTATGTTTGAAAACCTTCGAATGACACAGGTCGATGTCTGGGGAGCGTTTGGTTGTATGCTTGTAAAATAATTGTTGTTGCGACTCCCGGCCCGGACCTGGATGGTTATGCAGGAGGAGTATTAAGAAGTCTAAGCAGTGGTTACTCTCAGCACCTCCAAACGACGCAGGCTACGGTCAAGGGGGCGTTTGGTTGTAAAAGGCCTCTATATCTCCCGGCCCGGACCTTTTTAGGTTATGCGGGAGGAGTGATGAGGGAGTCGTTGAATATCTCCCGGCCCTGACCTTATTAGGTTATGCGGGAGGAGTGTTCATCGGCGGCTTTATGTTTCTATGTCTTGTAACATGCATATGTGAGCATTTGTGTTGCATTGTGATGTGCCAACCCCACTGAATATTCCTAATTGGATGAGATTGCCTGGGTATGTAATTTTAGTGCATCAAGACACCCGTGGAAGATCAGTACGGTTTGGGTGTGATGGCTAATTTTACTACGCCGGAATATCAAGAGTTCCGATCTGGATGAGAGGAGAAGCTAACTCCTTGATCAAACAGCCGAAGGGAGCAGCTAACTCCTTGATCAAAAGAGCAGACAGGAGAAGCTAACTCCTTAATAAAAAGAGCAAACTGATTGTCCCTCGGAAAGACCCTTGGAAATTTTTGAGCTAACTTGAGTTGTTTTGCAGATATGTTGTAATCGCGGACGATTACTCTCTTTCAAGAAGGGGAGATGTAACAAACTGCTGACGTGTCAAAGCCTAAAGAATGGAGCCAACTTACAAATGATGTGGCTATCCGAGAGCAGAAACCCTAACCCTAATTTCTGCCATAAACCCTAACTGTTGAAACCCTAATTCTAGAAACCCTAACCCTAAAACCTGCAAACCCTAACCCTAAAACCTGCAAACCCTAATTCTAGAAACCCTAAGAAGAACAAGCAACAGAAGAAGAAGTCCTACCAACTTATAGGGACCCCGTCCAATGGGGCCCCAAGTGACATAAAGGCATTAAAAATAAAGCAGAACACACTCAAAAGACTTTGGACATCAAGATATGATGATGTGGCACCTGTACGGACGTCCCGGAATTCACGGCGGATTTTTAGGGAAATCCCAAAATTTTAGGAAAGTGATTTTTTGGGTCAGCTTTTCATATTTGATGCTTGTAGGCTTTGGGCCTTCAAATATGAGCCTTGGGGGCCCTCTCTAGCACTTTTTAGCATGCAAATTGCCGAGCAGGTGCTCCTCGGCTGCTGTACTTTGTGAATCGGCAGTAATATAAAGAAATACCGAAAGGGGCGCCAAGGTTTGGGGCCAATACTCTCTGGGGTGGAATTCCGCCACTCCGTGTCACGTGTCGTCTCTCTCTCTTTCAGTTCAGTTGTTATTGAAGTGCTAAAAGTTTGTTCAGTCTGTTCTTTTCTATTGGCACGTGGTGCTCGTCTTGCGACAAGGAACCTTGAGCACAGTTCGGAGCACTCATCTTGAGCAAAGCGCAAACATTCATTCTGCTGCACCTAACACTAGAAGTCTCGGCTGAATCCTTGTCTTTGGTTGCCTTTTCTGACCCCTGTGATGCTTCAGGAGCCGTTTTCACAAAGGGCTTCTTCGCTGAATTTTTCTTTTGCTGCTCTCCTTTCTCGTTGCTCGGAAACCCACTGTCCTCTCCTTTCAACAAGGCAAGACCAGTGTTAGCAACTTCCATAAGCTAAGTGAGGGTAGCCACTCTGTTCTTGGTACAGTAGTCCCCAAGCCCTTTAGGCAGCCCACAACAGTACTTCTCTATCTGCTCTATCAATGGCACAAATCTGTAGGTCACTGAGAGTAACGCTTTACAAAACCTCCGATTGTACTCCAGCAAGCTCTTACATGTAGCCGAAGTAAGGTGGTGCCAATCTGTCATGACGTCGGCTTCAAATTCATTTGACAGCCAAGCAGATGCAAACATTGCTTGAAGTAAACCCAAGTGGCAGGTGCCTATCCTTGCATTAACAATGTCGTCCACCATGTAAGCGCATTGTCCTTTAAGAAAGTGGCAGCTTTCCTTACTTTAGAGGCCTCTGTAAAATTCCCTCCTACATAAGCTGTATTAAACTGCTCGAGAAAAGTGAGAGCCTTTGCTTTATCCTCAAAGCCACTGAAAGTGCTGAACTTCACGGATGCAGTACTTCCTTTGTAAGCTTTCGACTTTTCCAGTGCCCCCAAATTGTCATACGGAAGAGCCTGCAACATGGGCATTGTAGTAGGTATCATCGGCACATCTTCGCCATTAACATTTTGCGTCAGAGGTGCCATATCTAGCTGCAGTCCAGAAAAACCAGCCATGCCAAAATGACCCTGTGGCACCCCAAACTTGCCCTGGTTGCACTGAAAACCTTGCTGCATGCCGATACTACCATACATGGGGTTTGGTATCATGCCTTGCATACCCCCAAACACTATTCCTAGCATGTACGGCTGACTTCCAGGCGCATAACCAGCCATACTTTGGGACACAGATCCACCCCCGAAATACCCAGGATGTACTGTGGGTGGTGGAAAAACTGGATGCATTGCCTGGTAGCCAGTTCCCTGTCCATTCAAGACAGCATGCGGGCTCTAAAAGGTGGCGGGCTGAACTGGCATAACCTGTGGAATAGGCGTCCTAACCACCTGTTCAAGGACGGGAGGAACCTGTTTTGGAGCCCTCGACTCCGCAACATGCGAGTGTTCCCTATCCTACTGAGTCGCATGAAGTACTTGGCTTGAGCATCAACAAGCTCCGTTCGCGGTGTAGGTTGCCTATTTTGCTGTTGCACTGGTGGCGCTTGCAAAAACTCCATAAACCTTGGATTGTGCACCAGTTGCGAAAAGACATTCACCGCGGCAACTAACTGAATCTTGGACACATCATCCTCAAGTTGCCGAGTCATAAAGCCCTGTACTACTGGAGGGACATTCACATCAACAGGAGGTACAGACTGATGTGGCCGTGCGCTCTCGCCAATCTCAAACACCATAGGGATTTCATGTCTCTCCTTCGAAGAGAAACCCTCTTCCATAATGCCTTCCCTTTGTTGGCCATAGTGTCACCCCGCGTTCCTGTACTCTGTATCTTTACCCAAAACAACCGAGGCTCACTCTTTAAGGAAAAAGTTATTGATGTCCCGCCATCGGAACCTTGAAACCGGCATGTGGGGCGGTAGGCTTTCGCTTTCACCCGAAATTCTTTACTTTACTTTAGACACAGAGAGAGAGAGAGAGAGAGAGAGAGAGAGAGAGAGAGAGAACATTTGCAAAAGAAACCTACGACGGGAATTAACACTTAAGTACACACACTGCTCGGAAGCTAGAATGCTCCGCGCAGACGCCGACAACTTGTAGGCCCCAAAATTGGCGCCCCTTTCGGTACTTCTTAAGAGGGTAAATTAAAAAGTAGAGTCCTGGGAATTCTTTACCTATATCCATCTAGATACCACCTGTTTTGGCCAAATTCCGGTAGCATAACAACCCCAAAACTTGCATAAAACCAATTTCCCTGCTGGAACTCACTTCCACTGGCATAAACCCTTTGATTCCTACCCAAAAACAATAAAGTCAGCACGCTGTATTTACTGGTTTTTGCCCTGTTTTCAGCCCTAAACAGTCCCCGACCTGTCCTCTGTCAATGGGACACTCTTCCCAATGGTCCTGCCGTCCGTACGGCTGGAACAACGTATACACAACGCTGAAAACGCACCTGTTTGGTGAGGTTATGACCCTCCCCGGTGCCTGCTTTGGAGTAGCAATTAGCTACTCCTGTTCCTGCTCAAGGAAGCTCTTGCCTCAGCACAAAAGCATGAAACCACACAGTTGTACATCAGTCAAATGAAGAGCCCTCTTGTGGGGCATCACATAACTGCACGTAGGGGAGAGAGAGAGCAATATGTAGTGTGCAGGTCATCACTCCTAACACCACACTGTACATAGAGAGGAAAGCAAGCATTCCATAGCTCTTAACCTGTGACAGGAAATTACAAAATGAGCCTCCCATCTATAACTTCAGCGCTACCTCTTCATGCATGAGGAAAGCGCATTAAAATGCGCCACTTGGCACGATTACAAGCATTTTCCCGTTTCGGGGTTGCCGCCTAAACATCTCCCGACTGGTTGCCCAGTTGACTTTGCGGCAGAGTTGTAAAATGTTCCCCTTGTCATTCCGAAGGTAATGACGCGAACACATTTCACGGCCCAAAAATGCAGTTCCCTAATTTTTAGGAGATGCTTCCGTTGGGCTCCCACAAGTCTTCTGACCACCTATCCCCATTGGGACCGCATCCACAAATGCAATGTGGCCCAACTGTCGGGTACTTTCCTTTGGTGATCCCACCTTGGCTTTGTGCCTTTATTGAGTTCACTTCCTAGAATCCACCAACTTGCTAAGTGCAACGAGGGACCTACACGATCTTGAACTGAGCCTAGACATCCTCTTACTATACGAATTCCAATGCCGACCAACTTCCCGTCTGCGGTTGAAACTACCGTTCACATTGACCTTACAATGTCCGACCATTTGCAACTTCAAAAAGAGGGTCTCAAAAATAAAACAAAAATCATTGGAAAGAAACCAATAACTAAGGTTAGCAATTGCCACATCCTCGTGACATAGTTAACAACTGCCACGTCCTCGTGACCCACAGATCATCAACTATTAAAACTGCTTCAATTCATGCCAAATTACATCGAAGTGATGGGCAAGTTGTCTTGTTGCGTGCTTTAGATATGTATTACATATTTTTTATTTTTGAAAAGGAGCAAGTAGACATTGCATGGTGTAACAGACTTCGACACCCAAGTTGGAAATCTGGCACAACACACGAGAGAATCAACACTTCAAAAACTTTATCACAATTTAATAGAATCAACACGGCCCAGCGTAGTTCCGTGCCCGGAGGTATTGGTCCCCAAAGTCTGACCCTCTATTCGGTATTTATTTTTGTATTAATGCTTTAGCAAAGTTACAAAGTCTTGAGGGTCCTCTCTGCTCAGCTGCTCATCAGCAAACTGAGGGCAGGAGGCCCTCTCAATATGTATTTAAAGGCCCCGGCCTCAAGGCCTCTCAAAAGCAGTACATGAAAAGCTTCAACTCAAAAGCATCTTTCTCAAAAGCTGGCGCAGCCCAAAAGCTACAGCGCAAATCGCGAAAATCCGTACACTCTACCACGTCAGCAGTAAAACATGGGGTTCCGTACTGTTATGCCACGTAAGCATTTTCTGGGACTACCACATCATCAGTTTGTGACATATCCCCCTCTCGAAAGAATTGTAATCGCCCTCGATTATGCCAATAAAAATAGACATAAGCCATAAACTAGTTTAGTAGACACTGACTCTAAGTACCGATGCAACGTCCGTACAGTCTACCACGTCAGTGTAAAACATGGGGTTCCGTACTGTTATGCCACGTAAGCCTTTTCTGGGACTGCCACGTCATCAGCTTGTGACATACCCCCCTCTCGAAAGAATTGTAATAGCCCTCGATTACGCCTGTAAAAATAGACATAAGCCATAAACTAGTTTAGCAAACACTGACTCTAAGTACCGATGCACTAGACGACACAAATCCAGCACTTGCACAAAGACGGCAATCACTAAACATCAAATCATATTCAAATCAAATCACATAGAACCCATCGAGATCTAGGACCATGATTCCTAGCAACGTGTTTAGTAATCACATCTAGATCCACACCGGACCTCATCAATGTGGGATTAACTAATTCTTACTGCGATCATGTCCATAGAATCTTAAGACCAAAATGCTGGCAGCTGCAATCATTTCGTCTTTCAAATATGCACTCAACACAATCATATGAGTGAGCACACATAAATCAGATTCATTTTCCAGGAATTCGCATTTCAAAGTACTTCATTCAGAAAGCCATAAAGCAGAACACTGTCAGCATATCACTATCCCTGAAATCCAAAGGAAAATCAATGACTTTATTCCATCTCGGTAATCTGTGACAAAAAAGAGAGTAACTTCCCTCTTGTGCAGTCCCATTTGCACCAGATTCAACCGTGCTGCTCTACGAGATCTTTCGAAATAGACGCAGCTAGATCAAAAGCCTCAAGGTAAAGTTCTAATATCTTGTCACGTGACACATCCAACCCTATGTGTCCATGGACAAGCTACAGCATGACCAGGGTTCAGTTCAGTCAAGTCAGTTTAGAATAGGAAGTGATCTGGCACTTTTGTGAGTCTCTTCGCAGACCGTGCATGTCCAGACACTTAGATTAGATGCATATCCTCCGGTTGCACACAGCATGACCATCAGATTCCAGTTAGAAACCATCAATAGCATTTTTACAGTGCATAGACCTATTTTTCCTATTTTTGACATTTTTCACTTATTATTTTTTAAGTGACTTTTGTTGGAGAGTAGGTAGGGCAATTTTGCTAATGAAATATATAGGCAAACCAGAGTTAGCACTTTCTAGCAGAAGAGACAGCAGGAGCACACACTCAACAGGCAACTTCTCAGCAGAACCCCCAAGAGGCCTAGCATTTTTGCTCCACAGCATAAACCTAGCGTTTTTGGACTAGATCAGCCAATGTTTTTGGATCTTGCAGATTCCTGGCAATAGCAAGAAGCAAAAGCCCCAGCGTCAGAAGATTCACCGTAGCAAGACCATTTTCAGCCTAGCGTTTTTGCCTCAACCTGAAGCCCTCAGCGTTTTTGCAGATCTTCGCGACGGAATCAGCCCTAGACTCAGTGTTTTCAGTTTTCAACAGTTAGAACCCGCAGAACAAGTCCCGAACCTCGCAGATCTCACCTTCCCGCAGCAGCAGATTCTCGCCGCATGGTCAGATCCCTCGTACTTTGCAGATTCAGCCCAGAAAATGCAGATTTCAGCATCTCCGTTTTCAGCGCATCGTCATCGACATCGAGTCAGAATTCAGCAGATAAAGAATTGCAGATTTCAGGCATTAGCATTTTCAGTTTTCAGCCCGTCTCGTCGTCGACATCGTCGGCAAGTCCACGCATTGTAGCGATTTGTGCAATCATAAGTAGACCGCTCTCGCCATAGAGAGTGGGGCCTTCGGAGGAGGGTTTGACAACATTCTGGTGTCGTATTCTTCTCTCTATCTCTCAGTCTTAGCACCTTCATTCACAGTGTTCACCACTTTGTTTGTGTCCATTGCACTCTCTCACTAAAGGAACGGAAGGCTCTCCCTTCCGTAAGTAAAAGGAACCTTGAGCACAATTCGGAGCACTCATCTTGAGCAAAGTTCAACATTCATTCCGTTGCACCTTACATTGGTATCAGAGCTATGGCAGTGTTCTGTATCACTCAAGGAAAGAACCACTTTTTTTTTTTTTTGCTTGTTGTGGTCGCACGTACCCAAGTTCGCTTGGGCATGTCAATTCATAATCGTGTTTTTGAAGAGTGACAGGAAACCGAAGAAAGAAGGGCTTGTCCAGTCTCCCCTTGTGCCTCTTTTCACTCATTAAGAGCGGACCGTGCACTTAACGGCCGGCCAATCGACGTGAGGTGGGAAAAAGCAACCTTGGTGTGAGCGCAAGCCCACCAAGGGGTGCGCCCGCGGAAAAGAGTAGAACTCGGGTGAAGAAAAGATCCTTCTCTAACACAGAATGCAAGCGAAAGAAGAACCTCAAGAACCCAAGTTCCTTGTGAACTTAAGAACCCACGACTTCAGTGGATGGTCATCACTCGAAGCGGAATGGATACTTCGCTTTTAAGGTGATGAGCATGAGAGAGGCGAAGAAGAATTTTCCCCACTAGGAGGTTTTTCCGACCCTCCCCCCTCCCCATCTACGCCGAGGATTGCACTAACTCCTATGGAGGAGTTGGAGCAAATGTTTATGGACAGGAAGTTAGAACGAGAAGCAAGAAAAGCAGAAAGAATGGCAAAATTTGATCGTGAATGCAAAGAAAGAAAAGCAGAAATGGATCGCAAACACGCAAAAAGAAAAGCAGAAAGAAAGGCAGCCATAGAGCGTGAGCATGAGCAAGCGCAACACATGCAAGAGTTGTTGCGACTCTTTTCTCAAGTGCAGGCACAAATGCAAGAGATTCGGGAAAAGGAGACTCTCTCAGTCTCTTCTTCTCCAAAGCATGACAAACAGGATTTGCATGATGATAAGCATGATGAATTGCATGATAATGATGAGCATGCTGATTTGGATGATAAGGACAAGCACGATGATTTTCATGAAGATGATGTGATTGTTCACAAGGATGATGTGTTAGTTGATACTATTTCTAGTGAAGCTAACCTTATTGCAGATTCGATCAATCACGAAGAACCGATCTTATCTCTCGAGTCAAGGTCCAAAGAACCCCCTCAGGAAGAACCGATCTTGGCTCTCGAGCCTAGGTCCATAGAACCCTTACAGGAAGTACTATGTGTTCAAATGATTTGTCAGCACGCATTGTTCGAGTGTTTCATTCGTAATCGTTTCCTGTATTTTAATCAGCGTCTTTATGTGATCCCTTTTCCTAGGCATGACATATTGTACGTTGAGTACGTTTCACTCATCAATGAGCACGGATTTATGCAGATTCTTCATGAAAAGCTGAAAAGTATGCATTCAAGGAAGTCACATTCCATGTCTCTTCCTTGGTACGACACAGTGGTAGAAAGAGCAAGAAAGTATGAGCACCAAGCATGGGCATTCCGTTGTGAATTGCCACAGTTGATTGATGTAGATCAGAAAGACAAGATTCGATCTCATTGTTTGCGTGTGTGTGGCGAATGGTTTGGCACTCCGTCTCTTTGTTCATCTACATTGCATGCACAGTCTTTGAAAAAGACAAGATTTTTTCCAATCACTTTACATGGAATAGATATGTTCATGTTTTTGTGTTGGAAGTGGTTTTAAGAATTTTCAGCCTCGGAGATTCCTAAAGAAGGTAACCGCATGACTCTAGAAACTGCAGAACGCTTGGGCCTCACATTGGCTCAGCTTGGAACTCCAGTCACTTCCGGATCGGCATTCAAGGGGTTGACCACCAATGCAAAGTCGTTTCTCTCTCTAGGAGAAGATGCACCGGAGTTATTCAAGGGTTGCATACAAAAAATAACTATAAGAAGCCGTTTCTTATCGGTACCATCGAAAGAACAAGCCGTTTCGAATTTGATAGCTTTCCCGGTCTTGTTCTATTTCCCGTTCCATGTGACTATGGCAAAAGCAGATGACACTAGCAGTGGCAGTTTTCTATGCCAAGGGGCTATCCATCGAGGGCATGTCCCATGTATGCCAGACCCATCTTGGGCACTTGTATATGCATCTTGTTATCAACATGGAGAGCCTTTCCCAAAACTCTCTCTCTCTTTCTCATTTTCAGATGTCGTGTCTCTCTCTACCTCTGTGATCTCTCGTCTCTACCATTGCCTTGTATATGTATGGCATAGCAGGTTTCTCTTGAAGCAGAGAGGTCCTACAAGAGTAGAGCCACATCAATGTCGAGGCGTATATCGGATCGGAGGCCAGTCCATGTCATCACCCCATATTCGTTGCCTAATTTGACACAACCATGATATGCAAAAGACTAGCTAGCTCCATCCGGTACCAAACTAAGGGTGTCAGATGTCATGCACAGGTGGGTAGGGAGTGGGAGTGAAGAGTCCCCATAGAATAACAGTAGGGTTTTAAAAAGCCTGCTCTAGTTCCCTCTGACTGACTAACTCATGTTGTAGTCAGATCTCACTGATCTCCCTTTGATGTACTCTTTGGCCAGGTATCCTGGTGCTTGCTCGGGATCGTTTGCTAGAGTGTACAAGTGGCTGGAGAAGAATCTATCCTTTTCTCTCGACTCCAGGGTACTCTGAGTGTGGGTTTTCCTGAGAAAAGAGCTGTGTATCGGGTCCAATGTTCTCATCTGCTGGGCATTTGCATACATAATGCTCCTCGCCCTCCACCCAACTCTACATACCCTGCAAATCCTCTGGATTCTGCTTATGTTGGGTGCTCAAAATATGGGAAAAACGAAGTTCTAACACAGCAATCTCATCATCATAATCATGATAATCGTAATGAAACTGGGTTCATTGAGGTATCATTCCTACATGTGAAGACACTGCGTGTTAAACCTGAGTAAATCAAAAATTCAGCCTGGCATAGAATGGACTGAATGTAATAATATTGATACATGCACGGAATGCAGCAATGTAGGCTGTCTATGTAACAAGAAGAATCCATGGACAGCCCAAAAAAAAAAGCAAGTGAGCCCCTGCTATGCTTATTTGACTGTACAAGAAGCAGCTTCAATGCGACGTAGGCAGACAATCAGACACTCTGTTTGCAGAATGTAATACAGCAATAAAGGCCTTGAGCATGCGTGAACAGGAAGCTTCGGTTTAATGAAGAAAGGAAAGTGATACCTCATCGCGAAGCTGCAGGGCCTCCTCGTGTGTAACACTGGCCGCGGAAGCGTGGCCTGTGAGGAGGAAGATGATCAGTAGCGGGATCATCACTTCGCACTTCGGATGGTATCAGCTACTCTCTCGTGAGTCGTTAGCGAGATCATCACTTCGCACTTCGCAATGTAAGTGATCTCCCCAATGCCGTAATGTCGGCTGGCCCACGGGCGCACTTCGCAGAGGGAATCTAGGATTCCAGAGCTCAAGGGTCGCGCGGGTTTGATCTTCGCCATCCGATTGCCACAGTGAACTAAGGACAAAAACGACGCCCCAAGTTCACCCATAGTTCTCCGGCCTTGTACATGAAAGCCCTACTCTCATGCTAGCACACGTCGGTGTCCATGTCGGCACGGGAGACATTGACATTCTAGTTTACCCACCCTTAGTTCGCCCCTAATTTATCGTTAGTTTACCCACCCCTAGTTCAACCTGGTTCAAAGCCGTTTCATGAACCCAAATTTGGGCCCTAGATCCCCTATGGGCTAGCCCCGATGTGATATAGTGGCGAGGGTCTCAGCACCCCATATGCACCGCTCAATAAACAAGGTGAAAGTTCACTATGACCTACATAAGGCTATTGAAAGGAATTCAATATTCTTTGAGAGAGAGAAAATGAGAAAGTGACACTAGCATTCTAAAACATTTCTTGTCTCAATCAAGTATTAAGTTTTTCAAAAATAAGTGTAACAATGTACGATTTAAATTACAATACATTTTAGAAGCATAAAAAATACTAACTGGAAAAAACACTTGGAAGCATTGTAAGAAATCGAGAAGAAAACAAAGTGAAAGAGGATGGGAAAGATTGGGTGTGATCCAGTGCTCAATGCCCCTCTTTAAAGAGGGAGGTAAACAAATGTCAACACCCTTTAACAAAGAACCACAAAAAATTGCTGAAAAGTAAGTTCGTCATCATTAGCTTGTTGTGTGGCACTTTGATGGTGCAACAGTGGGCAACGCTCTCTACATGCCCCCTCGCCTTCATGACATGCTTCGTCTGTGGTGATGCCTCGATCTGCCATCAGTCGCCCTGCCAATTGCCATGTTGTCCCACCATGCCTCCCTACAAGAGGTACTGCATAACATCTCGCACATATATAAGAGCGCCCACAATGCCCACGCTTGAGTACCATTGGTCGTAGTTCAACCATTAACAACATATAAGACCATGGGCTAGTGTGAAGCTAGCTCAAGGGTTGCCTATATTGGCATATGTCTAGGTGGAGAGCTAGGCTTCATTGCCCTATGCCTTCAAGTGGTAAAAGAGCTAAGAATAGGCATGGTCTTTTCATGCATGCAAGCCGTGCAGAGAAGGGCAAGGATCTCAACAAGTGTCGCCGTGGAGAACATCCCTTGGGTGTTTAACTCTCCAAATCGACAACTCCTGCTATTTACACGTTCGTGCCACCATGGGGGAGCTTTTTTAGTTTTATGGCAACGAGATCCAAGCTTTGTGGCGACCTCTCTCTCTCTCTCTCTCTCTCTCTCTCTCTCTCTCTCTCTCTCTCTCTCTCTCTCTCTCTCTCTCTCTCTCTCTCTCTCTCTGTGCAGCCTTTGTTCGATGCCATCGTTGGCCTTGAGAGATTTTTCTTCCTTGGCAAGATCAAGAATTTGACCATTGAAAATATTTAGGGGTGCATGTACACCCCGTAGTCCCAACGGTTGTGGAATGAAACCTTGCAAAATCCTCTCAAGAGATTCTTTGAATTCTCACGTCTCCAACAAAGCGACGTTTTTTTGCATAACCCAAATATTTTGAACAAAAAAATTTAATAGTGCTACAATTTGTCTGGGAGGTAATTTGGATGGTTTTCCATGATTTTTCGAAGCTTGGAAACATTTTAAGTGAAGTGCCATCCTAACATCGAAGTTATTTTGCATTTTTTGCACGAACTCTCATGATTTTTTGGCATGGTTTGTTCTTTGGCTGTCTTCGAATGTCGTAATCGACATCGAAAGCGATTACAACGAGTTATTTTGACTATTTGGGACGACCAATTGCCATCTAGTGTAGTGGTTGCTCTTCTGCTTTTGCTCTTGCATTTCATCATGCAATTCTTGGAACAAGGTATCCTTTTTCTTACTGATAACACAACACGGTTGCACTATGGATTCAGACATAGACATGTATCATAGTTTTGTTTTTGAAATCAGTGCACCCGTTTAGCCTCTTGTTGCCCCGAAGCCGGCTACCTCACAGAGGATGTCAGCTCGGCAACTAGCCTGGAAGATAGCATAGAACTGCTTGATATGCAAGAATTTAGAGCAATACAATTACACATGTCTATTTTGGAGTCTATTTTTGCATAGTTGAATGCGAATGTGAGTAAAATATATGATTTCCTTGTGCGATTCATGCAACAGTCTGCCAAGGGTCCCTATTCATGAGCAGCCTCGGGTTTCTTTGACTCTTGTGCCTGGAATAAACACCCATGGTCTGTAAGAGCAAGGCTCCAATCTGGATGGGTTGACCCTTCTCTCTCAAAAAAAGGTGGATGATTTGTTGGAAAACACTAAGCCATCGACCTTTCGAGAGGAGTAAAAGAAGTGCAACAAAGATACGGTGAATATATTCATAAGCAAATGGGATGAAATCCACGATCTTAGAAGAACTCTGCGGATGCAGTCAAGGTACTGCAAACAAGTCTAACACTTGAGGATAAAGCCTATAAATGGTGGATGTCTCTCAAGCAGAAGGGCATCATACCACATACATGGGCAGCCTTTGAGGATGTGTTTAACAAAGAATTTATGCCCACCAATGAAACAGATAGAAATCACACTGCATGGGAGAGGTGCTCTATGCGTAAGCATATGACATTGCTTGAGTACATCTCACACTATCGTGATGTGATCCTCAAGTTGAAGGGTTTAGACACCTTCTAGTAGGTGCATCAAAACAAGAAAATGTTGCTAGTAAATTAAAAGGACTTTTAATGGAATACAAAGATGTATTTTCAGAAGACTAATCATTGGGGTTACTATGGACACGTTCCATGCAACACGGCATATATGTGGTTACATGTAGCAAGCCCATTAGTAAACCATCCTACAGAATGGGTCATTCTGAGGCTATTGAGGTGGAACGTCAGTTTGATTACTACCTTGGTAGGGGGTTCATTCAACCTAGTTCTTCACCTTGGGCATTTTCATTCTCTCGGTGAAGAAAAAGGATAGTTGTATGCGCATGTGTGTAGAATATCATGGTTTAAACACGATTAGTATTAATAATAAGTATCCATTGCCATGTGTGTAGAATGGTTTAAACACGATTAGTATTAATAATAGGTATCCATTGCCATGAGTGGATAAGTTTTTTGATAAACTCACCATGTTTGTATTGTTACAAAAAAAGATTTGTGGTCAAGGTATCATTAAGTACCACTTTAGGCTTGCTGATATACCTAAAATTGCTTTCTAAACAAGGTTTGAACACTATGAGTTTTTGGTTATGCCCTTTGGGTTAACCAATCCGCCAACTACTTTCATGAAACTTATGGATAGTGTCTTGAAACTATATCTGGGAAAATTTATCATCGTTTTTCTCGATGACATTCTAGTGTACAATGCCCCTGAGAAAGAGCACTCACAACATCTGAAGCAGGTGTTTGATTTACTATGACACAACAAGTTATGTGCCAAAGAATCCAAGTGTGAATTTTTGAAAGATGAGATTCACTATTTGGGTCATGTAATTTCGGTTGACGATTGTCATATGGATAAATCCACAATGGATGTCATTCGTAAATGGCCTTCTCCCAAAAATCTAGAAGATTTGCAAATTTCTTGCGATTTGCAGGTTTTTCAGTTCGTTAAAAACTATACTTGAATTTCTCTTCCTATGATGGACCAACTAAAAGCCAAGGGAAAAAACTTTCAATGGGGAGAAGCTCAACAACAAAGTTTTGATGCACTCAAGGTTGCTCTAGCTACTACACTCATTTTAGTTATTGTGGACCCTATGAAACCTTTTGTGATCGAATAGATGCTAGTAATCGTGCTATTGGAGCAGTCCTTCTACAAGAGGAAAGGCCAATTGCATTTGAAAGCACGAAACTTAATCCTACAAAACAGAGTTATTATGTTTATGAAAGAGAATTATATGCATTGGTGTCTTCTTTAAAAACATAGCGACATTATATGTATGGGGCTCAATTTGAAATTGTGTGTGGCCATGAAAGTATAAAATGGTTTACACCAAAAACTAATTTGAAGGTTGAAAGGCCAGGTGGGCTAAGATTATTGAGGAGTATGACGCTAAGCTCTAGTATCATTAAAGACGATACAATGTGGTAGTTGATGCTCTTAGTTGTATGCCTTAGATCAACTCTCTTCTCTTTATAGAAGTTTGAATTGAGTTTTTTAAATCTTTAAAGGGTAAAATATGAGCATGATGATGCATACTCCAAGGTGTGGAGCCATATGAAAATGAGGGATCCTTCTAACTCTAATGCTGGTAGTGTGTCTATTTCCTCCAAACCCAGCTCTCCTCTTTTGAGTGATGAGCTACAAGGATGGAAGAAATTTTCCATAGATGAGGGGTACCTGCTCCAAAATGGAAGAGTTTGTGTACCCAAGGATACAAACATCCGGTGCCAAATTCTTTATGATAGTCCTAGTGCAACGCACCCAAGCATAAAGAAAACGTATGCACTCACACGACGATAGTCTCACTAGCCATGTTTACATGGGTATGTTCAAGATTATGTTTTGCATTGCCAAAAATGTCAAGTTAATAAAGAAGAGCGCCTAAAGGCAAGAGGTATCTTACATCGAATGGCCCAAAATGAGTATCTTTATTTAAGACCTGCACAAAACCTATCAAATATTACTTGCATTTTGAAAAGTGTACTAAAAAAACATACCTTTGAAATTAACAATATACTTTAATTAACATGGCACACCTTACCTGCATAATTTGGAGCATTAAAAAAATACTAAAATTTAATTACAAATAAAGCCACAATTCCAAATGAGTTATATGTGCAAATGAGGGTTTGTTGTGCCATATTTTTACTAGTAACAGAGGACTACAAAAAAAAGCATCAATCTAAGTCCTCATCTAGAGGTACATAAGTTTGATCATTATGACTGTACAAAAACCAAAATCAAATTAGATTAATCAATAACTCAAAATGATTATTACATTATCCATTAACTATACTTACCTCTTGTAGAGATCCAATTATAGAGTCAAATTGCTCACGAGAGATATGATTGTTTCCAACAACCAACGCCAAGTATCGGACTCCGTGTTGAAGGAGTACGAGCAGAAGTGCGACGCGAGAGAGAGTACGAGAAGAAGAGCACGACGATATGGTGAACTCGCTCTACTGTAATGTGTAGAGCATAGTGAGTTCTTATTAGGTTTTTACAAAAGAATATGTGTACATACCTGGCGGCCCGCCCACTTACCTGGGCGACCACATTGGGCTTTATACCCCAACAACCTCCCACTTAAAGTCCAATGTGGTACTTTAAGTGTGAGAGAAGCTACTATACAAGCTAATATACAAGAGATGTAGAGAAGTGATGTACTACCCTACACCTAACTGCTTGCGAAAATGCGCAAAGCTCTCTGAGGGAAGTCCTTTTGTAAGTAGATCAGCAGGATTTTTTGTGGTGTGAACTTTTGACAAGCTGAAGTTGCTTATCCTCAAACATTTCCCTGATGAAATGATACTTCACATCCACATGCTTTGTCTTTGAGTGATAAACTGGATTGCGAGCCAATTGTATAGCACTTTGACTATCACAATATAACACAGGCATCTCTTCTTTGATTCCCAAATCTATTACTAGTCGATTAAGCCAAATTGATTCTTTGCATGCCTCTGATGCTGCAACATATTCAGCCTCTGTAGTAGACTGATTAACACAATCTTGTAATCTAGAACGCCATGATACTGCTCCACCAGCCAATGTAAAGACATACCCTGAGTAGACCTTCGGTTGTCTAAGTCACCTGCATAATCTGAGTCTGTAAAACCCTTTACACTTAGCTCCTAACTCCCATAGCATATACGCATACTCTTTGTAGCTTTTAGGTATCTCAATATTCCTTTCACTGCCTCCCAATGTTTCTTTCCTGGGTTTGACATGTATCGACTTACTACTCCCACTGCAAATGCAATGTCTGGGCGAGTAGCAATCATTGCATACATCAAACTACCCACTACAGACGCATATGGAATCTTATCCATTTCAGCATGTTCTTCCTCAGACACAGGACAATCTTGTTTGCTAAGTTTCACATATGGTGGCAATGGAACACTCAGTGCCTTTCCCTTCTCCATATTGAAACATTGCAAAACCTTGTCAATATACTCTGTTTGAGATAACCAAATCAACTTCTTTGATCTGTCGCTCTCAATGCGCATACCAAGTATATGACTTGCCTCACCCATGTCTTTCATGTCAAACGATCTTGCCATCTTTGACTTCAAAGCTGAAATTTCTTCCAAGTGCTTGCCAACAATCAACATGTCATCCACATACAAAATAAGGATCAGCCAACTACCATCCTTAGCCTTCTTTGTATATAGACAGTGATCGAACTCACTACGTTTTTAGCCTTGAGAAAGCATAAACTTGTGGAATTTATGGTACCATGCCCTCGATGATCGTTTTAAGCCATAAAGACTCTTTAACAATTGGCATACCCAATCTTCCTTGCCTTTCTCAACAAACCCTTCTGGCTGCTGCATGTAAATTTCCACATCTAAATCACCATGCAAGAACGTTGTCTTGACATCCATTTGGTGCAACACCAAATCTAATATGGCAACCAATGGAAGAAGCATCTCAATGTAGTCATCTTGACCATCGGAGAGAAGACTTCATCAAAGTCAATGCCTTGTTCTTGCTTAAAGCCCTTGGCAACAAGCCTTGCTTTGTACTTTGGCTGACTATCATGAGCGGTGATCTTATACCTGTAAACCCATTTACAAGGTAGAGTCTTTTTGCCCTGTGGTAATTTAACTAGCTTACATGTCTTGTTTTTATGCAGAGCTGTCATCTCTGACTGCATGGCCAATTGCCAATTCCCGGAGTCCTTCATTTGCACTGCTTCCTTGTAACATGAAGGCTCATTGCAATCAGTCAACATGACATAGTTCATAGATGGAACAAACTTATCAGGAGGTCGCGTGACACGTCCAGATCTACGCACAATAGGTGGCTCAGGCTCAGCCACAACCTGTGGTTCCACTCTATCCTGTCCTTGCTCCTCTTGAGCCCTGACATTTTGTCTTGCACGTGCAGGTCCATCTTCTTGGAAGACAACTCTTCTAATCTCCTCAACCCTCTCTGGTTTAGAATGATATTTGGATTCATTAAAGTGAACATCATTGCTACGGAAAACCTTTCTGGATTCGGGATCCCAAAGTCTGTACCCCATCTCACCAGAATTACCATAGCCTAGAAAGATGCACTTTCTACTCTTTGGCTCAAGTTTGTTCCTAAATTCCTTTGGAACGTGAGTATATGCCTCACAGCCAAAGACTCTGAGATGCTTGTATGAGGGCATTTTGCCTGACCATACCATCTCTGGCACTGAATCCTTCTGCAAAACCTTGCTAGGAGATCTATTTACAAGATGAACAGCTGTTGATACAGCTTCATCCCAAAACCCATTTGGCAGCTGTGCATTAGACAACATACTTCTGACCTTCTCTTGTATGGTCCTATTCATCCTCTCAGCAACACCATTTTGAGGAGGATTGTAAGGAGCAGTAAGTTCACGTTTTATACCTTTTGACTCACAAAAGTCCTGAAAGGCCTTTGAAACATACTCTCCACCATTGTCAGTGCCTAAGCATTTAAGCTTCTTGCCACTCTGATTCTCCACAAGTGTCACAAACGTTTTGAAAACACTAAACGCTTCATCCTTGTGCTTGAGAAAGTAAACCCATACTTTCCTCGAGTAATCATCTATAAATGTCATAAAGTAAGAAGCTCCCCCTAGAGATAGGTTAGGTATAGGTCCACACAAATCACTATGAACAAGTGCCAATTGTGTATCTCTTCTACTGCTTCTATGCTTATGTGGCTGCTGTGTTTGCTTACCATACAGACAATGTTCACAGAATTTAAAATCATTAAATGAAAAGCCAGGCAAATAACCAGAACGAGACAAGATTTCCATTCCCTTCTTGGACATATGTCCTAACCGGCTATGCCACAAAGAAACGTTCGGCTGCTCGGTTACATTGATTACATTTTTAGAGACATTTGATACATAAATCATGTAAAGTCCTCCAGACTTTACTCCATGTGCTACTGTCATAGAACCCTTGGATATCTTCCACATGTTCTGTCCAAAAGTGGTGACGTAGCCAGCATCATCAAGTAAACCTGTGCTGATCAAGCTCTTTGTAATTGCGGGAACATGTCTCACATTCTTCAGCGTGAAAGAAGAGCCATTCTGAAACTTCAATTGAACATCTCCAACACCTAAGATCTCACATGTCTGCCCATTGCCTAGCCGAACATGATCTTTAGTGGTCACATAAGAGGTAAACCACTCCTTGTTTGGAGACACATGAAGTGATGCCCCTGAGTCTATAATCCAGTCACTCAGTGCATTTCCATCGGATGCTATAAGAAGAGCTGAGTCCATTGTATTCTTCAAGAAGTAGATGTCTCCTGACACTAGACTGTCATCCTCTGCAACAGTGTTTGTCACATTTATTTCTTGAATCTTCACTGAGGACTTGTTCTTCTCACCATGGTCTTTAGCTTTCTCTTTGCCTTTTTCTGCTTTCCATTCTCTGTAGTCTCTTTTCATGTGACCCTTCTTGCCACAATGGTAGCATTCTATGTCACTCTTGCCTTTAGCACTGCAGGACTTGCTACGAGACTGATTCCTCTTTCCACCTTTGTACTTTTCTTTGGTCCTTCCCCTGACAACTAAGGCTGTTCCTTTGCCTTTGTCCATTGTCTTTCTATTGGTTTCTTCAGTAAGCAGACTTCCTTCTACACCTGCTATGTTCAAACCATCTGGAGGTGCAGAATTACTCAAAGCTGTGCGAAAAGTGTCCCAACTTTCCGGCAATGTGATCAACAGGAACATAGCTCTAACAGGTTCATCAAACTTGACACCTTGAGCTGACAACTGACTATAGATTGTGTTGAATTCATTCAGATGATTGGACATAGGTGTCCCTTCTTTCATCTTCAAGTCAACAAGCTTCTTAAGCCAGTATACATGTGAAGCTGCACTCTGCTTCTCATAAAGATCACTCAGCTTTAACCATGCTTGATAAGCCGACATCTCGTCTGCTACATTGAAGTAAACGCTTTCTGCCAAAGTCAGCATATGGTAGAAAGTGCCAATTCATCCATTTCGCTCCATTCATCTTCGTCCATATCTTCTGGTTTTATCCCCTTGAGCTTTATAGGTTTTATCTGCTTCCTTTGTACCAACACGTGCCAAATCTGCTTCTTCCACAATGGGAAATTGGTTCCATCCAGCTTCTTGATATTGTAAAGAGCAGTGTCCTGTGATCCAGCCATAGCTACGCTTCACAGTAGTTTACTTTCCTTGGAAAAATTCGGCAGAGTTTCCCCTGTAAACTAACCTCTAAACCAATATCAACCTGTCAAATGAACCAAGAAAGCGTCAGATTCTGCAGAAATTTTGGCAGAGTCTCCTTTGTAAAATGGCTCCGGTGTACTAAAAACAGACCAAAAAACAGCTCAAAAAACCACTGTCTCTCTAACACTGTAAGCTGTGGGTAAACCTGTCCTGCACCTGTACTGTCTCTGACTGTCCTGTCACTGTCATGTAAGCATAGACTGCGACAATGCCTCAATGGCAGTAAAGCAAAGATGCAATCCCAACTGTCTAACTCACAGTCAATACATCCTAGGCTCTTATCTAAGGGTGCTCGAGGGATTGCTCCAAGACCTGTATCACCGAAAGGATCTCAACATTCGAGAATCCCCCAGCTCAATAAAACCTCACTCGACCCTCAACAAAGGCTGCAGTAAATCTGACAGTACATCGACTTCCCACAAAGTCATACAACCACAAATTTCCCACTGTATGATGTAACCGCTGCGGCGGTTGTTTGCTGCGTGACTCACAGCCAGCAAACCCTCAACAGACATACATCATGTTTGACAATACATCCCATGTGGAAGTACTTGCAATGTCAGGATGAAATCTCGAATATCAAGCAGCAAACACAAGCTACCTGATGAACTAGTGGATGTCACCTATTGTCTGTGTGTAGATGCGCCCGTGTCGTATGTGACACGCCTCCAAGAACTGTGAGCCGTCCTTCGATGTGTAGACAGCCACAAATCAACACTCTGGGAGTGTCGATATCCTTAGCACCTGCAGTCGTAGGCCAAAAACCCCAAATTTGCAGAGTCGGATTTGCACCCGCTGAGACCACGTAGTCAAAAATGACCTGCGCAGAACTTTGTCGAAGCCAAACGCTGACCGAGATGACCTCAGAATGAAATTCTGAGCACACTAAGCCCTACGGGTTTTCCCACAAGATTTGGGGCCGTGTCTTTGCCTGTCGCATTTCACTCCAATCTGAGCTGGTGACTCTAGCCTCTTGGAGTGCTGCCCCGAGCCTCGATCTGAGCTCTGATACCAGTTGAAGGAGTACGAGCGGAAGTGCGACGCGAGAGAGAGTGCGAGAAGAAGAGCACGACGATATGGTGAACTCGCTCTACTGTAATGTGTAGAGCATAGTGAGTTCTTATTAGGTTTTTTCAAAAGAATATGTGTACATACCTGGCGGCCCGCCCACTTACCTGGGCGACCACATTGGACTTTATACCCCAACACGTGTGTCTCTCTCAATACTTGACCATCTCTTTAGTAGGATGGGTAAGAGTGATATTTTTGTAAGTTAAAAACAACCAAAAGAATTCATACGCTGAAATATATCCTATACAAAACTTGCACAATTAAAAATTACTTACATATTTATCTTTCCAAGCTACTTTGCCTCCTGAACCATAGTGCGTGTGGGCGTTTTCCTTACCCCAGTTGTGTTGCCACCACGATAGCTCCGCTCTAGATTTGTGACATGGTTGGCCGCGGCATGTGTACACTTGATTGCTTGTCTTTTAGAAATTTCTTGATATACCCCTCCAACCATTGCATGGAGAAACCCTCATTGGAGGGGTTTCGAAAGCGAGCATGCAATGATTTTTCAAAATAGCGTGCATGATCAAGATGTTGCTCTTTGATATTAATAAAACAATTGTTATACGTCGAGTATATAAGAATCTACAAGTGGCGTCTAAATACTCTACTCTGCATAGTGCCAAAATCGACCATGCCACCAACTTGACCCTATAGTAGCATCTTTGTGTATCTGGCACGAGCACGTCACATTTCTCATCCTTTTCCATTGGAGCGGCACGCTTTGAAATATGTGACTTTGTCCTCCCCCCCCCCCCCCCCCCCCCCCCCCCGGTGCTACAACCAAAACAAGCATCCCAACAAGAGTGTCCGCCGCTCTGCCTGTCATGGCGCTTTGTACCTTGAGACAAATGCCTGCGAGTGTTGCTAGAAGATGTTCGTTGACCACTTGTGGATTGTCAACGAGGCTCGAGCAAAGCAGGAGTAGAATGGAATTGTGTAGATCCTTGCGATGAAAGGGGGGTGGATCCCTGCGATGGAAGGGGGTGGGTCGATAAGAAGGAATGGTAGAAGTGGGTGTTGTCAGTCTAAGGCTTTGGACGTATAAAGTCCCTCCTTGACTCCCCCACGGTGTGGTCTGCTGTGAAAGACCATAGGCCGCTAGCTTTTATGGAGTGTAGCACCCAAACAAACCCTGTGTCGAATGCAGGTAATCCTCTCGCAAAGAGAGTGCGCACTGTAGCTCCGGATCCATCATTGACTAGGAAACCTTAGATGGATCAGCTCCACCAAAATCGTTAGAGACCCCATGTCTACAAATTACAAGAAGATAGCTACACTCAAAGCTCGCCTTTAAGTAACTACAAATAAACATAAATCTATTGCTTTATCTTACCGACTCAAGAGCCGAATCCATTCGAGGCAACGGCCACCCTGGAGGGGGGCGAGTTACGAAGTGAACCAACCAAAGGAAGAAGACAAGGGCTGCTCCCTAGTAGGTTGTCTCTCGTCTGACATCTACAAAAGATTTGTCTATACCTAATCTGTTTCTATCTATCTACATCGCTTCTCTATCCTATACACGTAATCGACACCGTTTCTCTACACCTAATGGACATTTCCTCTCTCTCTATCTATCTATCTATCTATCTATCTATCTATCTACAACTAATCTACACCACTTTCCTATCCTCTACACAGTAATCTCTACCTAATCTACATATCTGTATCTATCTACCTAAAGCAGATAGAGAGGCAGATCTCTATTCTCTAGACCTAATCCAAGGCAAGAGAGGACATAACAAGAGGTAAATAGAGATAGATAGAGAGTGCATAGAGATAGAGGGTAAATAGAGGTAGATAGAGAGCGTAGAGAGAGAGAGAGAGGCAAATAGATTTTTATCCATCTATCTACCTCTTGATGTACACCTAAACTCTACCTATTCTACACACCTCTATCTCTCTACCTAAGGTAGATAGAGAGGGCATAGAGAAGGAGGTAAGTCAAGCTAGATAGAAGGGGCATAGAGAGAGAGGTAGATGGAGAAGGTGTAGAGAGAGAGGTAGATAGATTCAATCTATCTACCTCTCTCTCTACACCTAATATCTACCTAATCTACCTTCCTCTATCTCTTTACCTAAGATAGATAGAGAGGGCGTAGAGAGGAAGGTATATGAAAAGAGAGAGAGAGAGAGAGAGAGAGAGAGAGAGAGAGAGAGAGTAAATAGATGTATATTAGGTGTAGAGAGAGAGGTAGAGAGGTTTTTATCCATTTATCTACGTCTCTCTCTCTCTCTATGCCTAGTCTACACACCTCTACTTCTCTACCTAATCAAGGTAGATAGAGAGAGAGTAGAGAGAGAGGTAGAACATGTATAGATTAGGTGTATACACGCTCACTCTCTCATATACACATATACATATATACATGCATACATATATACTATTAGTCCTAAGTAGGGCTAGTAATGTCAATAGTCTAGTGGAACCTCTTTAAATATCATCACAATCTCAATCGTGGTAAAACCAAGGATACGTGATGGTAATCCATACATGAGTGGATCAAGGACCGCAACACCACAATTAAAAGGGGACTATACTCAAGAGGAAACGTTCAACTGTTGGGTGTTATGCTCCCTTACTTAGTGATTACATACATGCATATATCTACACACTCACATAGATACGCATATACATGCATACATATCTACACATTCACATATGGACATATGTACAAGGTTGCATATATACACTTATAACTAAATATATAGACCTAGAACATACTATTAGAGCTCTCTCTATAATCTCTCTTTTTGTCTCTCCATACCCTCTATCCCTCTTTTTGTCTCTCTACTCTCTCTATATCACTTCTCTACCTCTACCTAATCTTCTGTTAACTTCTCTCTACCTACTCTCTTAATCTATCTACCTAAACTCTAGACTCTCTCTCTTATCTCTTTTGTCTCTCTCTACACTCTCTCCTTATACCCTCTTTTCCTCTCTCTCTCTCTCTCTCTCTCTCTCTCTCTCTCTCTAAGTGCCATCTCAAGAAGAGAAGTCACTTGAGGAGGATGCAAGTCCACCCAACAAATAGGGACACGACCAACTCACGCTTGCAAATAATCTTTTGGAATTGTAACGGGTATCCATGGAATGCGGGAATTGGCATTGATGAGCTTACTGTTGAAATTAGGGTTGCAAAGAAATGCACACAGCTTGGAGAAGACGAAGTAACCAGAGTGATGCGCGTATATACAATGCCCGGGGGAAAAAACCTCCTATAGAGGGAAAAAATGCCCCGGCGGTCCTAGTGTGTTCACACACATCACTACCACATGTGTATGGTAACAAATCCCCCCTGGAGTGATGCGGTGAACGAGAGCTAGCACATGAGTAAAGGGAAGTGCCATGCCCTGTGGACATGATCAGTCCACAAAGGGGAGCAAGCCCAAAACTTTGCGGAAAGCTTCAAGCTTCTCACGAGACAATGCCTTT
Source organism: Adiantum capillus-veneris (assembly GCF_014529385.1). Lineage (NCBI taxonomy): Eukaryota > Viridiplantae > Streptophyta > Polypodiopsida > Polypodiales > Pteridaceae > Adiantum > Adiantum capillus-veneris. The sequence goes on along the minus strand of NC_140936.1, from coordinate 158,802,153 downwards.
GTGAAAAGATCTGCAAGGTTGTCCTGTGTTGGCACATAAGCCAAGCTGATCTCTCCTGCTGAGAGCCTCTCCCTGACATAGTGGTAATTCACCTCAATGTGCTTTGTGCAAGCATGAAAAACTGGGTTCCTCGCAACTGCCAATGCGCTCTGACTGTCAGTGTAGATAGTGTTGGCAGTTTCCTGTCCAACACCCAAATCAGCCATAAGGCGTCTGAGCCATACACACTCAACCGTAGCTGTGAACACTGCCCTGTACTCATCCTCACAACTCGAAGCTCAACCATGATATACATGGACTGCCAAGCATGAAACAAAAACCACTTGTGGACACTCGCGTGTCAAAACAACCAGCCCAATTGAGTCCGAAAAAGCATGTAAGTCTGGCGGAAATGATCCCCCCTTGGGATAAAACAAGCCAAGATGTAAAGTGCCACTAAGGTAGTGGAAAATCCTCTCGACAACCTGCCAATGCTTAGACCCTGGGCTATGCATAAATCTGCTGACCTGTGAGACTGCAAACTGAATATCCGGCCTCGTGTTGCATACATAAATGAGGCAGCCAATAGCAGTTTGGTAAAGAGTGACATCAGCACGATCGCCAGCATCATGTAGACTCAACTTCAAACCTGTTTCCATGGGAGTGGCAATAGGTTTGCAATCCTCAAGTCCAAACTTACATAGCAATGTCTCTATGTAACTTTTCTGACACAAGGCAATACCACCATCACACTGCTTAAACTGTATACCCAAGTAATGATGCAACAACCCCAAATCTTTTATTTTGAAAGTAGCATTCAAATCAGCCTTAAATTCAGCAATATGTCTCTCATTTGGTCCAGTGATCAGCAAATCATCGACATAAAGAACCACAATGAGAAGTACATCACTCTCATGCTTTACATACAATGTGCTTTCTGTTGGACTGTTATTACGAAAGCCTCGTTTGACCAAATGAGTGTCAGCTTCCTCATACCAAGCAGAAGAGATTGCTTCAACCCATACAAATCCTTCTTACATCTGCACACTTTGTCCTCTTGTCTTTTTATGAAAAAACCGCGAGGCTGCGTTACATAAACTTCCTCAAATATGTCACCATTCAAGAAAGCAGTAACAATGTCTGATTGATGTACATCCCAACCAAAATGAGCTGCCAATGCAAATAGAAAACGCACAGTAGTCATACAACAAGTGGGAGCAAAAGTCTCTTCATAATCTATGCCTTTTTGTTGTGCATAACCCTTTGCAACAAGTCGAGCCTTATGGCGATCGATCTCACCATCCGGCTTGTGTTTCGACTTGTAAACCCACTTTGTACCACTGGCCTTTTTGTCAGGAGGCAAATCACATAAAGTCCATGTGTCATTTTCTATAAGTGCATCATATTCTGATTGCATGGTAGCCATCCAATTTTTTGAATTCTATGCTTCATCAAAAGACAGAGGCTCCTCAACATCATGTAAGCTAGACACAACCAAAGCATAACAATCTGATGCATAAGATGCATGGCAAGAGCTTGAACGAGTACGACTAGACAAAGGTGCATCCAATTTACTGTCACGCAAAGTGTGCACCATCCATTTTGGCATACCTCTAGCCTGCTCATTTTCAGCCCTTTCCTCATCAAGTACATCATGTACATCTGTATCAGTAGTAGGCTGATCTGTAACATTTTCAGAAACCCCCATAGGCTGTACATTTGCCTCATTGGAACTTACATTCGTATTTCCACCACTGAAAAGAGGAAACAAAGTGTCATAAATGTCCTGTGAGCTTACATTACTATCTCTAATACATGACAACAAGGGTTGAACAGAATCTTCCACAAACACTACATCCCGTGAAACCAAAATACGCTTTGTTTGCGGATGATATAACCTGTAACCTTTTCTTTCAGCACTATAACCAACAAAAATACATTTATCATCAAATTTTCTACGCTATGTTTATGGCACCAAAGCATATGCCAAACAGCCAAAAACACGCATGTGCTCAATAGAAGGCTTTCTATCATGCCATGCTTCATATGGAGTAATAGACTGCAAAGCTTTCATAGGACACCTGTTAAGTACATAAGTGGGACACATGATGGCCTCAAGCCAAAAAGAATGCGACAAAGCTTGACTTTTGACCATACATTGTGCCATTTCCGTCAATGACGTGTGTTTCCTCTCAGCAACACCATTTTGCTGAGGTGTATAAGGCACTGTACATTGGTGTTTTATCCCACAACTAGCCAGAAATGCATTGAATTCATGAGACATATACTCCCCCCCTCGATCGGAATGGAGGGTGCCCATAATACATTTCGAGACATTTTCAGCCATAGCCAGAAATTGTTTGAAGCGCATAAAAACTTTGGACTTCGCTTTAAGCGGAAATACCCATGCATACCTGGAGTAATCATCAATGAAAGTCACAAAGTAAAGGTAATTGCCCAAGGACGGAGTTTGCATGGGCCCACAAACATCACTATGCACAAGCTGTAACCTGCGTGTGGCCTGAACTGAACCATCCTTTGGAAACTTAGAACGCTGCATCTTACCCAAAATACAGCCTTCACAATCATGTTTGACAAGTGCTTCAAGAGGCGGCAAAGAAGCAACCATATCAGATTTCTACAAACGCAGCAAACTGGAAAAATTCAGATGACCAAAACGTGCATGCCAAAGTTTTGCATCTGAAATAGCCCTTGAATCTGCAACAGTATTTGCAGAATTTTGTCCACACTTGTCATACAAAGTGAGCTTATACAGCCCACGGCACAAAAGGCCAGATGCAACAATTTCATCATCAAAACTGAGATCATGAGCTGTACATCTGTCATCCACAAATTTGACTACAAGTCCAAGTCTACCAAGTGCGGATAGAGAGAAGAGATTCTTCTTGATCCCAGGTACATAAAGTGCATCAACAAGTGTGAAGGAACTGCTATTTGCAACAGTAAGCACAATCTTTCCAACTCCTTGAACCAAATAAAGAGGCATTGTTGGCACAAGTGACTGAATTCCCATGAGGGACAGACTCGAGAGAGGTAAACAATTCACGATGTGAGGTAATGTGCTTTGTAGCACCATTGTCAAAATACCACACATGTGAATCTGCAGCAACTGACAAGCATGCATCATGGACCGTAGGATTGTAAGTGCACTCTGCGCTAAAAGCCCATTCTGCATCAACATCAGCATCACAGAAGACTCAACAATGGCTGCATTTGTAGTGGAACCAGCATTTGCAGTGGAACCACCCTCTTTCTTCTTAGCCTCTTTGGCCTTCAACTTAAGACACGACTTGATCAAGTGATCATCAGCTTTACAATAATGGCAACGCATCTTCTTTTTGCCCTTATCACCAGAATTGCTAGACGAAGTGCTGCCAGCAGAAGCATTGGGAACATAAGTTTTGCCACTCGCAGCAGAACCATAAGAAGTGGCTGCATTGCTGTTACCACCCTTTCTTTGAGAAGCAATAAAAGCCTGTTCAACTGCACGACGTCTAGTCCTGTTTTTTCTGGAAAGTGACTCTTGCAAGAGCAATGTGCATAATGCATCAAACTTGACAACTTCTCGATTTCCTTGGGTCATAAGTCTCCAAGTACTAGCAAAAGTCTGGTAAGAATCTGGTAAGGCATCAAGAACAATCTGCACAAGGGAACTTTCTAAAATGACTTCACCTACAGAAATATGCTGCTCATTGATATCCTTGACACTAGCAAGGAAAGTTTCCATATCATCTTCCTCATGCATAATCTTCGACTCCAGCTCTTTACGCAACAAAGAAATTTTAGCCTCATTGCGACTTGCATAAAGACCAGCCAATATATCCCAAGCCTGTTTTGCACATTTTGTTGAACGGATGTGAGGAACAATGGTGCGCTTCATATACAACGCAATCAATGCATGAGCCTGCGCATCCTTTACATCCCAACGAGCTTGTTCTGTCATAGGCAAAACAACTCTAATAGCAGCAATCCTTATAGCAAGACCTGCAACATCCTCAACATCGCCTACATCCTCGAACCAGGATGTACATTAATGCCCTGCACAATATTTCAGACGCCTTTTGACACAAGAACGTGTTGCATCATATAAGCCCACATAGGGTAATTGTCCCCGTCCAACCTGTCCTCAGCAGCAAACATCTTGAACACATCTGTGTTGTTGTTGTCAGCCATGGTAAATGTTGCACCTAATGTGAAAACTGCCCGAAAATAGGAGAATCGGAGCGGGAACAACACGTGCTATATAGCACAATCCGTAGAAGACTATAAGGCACCTGTTATGCAGAAAACGGCACTGACAAAAATTCTGCACAAAATGATGAAATTGCTTGTGCAGACCTGCCTGTAGTGGAAACGGAGGCCGAAATGAGCCCGAATAAAAAATCTGAGCAGACCACGCTCTACGAGCTCTCCCGAAATATTTTTCGACCTCGAACACTCTCCAAAGCTCACTGAAATTGGAGAAAGTAAGCAGGCGTGTACTGGGGCAACTGGTGACTAAGCCCGGGAGGACGCAACCTGCTCTGATACTAATTGTTGGAATTAGGGTTGCAGAGAAACACACACAGCTTGGAGAAGATGAAGGAAGCTCAAGGCACACAATAGAGAGTGTGTTACTTAGTATGCAATGGAAAGATAGATAGCCCTAGAGTGATGGGCGTATATACAATGCTCGGGGGAAAAAACCTTCTAAAGAGGGAAAAAATGCCCCGGCGGTCCTAGTGTGTTCACACACATCACTACCACATGTGTATGGTAACACTTACCAATGACTCCAATGTGATACTTCTTGTCGAAACATGGGAGCATGATGCGCAACGAATTCTTGGATTTGACAAATACAATGTGCATTCTTTGATGTGGGCCAAAAATGCAAAGCAACGTAGAGGCCAAGGAGGCGTAGCATTTATGACCAAAAAGGGTTTGAAAAATGTTTCCATTGTCAAAGAAGATAAGTATAAACACTACTTATGGCTGAAAATCAGCCCACCAAATGGTCAAGTCATGTTTGTGGCTGGTTGCTACGTTCCTCAATATGAATCCAACTTTTATGCTCGCTTGGATATGGATAGAGATCAGCCCTTTGTTGAACTAGAGGAAAACATCGCTCATTACAAGGAACATGGTGAAGTCATTTTCTTTGGAGACATGAATGCTCGCACAAATACGTTACAACACGACACCCAACAAGTTGACATGCCGCATGTCTCAAGAAGAATGGATGACTTATACATGTATAATCGAAGTTCTAATGATGCAAAAGAACTAGATCACTATGGAAAGTCACTTCTACATATGTGCAATAGTATCGGAATGCTCATTGCAAATGGTGTGTTTCCATGGCAAGGCACCAATGAATTTACATATAGAAAGCACAATGGTGATAGTATGATTGACTATATGTTGTTTTTGGAAGCCACTCTAGAATGCATACAAAGCTTTACACTTGGTGAATGGAATCCAGAATCAGATCGTAGGATGTTATGTATTGATCTCAAAAGTGGTAAAAGGCCCGAGCATGTAGCCTCCAATCATGATGTGAATCATTTTGTACCTACATCGAGACTTCAAACGAGCACTTATATGTGCTAATATGGTGGACCAAATGTTAAGCATGATAGAGCATCGAGAGAGCCCAACATTAGAATGCAAGTGGAAAGTTTTCAAAGAAGTAAATTGCTCTTGTGTGAAGGAATGTTTTTCAGTGAAACACGTCTTGCAAAAGGTCTAAGAAGAGTAGCACCAAGAAGAAATGGTTTGACATGGAATGTAGGCAAGCTCGAAAACACTTGCTAAGGTTGGATGCAAGCAAAGACAAGGAAGTTTACTTGAAACATTCACACACAGAAAAAGCACTTGTTCAAAAGAAGAGGAGAAGGTGGGAAGTCAAAAAACAACTTCTTTTAGCGCAAGAGAAAGCACATGCATGTGGCAAGTTTTGGCAAAATCTAAAAGGCAAGCGCGTTGAGAGTTTTGGTGACTTGACTCTTGAGGATATGTATATGCATTGGAAGAACCTCTATGAGCAACCCAATGTTAATAAGATGGTGTGTTGTAGCTCCCTTCCATTTATGCCTCCCTTCTTTACCATTGAAGATGTATGCCGCGCACTTGAGAAACTTGCTACCCGCAAGGCAGGGGACCTTCAAGGTGTCAAGGCTGAAATGATTAAATGGACAAGAAAAAAAACACGATATTGGATATGCAATATGTTTAACCTTGCACTTCAGCACGGTATGCCGCATGATTGGAGTGAAAATTGGATCAAACCTTTGCACAAAGGAGGAGATGTAAACAATGTGAACAACTATCGCACTATAATGGTTGGTTCTTTGATGGCAAAGTTATTGGATGTATCATGGAGATGAAGATAAGTGAATGGGCTAAAAAGAATGGCAAACGTGCGCTTGGCCAAGCAGGTTTTCGAAAGCATCATAGCACTATTGATCACCTTGTCACTCTTCGAGTTCTTATGGAAGCGTCTCGATTGAAAGGAAAAAAGTTGTATTGTTGCTTTGTGGATTTCAAGAAAGATTTTGACATGGTACCGCGAGGAAATATTTGGAGACGTATGCAAAGCCTTCAAGTGCCGAGAGACTATATGCATGCAGTCTTTCGCATCTACCAAAAAGTGATATGTCGACTACATATGGGAGATGGAATTTCAAAAAAATTTGCAAGCACCATTGGTGTCAAACAAAGATGCCCACTTTCCCCAACCCTCTTTGGGCTACTCATTGATGAATTGGAATGCAGGGTTCTTGATTTTATGCAGTAAGAAGGCATAGAAGAGGTTAAGATCGAAAATGCGGTGATCATGCTTTAGCTTTATGCCGATGATGTAGTGCTCTTCGCACATACCTTAGAAGATGCACAAAAGCTTATGAGTGTCTTGGAACGCTTTTGCCTACATAGCAGGTTGGTCGTGAATGGATCCAAAACCAAGGTTATGCTTGTAAAGACCCTCAATGACGAAAATCCATGCATTGTATACAACAATGAGCAACTTGAAGTAGTAGATCACTTCTAGTACCTTGGCCTTGAGGTTCCATCCAATCATAAATGGAACGATTGCGCAATGTGTCGCTTGGAAACCGGAAAGAGGGCTTATTATGCATTTGAGAACATGTGCAATGCTAGAGAGATCAAATGTTGGGCTCTCAAAAAGTACCTCTTTGACACATTGGTGACACCGGTGCTTCTTTATGGAGGGGAAGTGTGGGGTGGAAGCATCGGGAAGTCTACTTGGAAAGAGTTTGAGAATGTCCAAAAGCGTATTCTCACCAACTTTCTCCAAGTCAAGACACAAACACCCTACATGCTCTTACTTCTTGAGTCCGGATCGCTTCCTATTGAGGTCTTGGGCATGCAAAGGGTTGTGGAGTACATGCTTAAGACACAACGTAGCCCTTTGTATTGACTTCCTAGAGCATATGAAGCAAGTCAAAAGGTCCAAAAGACATGCAAGATCAAAATACTAACTTCGGGGTGGATGCTTGACATCAAGAAATGGTTTGGAAGATGGGATGCATGTCACTTGGTCAAGGATGCTTCGATCAACTCCCAAGTTAATGAGGCCTTCTTACAACGCCAATGTATCATGGCTTGGGAGAAATCTGGAGGTTCTTGCTTCAGCCATTACACCACACACGTTGCCCCAAACTACAAATCTCTCTTCTTGGAACGAGGTATCCGAACCCATCCCTACATCCTTAAGCCAATCCCATTGAGTGCGATTTGCACCATTGCCTCCATTCGTCTTAGCTCCCAATCTCTACGTTGCGAGACAGGACGTTGGGGCACTGGCGAGGAGTCTCATCGACTTTGCAGCTTATGCCCTCGTCGAGTGCAAGAGAGTGAGTACCACACACTACTTGAGTGCTCATCTTTTGGCCACATTAGGTCCTATTTTTCCCATATATTCAGCCATGAGATTTCCCTACATACTTTCGTCTCCCAACCACGATGTGGACTCTCTATTGCGACGCTCATTTCATCCATTTTTGAGCATCGAGTCACTTATGACCTCCACTCACACCACGTGACATGTTCATTTGGTCCCATAGGTCATATTTGACCTTCAAGGACGATAATAGAACTATCTATCTATGTCTAACCATCTCTCATCACATTCTCTCTCTATAATCTCTCTACTCTAACTCTACACACCCACTTTCTACATTCTCTCTCTATACCCTCTTACTCTCTTTTCCTTTCTTTAATTTAACATACACTATTTTAACACTTTTTCTCTCTTTTCCTCTCTCTAACTAACACTTTTCCAACTCTCTATCTTTTCCATCCTCTAATTAACAAAAAAATCTCACTTTTTTTAACCCAATCTTTCTTTAAACTCTCTTTTTTCATTTTTCCTTTTAAATGTTTGATGCATTATAATATTTATACTTTTTGTCTATTTTTTCTACTCAATTTTTCTCCTCAAAATTATTATAAACACTTTTCAAGCAAATTTTCACTCAATTTTTTTCATAAACTTAACCTAAACATTTTTCAAGCAAATTTTTGCTATAACTTAACACTAATTGATCAATAAACATAAATCTACATCACTCTATCTTTTCCTCCCCCCCTCTCTCTCTCTCTCTCTCTCTCTCTCTCTCTCTCTCTCTACACTAATCACACACAAAGCAAGCAAGCAAACCGCAAGCCTCTACAACAATCAAAGAATGCAAGCAAACCTCTACCAAATCATGCAAGAGGTAAGAGGTCTCGAGCTTCCTTGTGGTCGAGCTCCAATAAACGACGGTTTATGGTTCTCCCCCAAAGAGAGCTTGTGTGTTTTTGTGTGTGTGTGTGTGTGTGTGTGTGTAAAGGAGAGAGAGGAGGGGGGGGGGGGTGAGCCTTGTGTGTTCATATGCCAAATTTTGTTGTGGATGCAATATTTGCTCAAATATCGTGGGTGATATTGGTAAATGTGCCATAATGCAAATAATTGGAATTTAAAACCTAGAGATAGGAAAAGTGCAACACCTGGGAGTGAAGAGAGCCCTGCAAATATATAGGAAACAACACACTACAAGCAATAAATCAATAGATCTACATAGTTGGCTAATCCCACAACGCATAATTGACGTTATACACAATCTGAAAGATACACAGAGCGAGAGAGAGTGAGAGAGCACGGACCGATGCACCTCCTAGAGCGGAGCGCTACATTGGCATGACGAGAGAGGAGAGATAAGATGAGAGAAGAATAGCACAAGCACTGGCTGTAATCTCCCCTGGTGCAAAAGTGATTATTTTCCTCTTGCACATATTTATTTATAGATTTCTTGAATGGTCAAAATGGATACAAACTGCTCGGTCGGACATAATGATCATTGCTCATAAAGCGCACTTGAATAATAAAATGTACATAAATGTAATATCCTTTCACATAGGCTATACATCGAGCAAGCTTTTACCACATGTCAGTTGTAGTAAAGATATATTTATGGATTTCCATTACATACCTCTCCGTTAGAAGACAATTATCCTCAGTTGCTAAGGAACCTACAAACTATATTTGTCAAAATAATTGTTAAAATCATGTGTCAAAAATAAAACTCTAGATTTAAACAAATGAATTTACTTATGCATATCACCATACACATACTGCATATTCTAATGTCCCATACCACAAGAATAGGTAGTATATGTCATATCCTGATGCATTATCATCAATTCTCATAAATTTCAAATCCAATTTCATAAACAATGTTGACAACCAATGATCATAAACCATATCCAAATCCAAGTTTGATTCCAAATTCAAATGCAAATCACTTTTATTACACATATATCCAAATAACAAAATTGTATTAGGGGTAGTAGTGGCCAACCATTTTAGCATGATTTTGTGATTGGTGTTGCCTAAATCAGCGAATCTACACCAATGAAATGTGTTGCCTAAATTGGCAAATCTACACTTGTAATGGAAATGGCCTATGAACTTCAAGAATAACGAAATTAAGAAAATTAGAGCGAGCATTTTTATGAAACTACTTTGAGAACATAGAGGGTGAACTTAATTAGCGGTAGTAACATAACCATTATACTTAATTAAGTTGGCATGAACAATACTTTTGCAAGAGAGAGAATTAGAGAACTTGACAACAGTTGAGGACCGGATTTATGTGGAGCCGGTCCCCCCTCCAATAGAATTTTGTATTATAAATTCTCCCATAAAGAGAGACTTGGTACAATACAATCTTGTGTTCCTTGTGACCTTGGTGATGCTATGAAGATGGAAAGCTTCATGCATCACGAACATAACAGAAACTTTGTAAAAGTATTAACCATCCCCGGCCTCAATCCCAAGGCCTCAAATACCTTTGAAGGTGGAGAGAGCTAGCGGGGAATGAGGGTACGGAAGAGGAAGAAGAATCATTCATAGGAAAAAGAAATAGTTCCTCACATATCATTACTCTTCTTGCTAGCATACATAATAGCATAGTAATGAAGATGGAGAAGATGGAAAGCTTAAGCATTGAAGCATGGCTCTTGGTTGGATTTGCATTTCATAGCCAAGAGTGTTGGTACAGGCTCTCAACTTCTCAACAAGCTTGGAGAAGGATATGGAGTTCTTGCACTTTCACCAAGTGAGAATGTGTAAAAAATGAGTGTGTGAGAGGGTGTATACCCCCAAGAACCCCCCTTGCTTGCTTTGGTCGACCCCTCCTTGTAGCTCAAGCTTGAAGCTCATTGGATCCCTCTTAAGCCTAGCCAATCACATGCACAATGCATTTCAAGCAACATTGATAGTGTTTGGGCAAGTGTCCTCCTTATCCCTTTGAGAGAGCGAGCTTGAAAATATATAGATTTTTGTTGAATTGAACTAGAAGCTTATTGGACCCCTCTTAAGCCCAGCCAATAGGATTCAAGCACACCATGTGGCTAAGCATAGGGAGATCTTGACATATGTCCATGTGTCCCTTGAGAAAGGGAGTGCCCTTTGGGTGAGTGGGAGGTTAAGTCAAAGATTCCCCTAACTTTGGGGCTTTCCCCCTCCTTTGTAGGGTCTCTTTTTGACTCAAGCCCCTCAAGCACCTTACCCCCCCATGCATGGGAAGCTTCTCAAGCACCTTACTCATTAAGCATGACAAGCAACCTCAAGTACCTTAGTCAGCAAGCACGACAAGCACCTCGAGCACCTTACTCATCAAGCATGACAAGCACCTCAAGCACCTTAGTCAGCAAGCACGAGAAGCACCTCAATCAACTTAGTCACCAAGCACCTTAGTCAACAAGCACGAGAAGCACCTCAATCACCTTAGTCACCAAGCACCTCAAGCTTGGGCCGGGTTCCCATCTCAAGCACAACCTTAGCTTGCCTAAGGTCTAAGGACTTTTAACACTAAACTTTGGAATGAAACCTATTTTAGGTGACAAGTATTTGAGGCCCCTTTTACACTTTAGTCCATGAGTGGTGGCTATCACTTCTTGCATGACCCTTTATAGGGCGAGTTCTCACTAGATATATACAGTGAAACCATATTGGCAAAAATAATTAAAACACTATGCAAATAAAAATAGACGAGAAATATTATTTGGCACCTTCTCCTCAATTCCCAAAATTCCATTCTACACAATGTCAATCTTACTATTAGTAAAAATAAAAAGACAAGATGTAATTAACCATTACCTGCCATGACAAGAAATTCATAGTGTTCCATTTGTGTTGTGAATGCAGTTTTGTAAACATATCTTGATAGGGTGCCCTGCAAGGAGGTTCACTATCGAGGATAATATCAATTTTATGGTCTTCAAGGCATGAAGATAGTATCCCAAGAGGCAAATCATGCACGAAACTATCTTTACACTGTGAGAAAAACTCATCATGTGAAGAGTGATGTGGAGTTTTAGTTTTAGCAAAGAATTGGTTTACAAACACTAGGTATATTTTTCCTTTCTTTTGAATTGCTTGTTTGGCTTTAGTATGAGAAAATAGTGGAAGTTTTTTATATTCGAGGATTGTTTGGATGGAGTAGGTTTGTTTTTGTCAAAATTTGTGTTTTGTAATGGATTGGTGGGTCAAATTCATATCGGAAAGGCATCCCCAAATCATATCAATACCATGCAATGGTGCAACTAGAAGGTACGTATATGTGAACAATCACCAAAGATCATTTCAAGAGTAACTTGAGTTTTACAATTGAAACATTGATAATTAAAGACATGCTTGACTTTGTAGGGTGAAGAGAATTGAGAGAGAGAATTTTTTTGTGCCGATCGTGCACATCATATTCGGGATCATAGCCCTCATTGTAATTGACTTCGACTTCATTGTCTTCGAGAATGTCATCTTTGATGCGGTTAACTTGTGCACAATTTGGACGGTTGTTGTTGAATGGTCTTTGGTTGAGATCCCGTTTGACTCCATTGCGTTGGCCATTGGAATGAACATTGCTTTTAGTAGCGTTGTTTGGGCATTTATCTGCATAGTAGCCAAAATAAAAACATTTAAAACATTTCAACTTTTTATTAACCTAATTTGAAGGCTGATTAGGGCGGAGTGAGGGCGTTGATTGTTGGAAGAATTTTGGTGCCCCTCTGCTACATGTGGTTGTTGTTGTTGCAATGGGATTGAGAAGGTGTAGGTACGACTTTGGTTCCTATTCCTATCAAAGTTAGGAGAGAAAGGAAATCTCTTGTTTTATGATTAGTGTTAGTGGGTTGATCAGTGGACAGTTGATGTCGACCTTTCTTCTTCTCCGCATTAAGTGCCTTAATAGATTTTCAGAGTGAATTTGGATCAAACATACCTACCTTAGTACCAATTTGTTGTGCTAACCTAAATATATACTTATGCTTTAGTTTCCTGATGTGTTCAATGGCTTGAAGCTCAATGATACAATTCCAGAAATGAATTCCAATGGCGATGTGCTTTAGCTTTATATTGTGTGGGTAGGAAATGGGATAGAAACAAATTTTTAAATGTATACCAAGTGCAATGTCTTCTATTGTGATGTTTAGTGGCATTCCACCTTAGCGTAGCGATGTCAGTGAGGTGATTTGATGCACATTTAACCATGTCATACTCATGAAAGCCTTCATCATGAAAATAGTCGTTTAGTTGACTAACCCATGTGAGAACAATGCTTGCATCTTTAGTACCATCAAAATATTTGAATGTAAAGGCCTTTTTGCTTCTTTTTTTTTTGCTTTAGAGCGGTGCAATCTTGGCTCATGTAGTGTGCAAAAGCTTATCTTCTACTTCCCGTCTTTACACGCGCAAGTGATTGTTGTACATTTGTGAGTTGTTCAACAATAGAGGGTGCTGTGGAAGGTGAGCCATGATGGTATACTTTTCTTTCATTTTCCTTTCTATTTTCTTTCTTTTTTTGGCCTGTCTCTCTTTATATTCTCTCTTTATATATATATATATATATATATATATATATATATATATGCATTTTTTATTATATTGAATGGTTATTTATATATATATATATACATACATATATATATATATATATACACACACACACACACATATATTTATATTTATATATATATATGGATATGATTGGTGTGTAGAATAATAATTAAATAAAAGAAAAACAATTTTTTTTTCTTAGATGTATATTTGAGGGTGACGTGCAAACCTGAAGTGCAGCACGAGAGCAAGTTGGAATATGGCAATCAATTGATAGATCAGTAAGCAAGAAGATTGAAATTTTTGTGTTCGAGCCCCCTTGTCCCTATAGATGGCATTCAACAAAAGAGTTCGCAAAATAACAAAGCGTTCTTGAAAATCTTGTAGACTTTGTCAATGCTGGATAGCTAATCCCTTGGAGTCAAAACTCTTCAGGGTCAAAATACTTACAAACACTTTGGATGAGTTTTGAGACTCAAGTTTGCTAATCAAATTGATGAGCAAAGTAGCAAGTGAATATCTATATATATATATATATATATATATATATATATATATATATATATGGTTTATTGAAGTTTTGTTGGGCAACCCAATTAAGGGTAAAAGTGGATGACCGAACTAAAATTGGGCAGAAGATCTTGAGGTTAGGCCCTTGTTCTGATTAATTGCTTGGGGTCAATTGTCCTTAAAGGGTAGTTTTTTTTGGGTGCCCATTGGACGAGCGACCAAAGGTGGTTTACTAGAGCCATACTTTTTAAGCTTAAAGTGTGTAAGGAATTGGTGGCAGCAAGTTGGCATGCAAAGAACGATAGCGCAATGAGGAAAAGCGGCGAGGGTGACAGGCACAGGGAGTCTCAACTTGGGAGATAGAAGAGAAAACTGATGGCAAGGCCTGGGCACTCAAAGTGTGAGCTTCAAAGGAGTTTTTGTGGAGGTGACAATTGAGGTTGAGGGTACAGAAGGGTTGCTTTCCATGGTGATTAGGTAGAGAACAAGGATCTTACCCTTGTGGTCATGGGTTCGAGCCTTAGGGGTGGTGAAATTTCCTTGTGGTGGATTGGCTTAATGCAGACTACTCTATCTGCAAGCGAAGATGTTGAGATCGATTTCACGTAAGATGGATGTTCTTGGAGACTTCTTTTGTGTTTGTCCCTTCCAAGAGTGTGTCCGGTACTCTTTAAAATTTTTAACCTTTTACTGCTTCTTTCTCTTCTTGAACCAAATTCAACTCATCTTAAGGTCGTTTCAAGCACTCTCATGTTGAATTTAATCCCCACGCAGCCAATTTTTTTCAAAATCTTCTTCTTCTCGTTTCCTTGCCCACATATCTTCACAAATACACCAAGTTTACGTGTTGATTTGAATTGAGGGTTTGACATACTGGATTACAAGGGTCAATAAGCATGACTGGTTGGTTGATTTGCCGATCAAGCTTTGATTTGCAAGTCCGATGCTACCAATTCAAAAATTACTCCTTAGAAATTGAAAATCAACATGTTGATTGCTACAAACCTTCGCTCTAATACCATTGTTTGGTTGACCGAGAGAACGGAAGCTAGAACTATTCAATCTTTTCTCACACACATAACCATCTATCTCAACACCCAAGTACTCACAACTAGACAAGGACACCCACACACACACACACACACACACACACTTATGGCTAGTTTTGGCATGTTGAATTTTCCTTGGTATATTTTGTTGGGATTGTTGGCCGGGGGTGCCCTTGGTGTATAACCTGCTTGGATTGACTTGAATTTAAAAAGAAAAATAAGTGGTACCTAATGGTATCTAAACCTTGGTGTTAATTGGGGTGGACGTTTTGCCTTGCTAGATTCTTGGTTTGATTGGCTGAGCTTTGAACCCTAGGTGAAATGATGGCTTGAATTTACTAGAGGGTGGTACCTTAATGGTACCTAACCCTTGTAGTTAATAGGGGTCATGTGCTTGTGGCGGGTTTCATTGCTCTGCATACCCTGTCACGTTCCACTTAAACTCATGGTGGCTCCCTCCTGGCGGGTCTACGCTACTATTCTATCTCATCCCCCCCCCCCCCCCCCCCCCCCCCCCTCTCTCTCTCTCTCTCTCTCTCTCTCTCTCTCTCTCTCTCTCTCTCTCTCTCTCTCTCTCTCTCTCTCTCTCTCTCTCTTCGTGTGTACAAGGCGACATTACTGGCTACCTCTACCTCTTGATGTTGGGCCCGCCTTACAGTGCAGGTGGAATGTTTCCACTAGCTCTGAACGCTCTCTTTCCCTCTCTCTCTCTCTCTCTCTCTCTCTCTCTCTCTCCCCCCCCCCCCCCCCCCCCCCCTTCTCTATCGGTACTTGGCGGCGTTGCTGCACCATTCACCTAATGAGGTCAGGCCCGCCTTACAACTGTGAAGGAAGGTGCTACCTGATCCATACCCTATAAAAGGTGAGCTTTACATGATCACTTAGAATTGGTAGTGTGTGTGCGTACTTGGGTGTAGTAGTCTGCATATTAGAACTGTATACATCTTTTCCTACTAAGGGGTAGTGTTAAGTATTGAATCTATGGCAAAAGGCAAGGAGAAGCAGGCCATTGTGGAGCTGGCTGCTCCGACTCAATCTCAAGTGATTTTTGGCATTAAAATGGACTGCTGTTCAACCATTTGATGGATTGTAATTCTCTAATTGGTATTCCTCATGCATATGCATGGCAACTTATGATGTACCATTTTTTTATTTACTGCTGCCCGATTCATGTGGTGTGATTCACTTAATGTTATGATACTATTCCTCATGCATATATTGTAATGTTACTTCTATTGAGCCTTTTATGTCTATGGCACGGTTGGTTTATTCACCTTTAGGAAATTTATTGATGAATCATAAAGAAGTGCACCGTTGTATTTGCGGCTTTGGTTTGTGATTTGCTTTCAAAGTGTAGGGTTTTTCTGTCAATGCACATATATGGTCCTATCATTGGCTTGGGTTGTTTTAACATTGAAGGAGGGTAGCCTCCTGCAATACTGGATGTATGGTGTCCAAAAAAAGGCTTAAAATTAGGATTGAAGGTCTTCTTAACACTTGGTGAAGGACCCTAAATGGTAAGGTTGACCTACTTGTTGGGTGAGAAACAACGGCCTGGCATAGGTATGAACCGGTCAATAGGAATGTATTTATAATAAAAATCATTGAATAGAGGTATCCTCTTGCAATACTGGATGATTGTTACCTTGAACCTTTGTTTAGGTTAACATATGCTAAGTGGCGTCCTTCTTAACACGAGAAGGAACTGTTTAAAATAAACTGCCGTCGTAGGTATTCTTCTATTGATGTGCTTATGGGTTGGATACCGGGCTTACTATTCTTGCTCAATTATGGTCTATGCCGTCTGAGTATTGTGATCCCTTGAAAATTTGCTCAACTTGGCCGTACATTGTTTGAGCTTCTAGGTTTGGTATTGAGCTTACTATTCTTGCTCAATTAAGGACTATGACGTTTGAGGACTGTGATCCCTTGAAAATTTGCTCAACTTGGCCATACATGGTTTGAGCTACTGGGTTTGGTACCGAGCTTACTATTCTTGCTCAATTAAGGTCTAGGCTGGCTTAGTTTTGTGATCCCTTGTAAAACCGCTCAACTTGGATGTACATGGTTCAAATGTTTGGTAGGGGGACATGGTTATATTGATTATGGCCGAATATGGTTGAGAATATGGTTTTATAAAGTTGTGGATTATGGTAGATAAGGTTGCAAATCAACTGCCCATGAAACTGTAAGTGGTTGGTTATTACATCGAGGGTATGGGCCATGGTGGCTCTTTTTCCTAGTTTTTGGATGAAATATGGTACCACGGAATATCCCTTCTATGTGTTGTATGTCTTTAGGGGAATAGCACTTACACTTACTACCTTACATGTGGTTTCGACTCTGTCTAGGGAGGAGTAGAACTTACTAACATCCTTTTATGTTACAGGTGACTCCAAAGTATAGATTTACTGCACATACGAGATGGTTTCATAATTGAGTAGCTTCACTTTTCTTATTATTTATCTTTGAAAGCAATTTAGTTGGGTGACATCTATAACATGTGGGATACCCATGCATCACCAACATACGGTGCCAATGCTAACTGAAAGTTGTGTTGTTTCCATGGGTGCAAGTGAGGGTTACCTTCTCAACTATGGTTTTCAAAGTTCCTTGGCTTGAAGATGGCGGACTTATATATCTTTAGGCTCTTAATTCTCTTATACTTGTGTATAAAGTCTGTTATGTACTATGAATGGGAGTTATACCACCTTTTCATTGACATAGTTTCTAGTGTCCTTTGTAATTTGAAAGGATTATTTGGTGTTTATGTTATAATTGTTACTTGAACACACACACACACACACACACACACACACACACACACACACACACACACATAATAGACCAGACGATAAAAGCATGTAAGAGAAGGAGATATAGACATGATTTCCACACATACACTTAGCATAAGAGTGAGAGAGGAGAATCTTGCACAAGAATGGCCTAAAATCCTAGCCCCCAATCTCCATAGCACCTCTTGTGGAGTTGAGTATTTAATTTTTATTATGAAACCTATTTTAGGTGGCAAGTATTTGAGGTCCCTCTTTATACTTTAGTCCTTGAGTGGTGGCTATCACTTTTTGCATGACCCTTTATAGGGCGAGTTCTCACTAGATATATACAATAAAACCATATTGGCTAAAATAACTAAAACATTGTGCAAATAAAAATGGTTGAGAGATATTATTTGGTGCCATCTCTTCAGTTCTTAGAATTCCATTCTACACAGTGTCAACCTTACTGTTAGTAAAAATAAAAGAACAACAATTGTCATAATCATGCATTTAGGAATCAAATGAAAGATCTCTATGAGTTGTGCGCATCTATGGTGTCACTTTAATGTTTTAAAAATGTCTAATATGTTTTTGTAATAGTATCTTGCTCACCAACTATCCTCGCTAGTCCCGAAGAAGATGATGGAGATGTTATTTGCTAGGCATGAACTGTGCATGAAACTTTGTAAGTAAAATTCTTCTAGGGTAAAAGCCCCTACTTAAGGACATTGAAATCGCACAGGAAATTGCTGGAGCGACACTCTGATGACTTTGACTGGCATAGGTGCAAAAGATGTAGTGGATCATCCTCTTCCTTGCAACTTGCGGTGGAGGATGCAGGTTTTGCAATAGGAGTTCACAATGTTTGATGAAAAAAAGGGAAGGTAATTACCGATTTACTACACACCCAAGGCATTTAAAGGATAGCTGTGCACGGGTCTTATCCACCCTCCCTTATGAATAGAAATGCTCTAGCTCATATTTCCTTCTCCACTAATTTAAACAGAGGTGGATGCTTACTGCAGGGTGGTATGTTTTATTATAGGAGCCTGTCCGCTTATGGGGACTTTTACCCTAAACAAAAGCATACACATTTTTTTAATAGCTTTGCATATTTTTGTGATGCTTCTACAGGATGAAGAAGATATGTTGAAGAAGGAAGAAGATGATGCTTTTCAATGAGAGGACTCTGTTAGTTTATGTTTCAGATTTAAAAAGGCCAAAACTTTCATAAAATTAAAAGGTATCCTTGGCTTCAAAAAAATTAAAAGGTATTCCTCATTCAAAGATTCTCTCAATAACAATAAAAATGATGCGTTAGTCTATAGCACGTAGCAATGGGCAATGACGAAGCACGTAGATTTGCAACAATATCAGTTGGACGTGAGAAGGAAGGATACAAAATTGCATGCAAGGGGGGGGGGAGAGAGAGAGAGAGAGAGAGAGAGAGAGAGAGAGAGAGAGAGAGAGAGAGGACACTTTAAAGAGAAGGAAACTCTAAAGGAAAAATAAAGGAGAAGAGAAACACAAATGTCGACCACCTCTTTATATGGACACAAAAGTTCTTCTGACTTTCGACCTTCCTATGTCTTTTGATTTTCCACCTTCATATGTCTTTTCATTTCCTAAACTCACCCTTCACTTATGCACTTGATATGTTTTGAAAGATTTATTATTTTTCCCAAATTGGGGAGACCTAATGTATTGATAAAAAAAGGCCATTATGTTGGCATGATGAAAAGGCCACCTTATCGACAAGATGATGTATCACGGTGGTATTTAGCTTGTTGTAAGCTTTTACAATACAAAAGGCTCTATTAGCGGGGGAGGAGGGGTGTTGGCCATTCTAACCCTCGATATTGTGTCATCTCTTCTCTCTTTCTCTCTCTCTCTCTCTCTCTCTCTCAATGGTTGTTTATTTGTGCAATTGTTTTCTTCTATCAATTTGATTATGTTTTACCATGTAATGTGAATATCTTATTGATTGTTTACAAGTGATAGTGGGAGTCGATTAAGGACATTTTGTTACATGGGCCTACTACGTTTCACTTTTTGAGGTTATGTTCCTGCCAATCATCTATCACATTAAATAAAACTCACTTTGGTGGGGTTCTAAGTTTATGAAGGTGCTTGATAAATAGTCTATTTGATGAAATTTTATGATTTTACTTTAGGAAATATAGGATAATTTGGAAATCTCACAAGAAGTTGGTTAAGGACTTTGAAGACTTATCTCTCATTTCACCAACATATCCAACAAGTACAAGTAGTAGTATGACACACACACACACACACACACACACATGATGAGAACTTTTTATGTCATAAGAGACCTCAAGGAGCTATGCAAAGAGTCTTGAACCCAAGAGAAAACTTCAATAGCCATTCTACCACAATTATTGTATAGTTTCGAAACCATGGTGCAGGTAAAGTAAACTGAAGGAAGCAATGTACAAAATTCTAAAACAAGCAAATCGATAAAGCATCAATGGATTGCAATTTGAAATGAAGAGCTTTACTGACCTGAAATGTTGTACAGATGATTTTGAACTGTCCAAGCTACACGCCGATCTTTGACTCAAGCTACAGAAAAGGAATGTGAATAATTAAACATTTCATCCTGCAATGAAGCGCCATAAATTGAATACGCTAAGTATACAGTGCACGGCACACAGAAGTTTCATACAAAAGTATGGTGAAGAGTTGGCACTATGGTCTCTCTAAGTATTTATAAATTTATAAGAAACGGAACCCGTGCCCTGCCTCATAGCGTTTATGTGTTGCGCCAAGAAAACACATAGTCATGGGGAGTTGGATGGAGATAACGAACCTTGCAGTGTAGTCCAGCTGGAGTTATGCATGTGGAATCAAAATGTCCAATGTTGTGAGTATATGTTCTCCTTGCCAGACACAAAATACACATTAGGATAAATGCAAGGCATGTAGCATATTGATTAGGCTTAAAGAGAAATAGATCTATTTTTATTGCGAGTATATGTTCTTTCTGCCAGATATTTCATCTTTGTTTGTTATTCTTAAGAATTGAAGACGAAAGACTACTTTTCTTTTCCAAGCCGATGTAGAATAAGTTCTCAAGGGAGAGTTTTGAAATCACTGGCTGACATGGGGACTAACAACTTGACAAAAATCTTGTTTGGGGTTGATGCCCTCATGTCTAGGAGATGAGCAACCACAATTGGATCCCATGCCCTTGCTTACAACTTCTTGATTAAGAGCTTTGTGAATATTTGCATATACTTTGTCTGACAAGAAACAGTTCCATCTTTCACAAGCCATAGATAACCCAAAACCCCTAAAAATCACCCACAAGGAAAAACAAGACGATGTTGGCTTTGCTCACGCATGAGCTTTAATAGAACCATCAAATGCGGAACCTACCTGTTCACATGAAAGCGAAGAGCCATGAAGATAAGCCTACCTTTTTGACATTACAAGAGCATAGAGTCTGCAGGCCAAGTTCCTCCCTATTCATTCCAGCATTATAAGGTCGACAATGTGATTGTTTGCCTCATTGGCACATTGGAGTCGGTCTTCTTTTGCAGTGAAGCCTCAATACCTAATACCTAGCGATCATAGCAGCTTTGTGGGCACACAGCAAGCTGGGCATAATCGGAAAGGAATACCGGTTATACCTCGCAGATCATCAAGCTGGAAAGTATTTTGGATGCTTGCCGAGTGATGAGCACTCTCAAAGATTAGATATTTCGTGCGATCAAGCCATGGCAAAACTAGTTATATTTCGCAGATCATCAAGCTAGAAGGTACTTCGGATGCTTGCCGACGTGATGAGCACTCTCAAAGTTTAGATATTTCTTGCGATCAAGCCATTGCAGAGGTCTATTCTAGTGCGATCAAGCCATGACAGAGCTGGTTATATTTCGCAAATCATCAAGCTAGAAGGTACTTCGGATGCTTGCTGACGTGATGAGCACTCTCAAAGTTTAGATATTTCGTGCGATCAAGCCATGGCAGAGGTTGTTCTAGTGCTATTGAAACAGAAGATATCAAATTTAAATTGATGATCAGTTGGCATAATCTGGAGTCGAATCACCAAAAGTCATTGCGTTTGCAAAAGTCATGGCAAAGGTCTGTTCTAGTGCTACTGAAACATACGATAGTAGATATTAGATTTCAATGGATGATCAGTTGGCATAATTTGACCAAAAGTCATTGCATTTGCCTATGCCCGAACTCACTACGTAGGGTCTCTCTCTCTCTCTCTCTCTCACTCTCACACACACACACACACACAGAGAAACCTGCTGCTTCTGAAACAGACGATAATAGATTTCAATCGATGATTAGTTGGCATAATTTGGACTCGAATTATAAAAAGTCATTGCGTTCTAGTGCTATTGAAATAGACGATAGAAAGCACTACGTAGGGTCTCTCTCTCTCTCTCTCACAGACAAACCTGCTGCTTCTGGGGAACTTGCGAGCTGCCTGCGTTGCCTGTGGAGATCTGTCTGCGAACGCCGTTCTACGTGCCAAGCTGCTGTCGGCGTTTTTATTATTAAGCGGGTGTTTCAGCTATTTGCTAGCGTGAAAAGCTACGGATGAGAACCTGCCACGTGGTGGCTTGTGCGATGAGATACGTGGAAAAGAACCTTTGGCTCACCAAGTAAAAATAAAATAAAATAAAGGCCTTGTCTTCAAGGCGAATACAAACCGTGAATCAGAAGAAACTCTAGTTATTTTCCACCTCGCTTTCTATTCCTCGATCTCCGTAGATCGTCATCGTCCACTAGCAGCACAGACACCATGAGGAAGGAGTTCGCATTCAAGAAGGAGTTTCCCTTCGGTACTTGTCTTTTCCTCTGCGTGCGTGCGTGCGTGTGTGTGTGTGTGTGAGAGAGAGAGAGAGAGAGAGAGAGAGAGAGAGAGAGAGAGATCTTCATCTATCTTGCAGAGGAGAGGACTGCTAAGGCCAGCCGCATGCGAGAGAAGTATCCTGACAGAGTCCCGGTAAGCTCGGTCGCTTCTGTTTTCTTACCATTTGAATTGTGTACATTTGGGAAGTTCTCAATTTTTACATCTGCACCCATGTAACTGAGATGCTATAAGAAGCTTTTTGTGCGGACCTATGTCTTTATCAAAGATGCCATAAGACCTAAGTCTTTACACTAGGAGCTGGATATTCAGCTAACAGGACATGCCAAAGCCAAAGGCCCCATCGGTACAAGTAGTATCATGCTGTTTATGATTTATTCAACTAGTGTTGTTATTGCCATGAGAAGACTCAAAAGCTCAAGAAATTTGTATGTCTCCATAGATAGGCGAGTAGTGGCTATGATAGCACGTTGTGAGGTGGACCAACTAGTGCAAAGGTGGAGAGGGAAAGGAGAAGACGGTATTGAATGTAAGCAAGAACACAGTAGAAGAAAGGGGCGAATGTAATGGATTGTGGTCATTGGAGTGTCTTGCCTTGAGTTGAGATGTAGGAAAGCGTCGATCAATTATGTTCCAGCTTCCAAGCAAACTTCAGACCAATGATTGGACAAGAAATATTGTACATGACAAGCCAATCGCTTGAAACAATCGTAACAAGGACGCACCGACAACAATGGCCACTTGCAATACGATGAGTTTTTTTTTATAAAGATGAGGCCATGAGGCTCTAAGGAGGGTTGATTAAGAATTGCATTTGGTCCATACCATCGTGTTTTTCAAAGCGATGCGTAGATATCGTTGATGATAGGTAAGTCACATTTGGAGAATTGGGTGTGTGAGCAAGTGAGTTGATATGGGCTTGACAATGATGAGTGGCTTTGAGAATGGGGCTTTTTATTGATGCTCACAACGTATGGTGTTGCTGGAAATGTGTAAAAGAGGCTAAATGTGTTCCTTATAAACCTAATGTTGTAGTGCTTGGCCTTCGTCTGAGAAGTAGAAAGTACCGTTAATTCTAGTGCGAGCAAATGTACTGAGATTGGACATGAAAGGATTTTGGTCATTCCAATGCTTGGCCTTGAGTTGAGATTAGGAAAGCACCAGCCAAGTGTGTTTCAAGTAACTTTCAGTACCGAGTTTGTTCGAGAAGTTTTGGCTGTGACAAGTCAGTGGCTTGAAATAGTGGTAACATTGGAGGCTTGACAACTTGCCATATGTCACAAGACGGGCACCACGTGCCAATAGAAAAGAATAGATTGAACAAACTTTTAGCACTTCAATAACAACTGAACTGAAAAAGAGTGGCTAAGTTCCACCCCAGAGAGTATTGGCCCCAAACCTTGGCATCCCTTTTGGTATTTCTTTATATTACTTGAACTCAGTACTCCACCCTCTACACCTTTGTAGTGAAGCATGCCAAAGAATGAGCCCTTGGCTCATACTTAAAGGCCCTTGGCCATAAAAAGCAGTTACATGAAAATCTTTCAAACTCAAAAGCAACTGATCTTCAAAAGCAGGTGCTCAAAATTTGCTAGTGCAAAAGCAAGAATCTGTACAGCTCTGCCACGTCAGTAGCCAATGTGAAACGCGAAAATCCGTACAATCTGCCACATCAACATGCCTGCGCAAAAATTCGGAAATCTGTACAGGCTGGCACGTCAGCAGTCAACGCAAAATTCGGGAATCCGTACTTGTCTGCCATGTCATCAGCTGGTTACGCTGTCTTTACTTCGTTAGCGTAGAAGGCAAATTCGAAAATCAGGAAGCAGCTTTGTCCACGTGGCTGGCATAACATTCACAAGCTTTTTTAATCGCAGGGCTTAAAAATAAAAGCGCGCTCCGAGAGAGACAAGAGTTGCAACAAGCTGCAGCGTTCTATTTCGCTGCGCGACCTGCCATCACCTTGCGGGAGCCTCTTGTTGTGCCACGTCTATACCCTGCGCATATTCAGCACATCCCCCATTTGCTGACGGCCCTTGGCACAACCCAACTGTGCGCTAGAAAATTGCAAATTGTGCACTCACTGTGCTGCTCGCTGGTCAGTAACCGCAGCCATTCACCCTGTTTTGCTGTAGCAGATTGCTCGATTGAGATAGGCTCAATTTTGGCCTCCCACATGGTGTGCAATCACACACAACCTGAATTTTTTGGTATTTGTGTCAAATTGTACCTGTTGCTGCGTGCACAGCTTGCAGGCAACAATTCGGAGGTTTCTCTGAAGGTTTGTCTTTGTCTGTGTGTGTGTGTGTGTGTGTGTGTGTGTGTGAGAGAGAGAGAGAGAGAGAGAGAGAGAGAGAGAGAGAGAGAGAGAGAGAGAGAGAGCACAACCCTTCACTGGACGCAAATGGTGATTCAAACTCCACCCAAAGATGCCCCAGCTGCTGTTGACGACCCTAAGCTGGATCTTTTAGAAGATGATGTGCATCGCGCGTAGCGAGAGTGAGATTTTTTTTTTTGTCTGTGTGCTTTTCGAGTGCTACAGAGGAGAGCATGGAGGGGAGATTTTTTCGGTGAGGAGATTTTTCTGTGTGACTGCTATCAGAAGTGACAGTGCAAAAGCTTGTTGCATGGCAAGGTGTGAAGCCGATGGTGAACGTGTCTGTCATTGCCTTACGACAACTGTAGGGGATGGACCATTTAGGTGGATACATGTGTTTGTTGTGTGCGGCCTCTGACCGGCTTGCGCGAGACAGACCGCGATAAATGGTCAGAGGTGTGATGGCATGGTGAGAGGAGTGTTGTGCATGTGTAGGTACAAGCAATGCAAGAGCTTACGATAGGGGCTAGGTGCAGGCAAGAGCCAATGATGGCGAGACGTAGGGAAGCTTGGATAGTAGGAAGAGGGAGATTTTTCTTTTCGCGTGCTCGCGCCATTTTGGAAGGGTCCTTGATCCAGGGCATGGGAGCTACAGACTCCCAATTAGCAACTCTCGGAGTTTTGGGGGCCATGGATCAGGAGTGCAAGGCAGCCTGCACTTGGCTACACACGATGAGGTTGCAGGAGGAAGAAGTATGGAATTAATGCGTCACAAGGCTCTCTCTCCTTCTTGTCCGTTGGGAGGTATTAGTCTGTCATAGTCAGGAAGCTTTTCACCCAATCGATGGCAAATCAGCAACGAAAGTAGAGGAGAAGGGTTAGCCGTTGGTGGGTAATTGGAGCATGGATAGGGGAGTGGCGAGGGGTGCAGCGCAGCATCGTGAGACCATCTCTTCGTCTCTCCTTCCCAATGACGTACGTCGGAGGCCATGTTCTCTCTCTCTCTCTCTCTCTCTCTCTCTCTCTCTAGCCATGGACTTGCAGTGCAAGCTTTATGAAGAATTCTCTCTCTGTCGCCCGAGTGTTGAGAGGGCGTCCCAGAGTGGACTGGACAGGATAGAAGGTGGAGGATGATAGAGGGCACGACTGCAAGACTAATTCGTGAGTGCTCACGGTTGGGGAAGGCACACAATGGTGACTGCTGCAGCACGAGGGACCGAGCAGAGGACAGAGCTACGCGATAGGTGTTGAAGTTAAACTTTAATTTTCGGCATCTTCGTGAGATTCGCTTTAATATGTAAGGACCGAGTAGTAGTAGGAGTTTAATTAGTTAGTGTAGAGGCTGCTTACCTTTTACATGTTTTCTGTGCCAAATTAAAAATAAAAAAGAAGAGAGAGAGAGAGAGAGAGAGAGAGAGAGAGAGAGAGAGAGAGAGAGAGAGAGAGAGAGAGAGAGAGAGAGAGAACATGACCACACACTCACCTTTCACGTCTAAGCTCCATGTTGCCCTCACACACACAAAGACCCCTCACACACAAAAAGACAAGCCTAATAAGTAAGATCACCTCATGAAGACTCTCCTAAGTCTTGTCTCATGATGTAATTGAAGGCCACTCCTTTCTGAGATAGAGAGCTAGCCATCACCACAATGGAGTTCCTTGACAGAAGCATGGCAAGCCGAGCCACCTTTGATGTTGTCGCGCTTGAAAGAGAGAGAGATCCAAGGCACCATACGGAGAGAGATCATGCATGTAGCGATCCTTGAAGGATGTTGTAATGATCGTCATCCACGAAGATGGCCCGGTAAGCCCCTTTCAGAGGCCTTGAGAATCTTCTTGCCGAACATGTCGTCTGGCACAGAGAATGCCTCTAGCTTTATTTGTTTGAAAGGGTAGCCCTAGTACTGGATCTCCTGGACGAGGGCTTCGGCCAACCTCGTGTTGTGTGCCTTCACATTGCAGCCAAGAACTCGAGGGCTTCATGAACAAGGTTGTACTCTGTACCCAGGGCCTCCTCCTCCGACTCGAGCCTGGGCCACCTCTTGCAGGATACACCAGGGTGGCATCAATGTCTACCACCACATCCAACGCCTCACCCTTCTATTTATGGCTTCCGTGTAGTCCATAAAAACGCAAAGGAGCTTATTGTTCGCTTGGAATGCACTGATTGCGGGATATACAAAACATGAGTAGGGTCAGAAAGCTCTAGGTTGTTTTTAGCTGATGCAAAGTGAGGGCCTCTGTCTAGATGCAATCACCTATGCGTGCCAAATGTATGCCAAATGTGGTGTACTTCACAAAGCACAAATCTTGCTTTGGAAGCTTCTCTTCTTGTCCGGAAGGTCGTCTCTTGGAGTGCATTGATTGTTGCGGAATATGCCAATAGAGACAGGGCTAGGAAGCTCAGGACTGTTTTCGACAGATGTAAAGGGATGGCATCTCACCAAGTGCAATCACCTACACTTGCATCTTAAAGGCATGTGGCATTATGCGGACGTTGATAAAGGCTATTGAAAAAAGACGTCGTGCTTGGAAATGGCTTGGTTGACATGTATGCCAAATACTTACGAGGCTCAAAAAAGTGCTCGACGAGCTTCCTGTCCAGAATGTCATCTCTTGGAACGCACTCTCTCTCTCTCTCTCTCTCTCTCTCTCTCTCTCTCTCTCTCTCTCTCTCTCTCTCGCAATAAATGCGTTAAGACAGAACTAGAACTATTAATCTGCTTCAGACTGTCATCTTCGTATCTACTCCTACGCACTGCACACTGCAATGTAGCTAACGAAGCACTCTACTTTGTGTGTGTGAGGGTCCAGCTTTATTTTAATGCCTTTATGTCACTTGGGCCCCATCGGATGGGGTTCCCTAAGTTGGTAGGACTTCTTCTTCTTCTTCTGCTTGTTTTCTTAGGGTTTAGGTCCCTCGGCCGTGATCTGAAGGTTGGCTTCGTTCTTCAGTGACTTGACATGTCAGCAGTTTGTGACACCATAGAAGGAGTTTTTCTTCATTTGTGACCATGTCATTTTCAGCGTTTACTGGTAAAAGTATGATACGTGAGTCGCATTTTCAGTATTGGGTGTAATCAAGATGATGAATGGTGTAGGTTTCATATTGATGAATGCCTTTGTGGGCAAGATTTCATGTATTTTGGTGGATATAGTACTATTCATATATGGCATATGAATGCACAATGAGAAGTTCGTAAAAGAAGTCAATGCACAGTGGGAAGTCCTTAAAAGAAGTCAATCATGCTCCCTGCAAACCTATTGTTTAGTCCATAATTTTACTTTTTTCAACCTTGTAGTTCTTGGCCTTGAGCTGAGATCTTGAGAAGCGCAAGGAAATTATGCTCAAACAAACTTCAGTACATAAATTGGACAAGAAAAGATTGTGATCATTGTACATCGCCTTGAGTTGAGATGTAGAAAAGCGCAGATCAAGTATGTTTGAAGCAACTTTCACATCACGTGCACACGGGCTTGATGCTACACGTCGCAAAAGGTTGCCCAATACCGGCAGCTTCATTGGTGTCTTGACAGCTGAGCAACTCAGCTTCCGGCTTCAGCTGTATTTCCAGTCTCTAGATTTCCACCTTATCGGCCTGGAAGTAGCCTCCCTAAGGTTTGAAGTCATCAGTCTTGTAGGTCTATATTCGTAGCCAAGTAGTAGTTAGATCTAGCCTTCAGTGGTGTAAGAGATGGAGAAGCTGATAAAAGCTGGGCAGTTACTAGGGCAAGAGGATGAGATTAGGGGTAATGGATTTTGGAACAGCGGCCTCTTTCTATTATCATCTGTTTAACTAGTGCCAAGTCGTCGTTCAGTAGCTTCAAGGGTGGCCCTTGACAGGGTTGGTTGGGAACTCCTCTCTCTCTCTCTCTCTCTCTCTCTCTCTCTCTCTCTCTCTCTCTCTCTCTCTCTCTCTATCCTTCACTCTATTTACATATGATCAATCCCACCCCTCATGTGTCATAAGAGGATCCTAGAAGCTAGTTGTTTTTCTTTCTTTTTATGCCTTATATGGCAAGACGCCTGGAGCAGAAAGATGTATTGATATGTCCTATATAGCAATACTCCGGGCATTGGCAACTGTGACCGCTTGCCATATGAGTAGTTTTCCTCGAATCTCGATCATGCCCCTTTAAGGAGGGATGGGTTCTAGATGTTTAGAGATTGTTTTTGGTCATTACCGTCATGTTTTTCAGAGTGACGTGTAGAAAATGGCGATGATAGGTGAGCTACATTAATAGACCTGGGTGTGTGTGAGCAAGTGAGTGGATATGCGCTTCATATTGATGAATGGTTATCTTGGCAAGATTCCATGCATTTTGGAGGGCCTGTTCATAATGTATGAATGTGCTGCTGTAAGTCACATAGTTTACTGTTGTCATGACCATGAGTAGTCCTGAAGAGTGATGGTTAGAAATTAGAAATTGTATTTTGTAATTACCATTGTGGTGGGTAGAAAAGGGTGATGATAGGGTGTTACATTTTTTGATGTGGGTGTGTGAGCAAGCGGAAGGATATCGAGGGATTTAGTTCCTCTCATGACGTATGGGCTTGCTTCTGGAAGTCTATAAGGGACGCCAAAGATGTTCCCTACAGACCTTTTCAAGTCCATAAATTCTGGTTTTTCTGCTTGGTTTGCTTACAACTATGTGTTTCACAGTCAAATTGCATTAGCAGTCACGTGGCATTCAAAAATGCAGTTTAAGGATCTTCTTTTATTGCCTCTTTGGATAGGTGATTGTTGAGAAGGCTTCTAGAACAGATATGCCAGATATGGAAAAGAAGAAGTAAGTATTTCTGTATTGGTTGGAAAGGTCACTGAGGGCAAGAAATCACCTGGTTTGCCATAATTTCTCAGGTTCCTTGTTCCAGAGGATTTGACAGTGGGCCAATTTGTGTATATAATTGGAAGAAGGCTCCACCTGACCCCTGGCCAGGCATTGTTTATATTTGTGGGGAATGTACTGCCACCTATCAGTAAGCAAAATGTATCTTCTGCTAACTGAAATTTTAGGTCATTGCTGTTGACTTACTCACTTAAGCAGATAATTTTCTCTTTATAGCTGCTTTGATGTCGTCCATCTACAAGGAGCACAAGGACGAGGACGGTTTTTTGTATGTTCATTACAGTGGTGAGAAGACATTCGGCTAGATGGATAAAGCATGCTGGGCGGGTGTACAGTTGTGTTTAGCTCTTTTGGAAGGCTCTTTGTTTGGATCATGTTTGCTGATACTGACAATTCCCCGAGGGACATCAATCAAAAGTCTTACCACTGTGGATGAAGCTTCAAAGCTCCGTTTATGGCCCTCCAAAGGGTTCACACATGCACAACTCGTGCTTTACTTTTGTGTTGATGACAGTTAATACCTTTTGTATATATTTGTAAAGCTAATTGGATTTAGTAATATTTTTTTGTGCAATACTATGGAGTTTAGAATACTTGTTGGTGCAATCTATGAATTTGATCGGATTGTCTTCTTGCTTCTTTTATTAACGCATATAGTTTCGTTGAATTGGTGCATGCCGCAAGTGTTCTTCCACGTTTCATGTGTAGATGTAAATGAGAAAATTGAGCCAAGAAAAGATTGCTTTTGTATCAAGCGGTTTCATCATGATAGTATGGATCAAAGGTTTGTATTTCTCTGATTATGCGGTGCACTCTTTGGAAGCGAAGTGATGGACCACTACTAGCCATCGACAGTTCTTAGTATCGATATGCAATATTGTTTTAAAGCCTTTAACATCATGCATCGTCTTGCTATCTTTGAAGATGGGTTGCTTTTTAGTGTATTATTGGTAATATCTGTGTAGCGGTCTGTTTTCCGCATGGGTTTGACAGGCAACTCCTTGCAATGACTTTGAAACTTGCACATTAAATTAACAACTTTCTCTGCACGCACGGTTTATGTCTATTATCTTACCCCTTCACTTATCTGTATCAAGGACTTGAGCTTGTCGCAAAAAACTTTTTGTTTGTATTGCAGACTTGGACAGTATTGCCGCTTTGCCTCTACATTGTTGCTCTTGGTCTTCAAAGTTATTGAAACACAAGCACAGAGGCCTTGGATCGGGATCTTAGCTCGGGTAAGGTGGCGGTTGTGTAGCTAGAGCTTTTTTCAACCAATTCTCAAAGCAAATAATGAGATTAAGGTGAGCTGAGCTAGGTGTAAGCTAGATGCATGGGAAGAAAGGATAGCATGCCATCAAGAGGCAAAAGGTACGCTTGGCATACTCGCTGACTGAAGCATGCCTGCTTAAACCTCCGTCAACATTTAATGTCTTGAAGAGATCAGAGTGCGAATAATTTTTCTATTGCTTTACCTGTGAGATGTGAAAATCAAACTTAAATGCCCTTAAATGATGCAAAATTGTTGAAGCCGAGATGTGATTTCTGCCTTCATCTCAATGTAATTGGTTAGCATATCAAATTTTATTTACTTCTAGGGTGTCCAAGGAAAAGTGTAAATGCCTAGGAGGCATAGATACAAGCTTCAAATTGAGATATCGCATTGAGAGACGGTAGTGAGCAACCCTTACTGATGTCAGCAGCCACTCGTGATATTGGCTTCGCTTCTGTGACGATTTTTTGATAATCATGTATCTTGAGTCTACTCCTTGTTTTGTGATTGCCTGATGCCAGGCGCACAATTGACTCTCGTTCTCATGTACATTGCAAACAAACTGCTAGACCAATTCTTGGTTAGTACTGCAAAATTTACTTAATGAGGTCATTATTCTTGTGTGGTTCTCATCATTCATGTGACTGGTTGTTGCCTCATGGCAGGCGACCGCTTATCGTACGTTTTATTGTACTTACAAAGAAAAAATGCAAAGGGTTTGAGAGCAATTCTTGGTTGGTATACGCTTTCTTAATGAAGTCATTATTGTATTTTGTGGTTCTATTCTTATATTCTATTACACATGCAATTTTTCTTTGTTTGTGCAATCCTCCCCAAATTTTTATAATACCTGGAAACGTACCATTCCCATGGAAGCATGCAAATTTCAATACTGCATTCTTAGTGTTCAAGAGAAAAATATGGTACTACTTAGTCACCACACATCTCGATGACCGATACACCTAACTTGCCTTTGATCTCCTATCCCCTCCAAGAAGATAATCAATCTAAATAGTTTATCAAAATAATTTGTACAAAATCAAGCTTGTATTACTTCGCCATGACACAAAGTTATTGCTTACAAACAATAGACATCTCCACACCAATGAGAAAAAGGACACAAAATTGGATATATATAAATATTACATTGAAACGGTTAATTTTTATACCAAATTCCATAGGAAAAATTATCTGTCTTTAGCCATAGATTTTGATAAACCCAATGAAATTTGTGGCAAAAATAGCTTGGTGGTTAAAGAAAATCCCTATAGTTCTTACAATGGAACTCAACTAGAAAATTTGTTGCTTTTTGTAAAATGGAACAATAAATTAACTTTGGATGCTTACCATGACCAAATACTGAGGGCCTTTGGATGTTACCTAATTTCCCCATAAGAAGTGGTCTTTTAGCTCCAAGCTCAAGCAAGGATTTCCAAAAGTATGGCAAGTATCATAGGAGTATTAAATTTTCCAAAACCTTGAAAGGACACTTTTATGTCCTATATAAAGTGTTAACATTGTAACCATAAAATTGACTTTTCTATAAAAATACAGGCTGTTGAAGGAGCTATTTGCAAGTGGTTGTGAGCGTTTGGAGACAAGACAGCCTGAAAACAAAGCCTGGAGTGTGAAGTTATTGTCGCGCGCACGAGAGAGACTACCTCTGAAAAGTGAGACAGAGCACGAGGAGGGTTGAGATGGAGCGTGCACTGGTTCTACAAAGTCGTTTGGTTCTACAGAGTTGATTGCAAGCATTGCTTTGAACATACTCTCTTGGGATGCTTTAATTAGTGGTAGACTGGTTAATGAAAAGCATGAAGCTGCAACAACCACGTGGATCGATGAGAGAGCAATTTTTAAAACGAAGCAAATAAAAGTATTGAGTAAAAATATTGCATGGGCAAATATATGCTAGAAGCCCTTAGAAGGTGCCAATTTTCCTAATATGGTCAAATGATATGGAGTAGAAGGGAACTCTAGAGCACTCCACCTCTTTTTTCATAGTATGATGGGCCAAAAGATACTTGTTTTATGCCAACGAATGCATTCTGAGGCCATGATATGATTCTTTTCAGATATGTTAATTGAACTCCATAGCTGAACACACAGATAGCATAAGAGAAGGGAGAGGGATTATTTGAAATTTAGGATAGGATTCTGAGCCAATTTCCCTTTCAAATAGTACCAATAGGTTATTGTTGTGTGGCACCTTGAGCAAAAGGCAAGGAACTTGCTATTTACAGCCTACACATAGCTCAATAGAACTCCAATGGGGCACCACTCCCTACCATTTGGCATTGTTTGTCAAAGGACAATGAATCATCACACAAGCCACATACAGCTATCCTGTTCACACTAAAATGCCAACATGCTGGATCGGTGGACATTTTAAGCTTTAGTTTGTAAGTTGAATATGCATTTATAAGTTTACTACTATGCCTCTATACGCCAGGCCGCATAAAATTCATTTGCAAATTGTCAAAACCATGCATGGTTGCAAAAAGACTGAATTCATGTGCCTGGTTTTAAAAATTGAAGGAAATTTTTGGTTTGCTATTACTTGTACTCATGGGCATGCGTGCTCATCACCAAGATCAGAGGAACTCTTAAGGTAAGAGCCTCTAGATATGATCACTGCTTTTCTCCATGTAAATTTAATTATACTTCTGCTGAGAAAATCTTGCCAAGAGGACTCAAAACCTAATTGTCTGAACATTCCATTTAAAGAAGACTAAAGTTCTCGCTACATCTATTAGGAATATACTTCCAATTCTCGGAGAAAACACCAAGACAATCATTGGTTCACCATCATTCTTACCACTGGGCAAACAATAATCACTTTACCCAAAACAAATATATTCAGGCTTCACGTTTCTTCTTACTCTCCTACCCATTAACCAGAGGACTACTCTTTCAAAGAATCTAAAAAATTCCTCACCAGTGACATATGATTACAAGGTTGCAATTAAATTAATACCTTGATACGTCTCAATCTAAGAGATTCCACCATTCTTCCTACGACAATTTTCTCAGACCCTAGAAGAAGCCAGACCAAGGAAATCGTCGCTATTTGCAAGGTACCATTACAAGCATGCTAGAAGAAGCCATTCTTTGCATTCACGTTTTACAATGAAAGTGCCACTACTGGTTGCTTCTTGTTGATCCAAGAAAAGACTCTAGAACCAAGTGAGAAACGGTAACCAATTTGGATTGGAACAAGATAGCAAACACAACAAGGCATACTAACAAGAAATCAATAGTTTTAGGATTGAACTGAATCAAATGCATTAAGAAGATAAATTGCACTGCAATGATAGCTCTTGATAGAGATCAGAGTCGCTATGCGAAAGAGTTATAGCCCTCACATCCTATTAACAATTTTTCACTCTGTAATCCATTCAGCTTTCAGCTCCAATGTACACCACTTGAGGACTCTACAGACTGATGCACATTGCCATTTAGTGTGCAGAGAGGACCTTTCAGTTTAACAGGTTTTGCTGGTGACTTCACTTCAAAATTAGAGGAACTACCAGAACCACCACAAGAGGGTTGAGAAACAACTTCCTTCAAAAACTCCTGCGCCACATCGCCATCTTCATCCATCATGAGCTTTTCTGCGTACCACTGCAAACCCTGCAATTGCTTTCCATTCAGTCACTTTTCATTAAGTGAAAAAAGTTATACAAATGACGACACCCAAAAGAACTCAGTGGTACAATTCAACATCACGTATAGCAATTCTTTTTTGGCCTTATGTAAGCCATGGAATTCTTGGGAGCAATTATGGACCGTTGGATGAAGTGTGTCGATCAGTGCCACATAGCAACTACATCATGATAGCAAACTTGTTTTCTTCCTATTTCTTACAAAGAGGGGCATTAACGAGGCATCGTCTTATGTACATGTAGGCCAATGTGAGAGATAGTTGACGATTGTTTTCCTATTTCTATAAAGAGGGGCAATAAGTAGTAGTAGGTTGCATACACTTTCTCATCCTCTTATGTAGGCCATTCTGACTTTTAACCTTGTTTTAGGTGCCGTTACTATGAGTGCTGTTTAGCAGATAGTAGCAAGGCCCGGGACATGAAAAACCGTTAGTAGCTTCGAGGAAATACCGTTGCTTTCCAAGTTTCTTTTTGGTTTTCTTGAGGAAATGATTTCTCAGTAGCTTTGAGGAAATATTGTAGCTTTACCAAAAAGCAAGTTGCTTTTTGGTTGCAACTTGCTTTCCGTGCTTTTGCGCGAAGGAGTCTTATTTCGGCAGTGCATCTATGCATGTGAGTGCATCCAGAGATGCCTAGAATCTGTGTGCACAAGTATTGAGTAAATTTCCTAAGGCTTGTGAAAGAGATTTTGAAGGTAGAAGTCAACTAAAGAGAGAAAAAAGCGCTTCTATAGGAGAAAAAACAAGTAGTGATTTGTTCTTTGAGAGAACATCTTGCAAAGACATAGAGATAGAAAATCTGCCGCCTTCATGGAGTTTTGATAGTGATCATATTGCTCTTGTTTGAGGAGTATTTCCCCCCTCTTGGATCATTAAAGAATGCATATGTTAGGAGATCTAAGAGAATAAAAACAAAGAAATAGTCTTGGTCTGTCACAAAGTGATGGCGTGGCATGGCCTGAAGGACAAAGCCCGGATAGAAGGGACCTAAACCTCTTGGGAAGAAGCAGAAGAAGTTTCGACCAACTTACAAAACTTAACCGAGTGGCCCAGAAGGGGTTAGGTTTAAAAAACTAACCCATAAGTTGTACCAACTTATGCACCCCGGTCGAGGGGCCTAAACCCTTTGAAAAGAAAGCAGGAACCCCAAATTTGCGGCAAAGCCATGATGACGTGGTAGCGTATGGACTCCCGCGATTTACGGGTTGACGTGGTACAACGTACGGACTCTCGCGTTTTACGGCCAGCTTCTGGGACAGCTTTTGGGGCCCAATACTTTTGAAAGAGAGCTTTTAATGTAACTACTTTTGGCCAGGGGCCTTTAAAAGTGTGTCCAGGGCCTCACTCTTGGCTGATTAGCTTGGGAGCATCGCCAGAGAGAGGACCCT
This sequence comes from Adiantum capillus-veneris, assembly GCF_014529385.1. Classification (NCBI taxonomy): domain Eukaryota; kingdom Viridiplantae; phylum Streptophyta; class Polypodiopsida; order Polypodiales; family Pteridaceae; genus Adiantum; species Adiantum capillus-veneris. Next base: position 158,766,094 of record NC_140936.1, on the reverse strand, counting down.
CGGACGTGGTACTTTTTGAAGCATAATAATAGAGAAGGGTGCCAGTCTTTGGGGCTAGTACATCTGGGCACGGAACTCCACCGTGCAATGTCGTCTCTTTCTATTTTCAGTTATGTTCATTTGTTCCCAATTTCCCTCACGTGTCTTGCAATAGATCTTCGGCTTGGGGTGTCCAAGTCTATTACAGTGGTATCAGAGCTCAGATGATTCTTCTTCTATGAAGGATCCGATCCCTTTTCCCACAACACACATGAATTCCGAGAGTGAATCTGGCAAGGAGGATACAATTATCCCTATCGCTTAAGGAAACCAACGGAGGATCTAGTGGGAGTAGAACTTCTTCCGAGATCTTGGCAGAAGAGTACGGCCTTCTTCCGCCTATCGACATCGAAAAGATGGAAGCGCAATGGCAGCTTCAGGTTGACAAATGTGCAAACCAGATGCTCAAATATGCCAAGGACCCGTGGTATGCGAAACTTCTGAAGAGTCATCCACTTGATGAGATTCATTCGAGATGGCACGTGACCATTCACTCATCTCTAAAGTCGGTCATGAAGCAGAAATCTAAACCTAGTGAAGACAAGCGAAGACTGTACTCGCAGAGTGAGTTTGATAGTGCAGTGGAGCAGTAGGTCAACCAAGTTAGAAGAGCTCTTGAAAGAAAAGTTGTGGAGCGGATTACCCGGGCTACTTAGGTCGGAAATCCACATTCGATGTAGTTAGCAGATCAAAGAAACACGTACACTTCGAGGATGATCCTAGTTCATCTTTGTCTTCAGAAAGCTTTGAGAGTTCCTCTTCCTCCGACTCCAACGAGGAGGACGGGAAGCACCGGAAGCGCAGAAAGACTCGGAAGAGCAAGAAGAACTATTGGGACAAACGATCCAAAATGAGCATATCCCGAACAGGATCTCCGAAACACCAAAACATTCTTACAGTCCTAATGAGGATACATCGTCCTCAGACAATGCTGATTTGGATAGGTCAATGTTTGGAAAAAGGCGGAGAAGGTTACAGATTGAATCAGTTTGACATCTTGAACAGCGAGTGGGAAGACCAAGGGTTTTAATAAGGGTGGACAAGCAATTACATTTGACACTTTTTCGGGCTACAAAGACACCCACAAAGCTCTTGCTTTCATCCAGCAGCTCGAAATTATTTTCTCAAGAGGGTGCTTGTCCGAACACTCTTAAGATACGACGAGTGTCTTCCTATCTGAAAGGCAGCACCCAAACTTGGTGATCTACCTTACTTTTGCGAAAGGAAGAACCCACCACATGGTTAAAGTTCAAAGAAGTTTTTACCTCTACATGGCTCACCTAAGAGCACGAAGTGGATGTTATTGCAGCATGGAACCATCTTCGGATGACCAAAGAAGACACTCTTGATGACTAATGCCATCAATTTTGGGATGCTTTTCTACCAGCTTCATCCTTCAAAAAAATTAGCGAGTGGAGCGGTTTTGTTGCGGTTTGCCCAAGGAGATCCGGCGATATTGTTTGCAAAAGAAGGTGGATGCCATTCAACAACTTATGGGTCATGCCAAGCAAGGATTTGGAATGCACGCCGGTACATTGACGTACCCAACAGACAGGCCACTGTCTGCTCAACGAGGGCCACACCAACCAAATGGTAACAAGAAGGGGAAGCAACGAAAGAAGAAACAATCAGGCCCAAGACTTTTGGCCGAGCAGCGAGCTGAATACTACAAAGAGGGCAAATGTTATGGATGCGTGGAGCATGGCCACGTTCTTGCCATGTGCCCTAATAAAGCGTCCAATGATCAGGCCAAGGACAAGCCACAAAGTTCCAAAGCGGTAGAGGAGCGAGCAAAGAAAGAAAGGACTGATACGGAATTTGTGGGGATTGACCCAAAGCAAATACGGAGCTCTGCAGAGCGTGAGCAAAGTACGAGATAAGGAAGCCCTCATTGTCTTCGATGGAGGAGCCAAGGCCACCTTCACCTCGAGTGAATTGGCGGCTTCGCTTGGAATCACGCCCGAGGAAATGGGACCACCAGCCAAGGCAATTCTAGTGACGCCCGAACGGGATGTTGCCATTACACCTCTCATAGGCAAGCTTCGGTTGCATTGTCACGTTCGTGCTACGTGCTGAAGGGCTCAACCCCCGGACTTCCCCCCTAGCGCCCCGTGGTGAGGCGATTCAACGTCATGGATCTTCCCCGCCCCCCCTCAAGGCTACCCCTAGCTGTCAATCCCTTTAGTGACACCCAATGTGATTTATAGATGAGTCTCTCTAGACTCCAATGTCTACTTTCTATGACAATTGAACTATCTATGATTCACTTACGCTTTAATGTTGCAAACTTTACCCTTCCCTTTTCTCTATCAAATTTTTGAACACGGCATTGTGGTTGATTACAGGGCCAGGAAGGCAACATTGAAGAATGAGAAGAGTAGAGATATTATTCTTGATGTAAAATTAAAGGGCAAGTCCCTCCGACTTGTATCGGCTTCGACCGTTTCAAAATTAATAAAATCCAATCTTTTTGTTTACTAGATCTACTTGAATGAGTTAAATGACAATAAGACGTCAAATATGTCTGACCTAGAAAAGGACCGACAAGACTTTCTTCAAGCTCAAGCCAATTATTTATCTGAGGGTTTGACTGGAGAGTTACCTCCTCAGCGACTTGAAGATCACGCTATTTATTTGATTCCCGGCAGCACACCACCGAACCGGCCACCTTACAGAGTAAGCAGAGCCCAGAATGAGAAATTATAAACCAAGTGAAAGAGCCTCTGGAAAAGGGTCTAAATTCAGCCGTGCACATCACCTTATTATTCGCCCGTGTTGTTGGTATTAAAGAAAGATGGATCTTGGAGAATATGCATTGACTACAAAGCTCTCAATAAAATCACCATCAAGAAAAGGTTTCCAATACTGAGGATCAATGATATACTCAACAAGTTACAGGGTTCTACATGCTTTAGCAGAATCGACCTAAAAAGTGACTATCATCATCACGATTGCTCCTAGAGATGTATACAAGACCGCGTTCAAGACGTCCTTTCAATTGTTCGAGTATTTGGTGATGCCTTTTGGTCTCACAAACGCTCTTGCAACGTTCAATAGGACGATGGACAGGATTTTTCGAGAGTACCCGTCGTATGTGGGCAGCTTTTTCGACTACATCACCATATTCTCCAAGAGTGAGGCCGAGCACAGACACCATCTCTTACAAGTTTTCTAGGCACTTGCAACAACATAGATTGGTGGTTAATGGGTAAAAGAGCGAGTTTTTCTTACTAGAGATACACCTCTTGGGACACATTGTGTCACAAAGTGATGATGTGGCATGTCCAAGTTATAAGTGTTTCAACTTATGGGGTCTAGTCCAATGGGACGAGGGGACACTAGACATTTAAAAGGACATCGAACTATTGACGTGGCAATGTTGTAAGGACTTCCTAAATTGAAGCGGAGTGCTCACGTGGCACAACGTACGGATTTTCGTAAATTGCGGCACGATTTGCGGCAGGAGCTTTTGGGGCAAGGCTTTGAGCCCGGATGCTTTTAGAACTTGGGGCTTTTGATGTACTGCTTTTGGGCCAGAGGCTTTCTCCCACAGATTGGCTTGAGAGCATTGCAAGGAGGAGAGGACCCTTGGACATAGTAATTTTGCCAAGCATTAATAAAAAAGAAATACCGAAAGGGACACAAGACTTTGGGGCCAATCTCTCTAGGCGCGGAACTTCACCGTGCTGTATCGTCTCTCTCAGTTTGTTCAAGTCTATTAAGTTGTTTTTAGTTTTTCTCACGTGTTGCATCAAATTCTCGGCTTGAGGTGTCCAAGTCTATTATAGTGGTATCTGATTTTTCCTTCTACGGAGAATCCGATCCCTTTTATTGCGACACACATGGAGACAATTGGTGAATCCCGTCAGGAGGAAACTGTTACACTTGACCATTCCGGTTCGGGTGAAAACATAAAAAAGATTCAAATGGACGACGACAAGGATAAGGGCAAGAAGCGAAAAGATTACAAGGAGGGTGGACAAGCCTTAAAATTCGATACTTGTTTGGGCTTTCAAGATACCCATAAGGCCCTTGCTTTCATCCAACACTCCAACGTGGCCTACTCTGGAGGACGCTATTCATAGCACTCCAAGGTCAAGAGTCAATGGCTGCATCTTATCTCAAGGGAAACGCGCAAACATGGTGGTCTACCCTACTGTTACGAAGGAAAGCACCAACAAAGTGGCTACAGTTCAAGCCGGTTTTTACCTCTTCTTGGCTCACTCAAGAGTACGAACGTGACGTGATGACCGCTTGGAATCATCTGCGAATGACCAAGGAAGATACATTGGACATATACTGCCAGAGAATTTGGGATACTACCGACCTCTTCTTTCAAAAGGATCACCTTGAAGCGGTTGATTGAGCGATTTTGTAGTGGTCTACCTAAAGAGATACGGATTACTCTTTGCTGCAGAAGTCCGAGTCCATACAACAACTAATGGGGCGTGTCAAAAAAGGGTTTGCAATGCACGCGGGTACTCTTGCGTACCCCACTGATCAGCTCTTGACAGCAAGGACCAAACAAGAGGAAAGCTTCAGAAAAAGAAAACTTCAGGCCTCCTTTAGGCCCTCAGATGTCAGCAGAACAACGAGCTAAGTATTTTAAGGAGGGGAAGTGTTTTGGGTGTGGAGAACACAGTCACGTGTTGGCCATGTGTCCACAAAAGGCACCCAAAGGGCAGCCAGAGGAAAAGCCAGAGTGTTCCATAGCATCAGAAGAGCATGCACGAAAAGGGAAGATGAAAGCAGGACTCCTACCCGATTTTGTGGGGACAGACCCGGATCAGATGGACAAAAGTACTAAACTTTGCAGAGCATGGGGCAAAGTGCGAGACCAAGAAGCCCTTATTTTCTTCGATGGAGCCAAGGCCAACTTCATATCAATCGAATTGGCGGCTCAACTTGGAACCACACCAAAGGAAATGGGATCACTGCCAGAGGTAGTTCTAGCGGCACCCGGATGGGATGTTGCCATTACACCTGTCATTGGCAAACTACGGTTGCATTGTCATGGGTATTTAGGACACGAGGACTTTTACATCATGCCTTAGGAAGGGTGTGACAAGAACAATGCACTGGTCGATTATAGGGCAAGAAAAGCCATCTTGAAGAACGAGAGGGTAAATAGATTGTACTTGATGTAAAACTGAAGGGCAAGTCTGTCCTACTTGTATCAACTTCAACCATTTCCAAATTAATAAAATCTACTCTTTCTGTTTACTCGATCTTCTTGAAAGAATTGAATGAATATCAAAGGTCAAACATGTCCAACCTAAAAAAGGAACAACAAGATTTCTTGCAAGCTCAGGCTGACTGTTTCTCTGAAGGCTTACTAGGAGAATTACCTCCTTCACGTCCTAAAGATCACACGATTGACTTATTCCACGCAGTACATCACCGAACTGGCCACCTTACCCAGTTAGCCGAGCCCAAAATGAAGAAATAATGAACCAGGTGAAAGACTTCTTGAGAAGGATCTGTCACGAGGACATGGCAACTGTTAACTATGTCACGAGGACGTGGCAATTGCTAACCTTAGTTGTTGGTTTCTTCCCAATGATTTTTGTTTAATTTTTGAGACCCTCTTTTTGAAGTTGCAAATGGTCGGACATTGTATGGCCAATGTGAACGGTAGTTTCACCCGCAGACAAGAAGTTGGTCGGCACTGGAACTCATATAGTAAGAGGATGTCTAGGCTCAGTTCAAGATCATGTAGGTCCCCCCGTCGCACTTAGCAAGTTGGTGGATACTAGGAAGTGACTCAATAAAGGCATAGTGCCAAGGTGGGGTCACCGAGGAAAAGTACCCGACAGCTAGGCCACATTGCATTTTTGGATGCGGTCCTAGTGGGGATAGATAGTCAGATGACCAGTGGGAGTCTAATGGAAGCATCCCCTAAAATTTAAGGAACTACTATTTTGGACCATAAAATCTGTTCGCGTCGTTACCTCTGGAATAACAAGGGGAACATTTTAGAACTCTCCTGCAAAGTCAATTGGGAAACCAGTTGGGAGATTTTTAAGCAGCAAGAACGAAACGGGAAATTGCTTGTAAATGTGCCAAGTGAAACCTTTTCGTGCACTTTCCTCATGCAAAAGAAGGTAGCGCTCGATTTCTAGGTGAGAGGGGTCTCATTTGCAAGCTGTCACAGGTTAAGAGCTATTGACTGCAAGTGTTTTTTGTTGAGGCAAGAGCCTCTCTGAGTAGGAACAGGAGAAGCTAACTGTTGCTCCATAAGCAGGCACTGGTGAGGGTGATAACCTCATCGTACAAGTGCGTTTTCGTTGGTTATGTGCGGAATTTGGACTGTTTTTCAGCCATACTGATGCCATAACCATTGGGAACAGTGCCCCACTGTTAGAGGACAGTTCAAGGACTGTTTAGGGCTGAAAACAGGGCAAAAACCAGTAAATACAGAGTGCTGAATTTACTGTTTTTGGGCAGAAATCAAAGGGTTTATGTCAGTGGAAGTGAGTTCCAACAGGGGAATTGGTTTCAGGCAAGTTTTGGGGCTGTTATGTTGCCGAAATTTCGCCATAACAGGTGGTATCTAGCTGGATACAGGTAACGAATTCCCAAGACTCTTCTTGTAATTTACCCTCTTAGAGTATAAAGAAATACCGAAAGGGGGGCCAATTTTGGGGCCTACAGGTTGTCGGCATCTGCTCAGAGCATTCTAGCTTCCGAGCCTTGTGTGTGCTTAAAGTGTTAATTCCCGTCGTAGATTACCTTTTCAAAGCTCTCTCTGTGTGTAAAGTAAAAAATTCCGGGTGAAAGCAACAGTCTACCGCCCTACGGGCCAGTTTCATGGTTCTGTAAGGTGCAGCGGAAGTGAATGTTGAACTTTGCTCAAGATGAGTGCTCCGAACTGTGCTCAAGGTTCCTTTTACTTATGGAAGGGAGAGCCTTCCATTCCTTTAATGAGAGAGTGCAAGTGATCACAAACAAAGTGGATAAACACTGTGAATGAAGGTGCAGAGACTGAGAGATAGAGAGAGAAGAAAACGACACCAGAATGTTGTCGAACCCTCCTCCGAAGGCGCCACTCTCTATGGCGAGAGCAGTCTACTATTGATTGCAAAAATCTCTACAATGCAATGGACTTGCCGACGATGTCCACGATGACGACAAGACGGGCTGAAATCTGAAAACGCTAATGGCTGAGATCTACAAATCTTTATTTGCTGAATTCTGACTCTACGTCGATGACAACGGTGATGACGACGATGCGCTGAAAATGCAGATGCTGAAATCTGCGTTTTCCGGGCTGAAACTACAAACTGCGCTGGATCTGACCGTGCGGCGAGGATTTGCTACGGGAAGGTGAGATCTGCGAGGTTTGGCACTTCTACTGCGATGTCTCACTGCTGAAAACTGAAAACGCTGATGCTTCTTGGTGTTCCGTCGCGGTGCATCTGCAAAATGCTGGATGGTTATGTTGATGCAAAAACTATAAAAGACTTGGACACTCCAAGTCAAGAATCTACCACGACAACACCAAATAACCACTTCAAAACAGTTCACAGTTCACAATTTATTCGATACAGACCCAACGGAGTTCTGTGCCTAGAGATATTGGCCCCAAAGACTGGCGCCCCTTTCGGTATTTCTTTTTGTATTAATCTGAGTTCATAGTACAAGAGTGCGGGCAGACGCTCACACTCGGACTCTGTGTCCAGATGCTCTGAGTTGTGAGAGGTCTGCTCACATATTTAAAGGTACAAGGGTTGCTAAAAGCAAAGCCCCAAAAGCTGAAATCAAAAGCTTCAAAAGCTTTAAGTAAAAGCTTTGGCAATAAAGCAAAAGTTCTTTGAAACCGGCCCGTGGGGCGGTAGACGTTAGCTTTCACCCAATTCTTTAACACTTGACTTTACGACACAAAGCACTGACTTAAAAGGAACCTGTTACTCGGAATGGGATTACACTTCAAAACAAAAGCACAGCCAGGAAGCTAGAATGCTCCCAAGCAGACAGCGACACCTGTAGGCCCCAAAGGTTGGCGCCCCTTTTGGTATTTCTTTATTCTTTAATAGAGGGAATAAAACCTGTGATTTCCTACAAGCTGTCCCGCATAATCCGGGCTGAATTCCATCTGTTCTGGCCTGATTTCGGTAGCATAACTATACTAGGATGCTTCACAGTCAGTATCCCCATGCAATAAATGACTTTCCCGACGCATACGGACACTTTGCAAAACCTGGCGAGAATCTGCAGCACGCTGAATTCTCTGTTTTCTGCCCCGAAAATGCGCCAGATCACCTCTATAGCGGTCCCTTCGCGTCCCCGAACCTCTTGCGGGTATTAGGGACCGTTTAGGGCCGAAACCCTAAACCTGCAAAAATACACAACAGGCTGTAATTCCCTGTTTCGGGCTCCGTTTCGTGTGCCGGTCGCCTCCATAGCAAGTCCTCGAGCTCCCGCACCTGTAGGGCTACTTGCCCTTTGAATCGGACGAGATTTCTCACGTGAAACCTCTCCGAATTCACCTGTACATGCGGGGGATTAGCCACTAGCTAATCCAGTACCTGTGCAAGAGGCTCTTGCCTCGGCAATCGCACATGAACCCACACAATTGTACATTGGTCAAATGAGAAGCCCACTAGAGGGGCATAACATAACTGCTTGTAGGGGAGAGAGAGAGAGAGCAGTTCATAGCGTGCAGGGCATCACTCCTGGCACCGCACTGTACATAAGAGGGAAAGGAAGCGCTAGCTCTTAACCTGTGACAGAGAGCATGCAAATGAGCCTCCCAGGTATAAATTCAGCACCACTTCTTGCATGAGGAAAGTGCACAGAAATGTGCCACTTGTCACGTTTACAAGCCATTTCCCGTTTCGGGGTTGCCGCCTAAAAATCTCCCAACCGGTTGCCCAGTTGACTTCATGGCAGAGTAATAAAATGTTCCCCATGTCATAACGGAGGTAATGATGTAAACACATTTTCAAGTCCAAAATAGCAGTTCCCTAGATTTTAGGAGATGCTTCCATGGCACTCACACTGGTCATCTGACCATCAATCACCACTGGAACCACATGGAAAAATGCAATGTCGGCCAGCTATCAGGTGATTTACACTCGTAGCCCCACCGTGGCTAACCTTAGTCAATTTGCCCCAACTTTAGTGTTCACTGGCCGTCCAACCTAGACTCTCACTGTCCGCCTCACACCATGCAACTCGGGCATTGGCATTTCGAGAGGGGTGCTTTAAAACAAGTCAAATAAAATTCCCCCAAAAAGTAAAGTTGCTACAGACTCGTGACATACCCCCCCCTCTTGAAATCGCGACGTCCTCGTTTGCATGAATATCAATCCATTAGTGTGTACAGCACTTCGTGGACACCGTATCACGACTGTCAACCTTTTCGTGTGTACACACCTGGTTAACATGGTACGAGACATACATGCTCATAGTTAACACTCTTGTATATTCAACACTTGTTAACTCACGTATGGTCTACCTGTGAGACTGTTCATTGACATAGTGGATAGCTTTCACACTGTGCCACTGGCTTTAATAGAGTCCATAACTCTTCGAATCCTTTCAAGCATAATAAACCAGCGGTTTAAAAACGCGTCAACATGTACTCATTAGAAGCAATTATTGTACTCTTGACAACTGACAAGACATACTTACTTCTATAGCACTGAACAGACTTTTGAACAAAACTTTTATTCCCCAAGGGCAATTGCCAAGCAGGGTACACCTCTATTGCATTAAATCCATAAATACATGAGAAGTGCTAGCTCTTGGATCACCCCCCTCTAGAGCAGGTCTCTTTCCTTTTGACCTTTGCTCTACTTGAGTTGGAGAATACGTAGGTGGTAAACCAAAGGCTTCAAGGTGAAGTTGAAATACATTTGGTGACTTTAACAGTTCAGTCTCTTCCATCCACTTTGCATCCATAGGTGGATAGTTCTTGAACTTCACCAAATATCGCCTTATAACCTTGCCTTTGACTTTTCTCTCCTTGTGTGCCATGATCTGTTCTGGGACCAAAATTTCATCAAGCTCTTCAACTTCTGGCTACTCTTCAACTGGCACATCACCAATTAATGGTATGAGAAGACTCACGTGAAAGGCATTGTGAATCTTCCAGTTCTCAGGCAATTTCAACCTAAAACTTACGTCACTGATCTTCTTTGTTACTTGAAAAGGCCCATAGTAAGGCATACTAAGCTTTGTAAAGAGACTTTCTTTACCTTTTCGCTTCTTTAAACATGCCTTTTCAAACCGCAACAATACCCAATCACCAAGTGAAAACATCAATTCACGACGATGAAAATCAGCAGCTTTCTTTTGCTTTGCCTGTGTCCTTTCAAGGGCATGCTTTATCTTCTGGTACATTTCATCCATATTCTGTACATATTGATCTGCCTGAAAGATCTTTTCCTTGGTATGCAAAATGGGAGGAACTTTCACATGACCTTCGACAATTTCAAAAGGTGCTTTGCCTGTCGAAGAATGCACTGTATTATTGTACGCATATTCAACCAACGGCAAATACTGCTCCCACTTCGCCTTGTGCTCTGACACATACCACTTAAGCAGATCCAAGACAGTAGAATTTGCCTCTTCTGACTGCCCATTTGTCTGTGGATGAAATGACAATGAGAACTTAAGCGTAGTGCCCATATTCTCAAATATGCCTCTCTAGAATAGACTTGTCATCCGTGGGTCACGGTCACTGACAATCGACTGTGGCATACCATGGTACTTAAAGATATTCTAGATAAAGAGACGTGCCATCCGATCTGGTTTTATGTTCTTCCTAATAGGAATGAAATGAGCTTGCTTGGGGAATCTGCAAATAATGGTCCAGATTCCATCATTCCTTGTCTGTGTTCTTGGAAGATCAAAGATATAATCCAGAGCTATGCTTTCCCATGGTTTATCTGGAATCGGTAGTGGTTGTAACAGTCCTAGTGCCTTTTGCCTGTCAAACTTGACCTTTTGGCAAATCATGCATGCTCGCACAAAGGCATCCACATCTCTCCTCAAGGTAGGCCAATAAAATAATGTCTCAACCGCTTTCACTATAGCATCTATACCACGATGCCCTGCATAAGGTGGGACATGACTCTCTACCATGACCTTATATCGCAATGGCCTAGTGACACAAAGTCTGCCATGCATCATCATAAAACCATCTCTGAGGAGATAGTGCTCATGACGTTGTCCTTCCTGTAACTGTTAGAAGATCCTTGCAAAATCTTCGTCATTCGCATACTGTTCCTTCATGTCATCAAGCTCATGATGATAAGGAATTGACACAGCTGAAATTTGTGGCTTTCTTGATAACGCATCAGCCACAAATTCTTCTTGCCCTCCACATGCACAATCTGGAAGTGAAACATGGAAAGAATGTTTACCCATCGCATATGCTTTTCCGATAGCTTTGACTGTGTCAGAAAGTATCGCAAGGTCTGATGATCCGTTTGGACAACAAAATCAGCACCTAGCAGATAGTGTTTCCAACTTAAGAGGGCATGAATCACAACCAGTAACTCTTTTTCATAGACCTGCATGGTCATCTCTGGCCCTTGCAAGATTCTGCTCTCATAGGCTACTACCCTGCCATCTTGTATTAGCAATGCACCAATGCTACTGCCACAAGCGTCACACTGAACCACAAATGACTTCTTGAGATCTGGCAAAACAATGACTGAATCTGAAGTCATCTTTTCCTTTAAGAGATTAAAAGCTGAAGTCTCTTTCTGGGTCCATCTGAAAGTGACCTCTTTCTTTTGCGAAGCATGTAAAGGTGAGGCAATCTCTGCAAAGTTGCGAATGAATCTTCTATAGTAAGAACATAGCCCTAAGAAGCTGCGGACATCATGCACAGTCCTTAAAGCTGGCCATGTCTTGATTGCTTCCACCTTCGCAGGATCCATTCGGACACCATCCTTTGACACAATGTGTCCGAGAAAGTGGATCTCTTCCAAGAAGAGCTCGCTTTTCTTGCCATTGATGAGCAATCTGTTCCTGCACAACTCTTCAAACACAATGGTCAAGTAATGTTATGCTCCTCTTCATTCTTCGAGTAGACTATCATGTCATCAAACAATGTGCCAACAAAGTTCTGATATGGACGGAAGATCCTATCCATCATCCTATTGAACGTAGCAGGAGCATTCGTAAGACCAAATGGCATCACTAAGAACTCGTAGAGACCAAATGTTGTTCTAAACGCAGTCTTGTGCACATCCTCAGACCTGATTCGAATATGATGGTACCCACTTTTAAGGTCGATCCTGCTGAAAATCGCCACACCCTCTAGGTGGTCAAGAATATCATCAATCCTTGGAATAGGAAACCTATTCTTGATGGTATTCTTATTCAACGCACGGTAGTCAATACACATGCGCCACGAGCCATCCTTTTTCTGTACTAAGAGCACTGGAGAGCAATAGGGTGATCAGCTAGGCTGAATCAGCCCTTTCTCTAAGAGCTCCTCCACTTGGCTCATAATCTCTTTCCGTTGCGCCTCACTAACCCTATACGGTGGCCTATTTGGTAGGCTACAACCTGGCACCAAATCAATCGCATATCCTCGGGCCTCTCCGGTGGTAGTTGAGACGGTAATGAATCAGAAAAACAACCGTCAAACTTTTGCAAAAATGCTAACTTGTCTTTATCTAACACAGATAAATCTGACGGGCAACTATGTGAAACATCACGTGCAAAAACCAAGTATGCAAAAAGATGATTCTTTATTACAAAAGTGATAGCAGAAGCAGATACAATAGGGACTGACTCTCCTTTTAGCTTTACATCCAAGATGTGAGTTTTGACCCTATGCTATACAATGATCTTTTTGTTGTAGGCATCCAAGACTCCATGCACTCGGAACATCCACGGGATCCCCAACAAGACATCACATCCTTCCAACGGCATGATGTAGAACTCTTCTGTGTCCACATACGACTGAATATGCAAACGTAGCTTTCCAATGATGGGAGTAACGCACCCTGAGTGGCCAGGACATGCCAATCTTGCCTCTGCGGTATACCCCATCTCTTCAGCTCTGATGCCCAGTTTCATAGCTAATTCTGGCGTGATGTTCGCTTTGGCACCTGGATCAAAGAAGATAAGTGCCATCTGGTCTCTAACTTTACCCCACGCTCTGCATAACTCACAGGCATCTGTACTAGGCCTGTAGCCCAACATGTCTGGCACTAAACCTGCCGAGGGCATAGACTTCTTTCCTTTCCTGTCCTCTTTGTCATCTGAGTAAACTGGCCTTTTCTTTTGTGGACAGTTGGTTGCAAAGTGACCAGTCTGATCGCATATAAAGCACTTGTTTTCAGCCATCAAGACCTTCTTTTCCTCGGGCGTCTTACGCATAAAAGGCTTCCTTTTCTGCTTCCTTGCCTGTGCTCTAGAAGTCTCGGCTGAACCTTTGCCTTTATTGAACCTAGCTGGCCCCTGGGACGCTTCAGGAGCTGCTCTCGTAAAGGGCTGCTTTGCTGAATTTTTCTTTTGCTGCCCTCCTTTCTCCTTGCTCGGAAACCCACTATCTTCTCCTTTCAAAAAGGCAAGACCAGTGTTAGCAACTTCCATGAGCTGAGTGAGGGTAGCCACTCTGTTCTTGGTACAATAATCGCGAAGCCCTTTAGGCAACCCACAACAGTACTTCTCTATCTGCTCTGTCAATGGCACAAATCTGTAGGAGGTCACTGAGAATAACGCTTTACAGAACCTCCTATTGTACTCCAGCAAGCTCTTGCATGTAGCCGAAGTAAGCTAGTGCCAATCTGTCATGACGTCAGCTTCAAATTCATCTGATAGCCAAGCAGATGCAAACATTTGCTTGAAGTAAACCCAAGTGGCAGGTGCCTGTCCTTGCATTAACAATGTCGTCCACCATGTGAGCGCATTGTCCTTTAAGAAAGTGGCAGCTTTCCTTACTTTAGAGGCCTCCGTAAATTCCCTCCTGCATAAGCTGTATCAAACTGCTGGAGGAAAGTGAGAGCCTTTGCTTTATCCTCGAAGCCACTAAAGGTGCTGAACTTCACAGCTGCACCTCCTCCTTTGTTTGGTTTTGGCTTCTCTATTGGCCCCAAATTGTCATAGGGAAGCGTCTGCAGCATGGGCACTATAGTAGGGACCATCTGTGCCCCTTGGTCATTGAGATTCTGCATCAAAGGTGCCATATCTGGCTGCTGTCCAGAAAAACCAGCCATGCCAAAATTGACCTGTGGCACCCCAAACTGGCCCTGATGGCTCTGAAAGCCTTGCTGCATACCAATGTTACCATACATGGGGTTTGGCGTCATGCCATGCATACCCGCAAACACTGTTCCAGGCATGTACTGCTGGTTTCCAGGCGCATAACCAGCCATACTTTAGAACACGGATCCACCCCCGAAATACCCAAGATGTACCGTGGGTGGTGGAAAAACCTGACGCATTGCCTGGAGACTGGTTCCCTGTCCATTCAATGCAACATTTTGACCCTGAAAGATGGCGGGCTGAACAGGTAAAACCTCTGGAGTAGGGATCCTCACCACCTGTTCATGGACAAGAGGAACCTGTCTAGGAGCCTGACGTGACTCCGCAACATGTGAATGCTCCCTATCCTGCTCAGTCGCATGGGGGACCTGGGCTTAAGCCTCAACGGGCTCTGTACGCTGAGGGCATTCCCTTGCCTGCTGTGACTTTAATGGTGCTTGCAGATAATCCATAAACCTGGGATTCTGCACCAACTGAGTGAAGACATTCACAGCAGCAACTAATTGTGTCCTGAACGCATCCTCTTCAAAGTGCCCAATTATGAATCCTTGAACCTCTTCTCGTTGTGCATTCACACGAACAAAAGGCGTAGACAGTGGTGGTCGTGAACTCCCGCCAACTTCATGATGTAAAGGAATAACCTGTCTACCCTAGGAAGAGGAACTCTCTTCTCTAGCATTATCTGTCCTGTCAACCATAGGGTAATTCCAAGTTCTTGTGCTTGTGTCTTCGCCGCAAACCAACCAAGGCTCACTTCTTAAGGAAAAAGTGATCTTGTCCAGGCGACGGAACCATGAAACCGGTCTGTGGGGCGGTAGACGTTAGCTTTCACCCGATTCTTTAACACTTGACTTTACGACACAAGGCACTGACTTAAAAGGAACCTGTAACTCGGAATGGGATTACACTTCAAAACAAAAGCACGGCCAGGAAGCTAGAATGCTCCCAAGCAGACAGCGACACCTGTAGGCCCCAAAGGTTGACTATGCTAAACCAAAAGTTTCAAGGTAAAGATTCACATTACGAGGAATATCTGCTAGGTCTTCCTCCTCCATTCGCTTCGCATCCATTGCGAAGTAGGTTTTGAATTTAACCAATAACCGTCAGTTCGCTTTACCTTCTTTCTTTCTTTCTGTGCCAATTTCTGTTTTCGAACGAGTATCTGCTCGTTTTCGTCCAATTCGGGTTGCACATCTAGCTTCCCATCATCGGGCACATCGCCTTCAAAAGGCTTTAAGAGACTCACATGAAAAACATTGTGAATCCTGCAAGTGATTTGGTAGCTTCGGTCCAAAGGAGATATCATTTATCTTTTTGGAAAATCTAGAAAGGTCCACATTCAAAGAAGCCGCTCCTTTCCCTTTTTTTCTTTCTCGGGGGTGCCTTCCCATAATGTAAGAGCACCCAATCATTCTCCTTCCATTTCAAATCGCGACAATGGCAATCTGCTGCCTTTTTCTGTCTTTCCTGAAATTTTTGCAAAGCCTTCCGGACCAAGTCCCTCATGAACTGGTCAGCTTCAAAGAAAAATCTTATCTTTCGTGCTAAGGAAGGGTGGAACCTTCGTAGCAAATTCAAGAATCTCAAATGGCACCTTCCCCATCAAAGAGTTAATCGTGTTTCTGTAGGCATATTCCACCGAAGGTAAAAACCTTTCCCAAGTAGTCTTCTGATCCAACAAAGAAGACTTCAACATATCCAGTACCACTGAATTAGCAATCTCTGATTGCCCGTCAGTCTGCGGGTGGAACGAGAACTGCAACTGCGTGCCTATGTTCTCCCAAATAACCGTCCAAAAAAAAACTCGTGAACCTGGGGTCCTGTCGGAGACAATCTTCTTAGGCATGCCATGTAATCTGAAGACTTGGGCAATAAACAGTCGTGCCCACGCGGTGTTCTCGGGAGAAGAAATCCATTGCAATACTTTCCCAGGGGCGGGTGGGTATGGGTAAAGGCTGTAACAATCCCTGTGCTTTATGCCTGTCAAACTTGACCTTGTGGCATACCAAGCAACTGCGCAATTGTCCACACCCTTCTTGAGTCTCGGCCAAAAGAAGTATCTCTCTATCCCTTCCAAGGTGGTAGCAATGCTGCAGTGACCCATAAAAAAAAACGGACAGTGGCATTCTGTTAGAACCTTTTCCCTCAATGGCTGTGTAACGCACAACATGGTTTTCTTCATCAAGTAGCTATCCCGAATGCAATAGTCCGCTACCATCTCCCCTTTCTGTATTCAACTGAATACATCTGCAAAATCTGTATCTATGGCGTACTGACCGACCAATACCTCGAAGTTTTTATGATGAATCGCGGCAATAGCCAGAACCAACGGCTTTCGGTACAAAGTATTTGCCACCAATTTCTTCCGTCCCTGCACATGGACAATCCGAAAGTAAACCGTGACAAGATGTTTGCCCACCGCATTTGCTTTTTCCGAAGCTGCTTCCGTGACAAGAAGTAGTGTAAACTCCCATCATGTATGAAAACCGTAAAATCGGCTCCGAGTAGGTAATGTCGCCACTGAATAAGAGCATGGATAGCCGCCAAAAGCTCTTTCTCACAAATCTGTGCTGTCAATTTCGGCCTTGAGAACAATCGGCTCTCGTAAGCATTGACATTGGCCTTCTTGCATTAAGACCGCATCCAGAATACGACCATAAGTATCACAATATACTTCAAACGACTTCTGCAAGTCCGGCAAAGTCAAAACTGATCCCATAGTCAATTTCTCTTTCAAAGTCTGAAAGGCAGTCACCTTTGTGGGTCCCCACGAGAAAGGGACTCCTTTCTGTGTCAAGATATGCAAAGGGGAAGCAACCTCTGCAAACTTTCGAATGAACCGCCTGCAGTACGAACACAGTCCCAAGAAGCTTCTAACTTCCTAAACATTCTTCAAATCGGGCCAATCACCGATAGTCTCTATCTTGGCCGGATCCACCTGCACTCCTGCTACTGACACAATGTGTCCCAAAAAGTGTATCTCTAGTAGGAAAAATTCACTTTTCTTTGCATTAATCACTAACTTGTGATCTCGTGATGCCTGAAAGAGCTGAAGCACATGACCTCTATGTTCTGCCTCATTCTTGGAGAAAACAATGATATCATCAAAGAAAGTGCCAACAAATAGCCTGTACTCTCGAAAAATCCTATCCATCCTCCGGTTAAATGTCGCCGGCACATTGGTTAGGCCAAAAGGCATCACCAAAAACTCAAATAACCCAAAAGTCGTCCGAAAGGCTGTCTTGTAGACATCTCCCGGTGCGATTCTGATCGGATGATATCCACTCTTCAAATCAACCCTGCTAAAGCACGAGGATCCCTATAATCTGTCAAGTATATCATCGATCCTAGGAATCGGAAATCTGTTCTTGATGGTGATTTTGTTGAGAGCTCTATAATCGATGCACATTCTCCAAGATCCGTCTTTCTTCAAAACCAACAACACTGGAGAGCAATACGGTGAAGTACTAGGCTGGACAAGACCCTTTTCCAAGAGGTCTTTCACTTGGTTCATAATCTCTTCATTCTGTGCTTGGCTCACACGGTAAGGTGGCCGATTCGGTGGTGTGCTTCCAGGAATCAGATCAATGGTATGATCTTTAGGATGAGCAGGTGGTAACTCGCCTGGCAGGCCCTCTGAAAAGCAATCGGCATGAGTGTGGAGAAATCTTGGCGTTCTTTTGTTCAAGTCAAAACATATTCGACCTTCATCCATCGTTCAGTTCTCTCCCAAAAAAAATGAGTAAAGAAACTGAAGTTCATCAAGTACAATCCTTTAGCCCTTCAATTGTCAAAGTCGCGTTCTCGGCCCGGTAGTCAACCACGACGTTGTTCTTGTGGTACCAAGGGATTTCAAGTAGAACGTCTTAACCTTCCAAGGCAATTACGTAAAACTCCGCGTGCCCCAAACACCCCTGTCATTGCAAACGAAGTTTGCCAATGCTCGGTGTAATGGCAACATCCCGTCCGGGTGCCACTCGACCTACCTCCACCTATGGCCTCAGCCCGTCGGGCGTAATTGCGAATCGAGCCGCCAATTAACAAGAAGTTGGCCTTGACTCCTTCAAAAGAGCTTCCTGATCTTTCCTTTTGCCCTAAAAACGGCAAAGTTGTACTTTCATTTACTTAATTCGGTTCGGGTCCCATGCAATGTGGTACCAGTGCTACTTTTTATCTACCTTTTCTGCCACGTCCCTCAGCTGCTTTAGAACTTTCTGGCCTTTCTTCATCCTGTTCATTCGGTGCCTTTGCCTTTTTAGGGCACTTCACAGAGATACGTCCAATTTCCCCCCATCCAAAGCACTTCTCTTCCCTGATGTCACGAGCTCTCTCCTGAGGAGTGAGCCTGGGTTGTGCATCCCTTTTTTCTGGGTTGCTCTTTCTCTTTCTACTTTCATTTGTCGAAGTCTGTTCGGCTCTTTGTGTCATGATCTCATAGGTGAGGTAGGTCAAACTGCCCGAGTGAATGGCAAAACCCTGTTTAGTATACTCATCAACTCCTAAATGGAAGCTGACTTTTGTTCCAAGCAATGATCTCGGATCTCTGTAGGTAGACCCAAGGTAAACCGCTCAATCTGTTCCTTGAACGAGATCTTCTTAAATGAAGAGGCGCGTAGAAAAAAAACTCCAAAATCTCTCACAATAAGCGTCCACTGTATCCTTCTTGGTCATCCAAAGATGGTTCCAAGCAGTTCGTATATCACGTTCATACTCTCAAGTCAGCCAAGAAGAAATAAAAAGCCTCTTGAATTTCAGCTATTTAACTGGCGCAGTCTTGTTTAATAGAAGCGTGGATCACCAAGTTCGAGCATTCCCCTTAAAGTAAGAGGCAGCTCTCCGAATCTTAGAGTGCTCTGAGTAGCAACCTCCCGCGAAGGCAATGTCAAATTGGTGTACAAAAGCCTTAGAAACATCTCTATAACCAAAAAACGTGTCAAATTTAATTGACTGTCCACCTTCCTTAAACTCTCGAACTTTCTTGCTTTTGTCTTCCAGAAAGTCATACTGGTTAGCTTTATAAAAATTCTTCTTCTTTGCATAAAAGTTGCTATCGTCAGAGTCTGAACTGTCTGTAGACGAGTCCCTCAGTAAAACTGTCAATCATGGGGCGAGATTTAGACTTCTTTGCCTTTTTCTTGCCCTTTCCCAAGCGTTGCTTTTTGCTTCGCTTTTTGCCTTTTCGGTCTTCTTCGCTCGAGTCAGATGAGCTAGAAGAACTGTCAAAAGAAGAACAAGAACTAGGTACTCCTTCAAATCGAACACTCTTCTTCTGCTTTCTTGATTTTTTCAAAAGTAGACTGACGATCCAAATTACCCGGGAAGTTAGTGCCTTTCTTCTGCTTTTTGTCGTGCTTTTTACCTTTGTTTTGCGCGTCAAAAAGCTGAGCAATTCGTGCATCAACCACCTCTTCTAATTCCTTCCCTGTATACTTCTTGGGAGTAGGAGGTTTCTTGAGAGCGGGTTTTCGGGGTGGTTCTGTGGTCTTCTGCCACTGCGTGTGCACCTCCTCCAAAGAGGTCTTGCTCATATATTTTGCCATTTTCGGGTCCTTGGCAAAATTAAGCATCATCTTCGTTGCGTCGCCGATCAATCGCTGACGCTCCATCCCTCGACGCTCCGCCTGAGTAGGCCGAGGCGGGCCATATTCCTTGCTTGGATCTTCGTTGTGATCCCTTCCTGCATCTCCGGATGCAGAGGGAGTCGACTGATCTTTGCCTGAAGCCATAGGTGTCGCGGGAAACAAAAATTGAGATCGGATTTCCCGTAGAAGAGAAATCGGTCGTGCTCTGATACCACTGTAATAGACTTGGACACTCCTAGTCAAGAATCTACCACGACAGCACCAAATAACCACTTCAAAACAGTTTACAGTTCACAATTTATTCGACACTGCCCCCGGCGGAGTTCCGTGCCTAGAGATATTGGCCCCAAAGACTGGCGCCCCTTTCGGTATTTCTTTTTGTATTAATCTGAGTTCAAAGTACAAGAGTGCGGGCAGGCGCTCACACTCAGACTCTGCGTCCAGATGCTTTGAGTTGTGAGAGGCCTGCTCACATATTTAAAGGTACAAGGGTTGCTAAAAGCAGAGCCCCAAAATCTGAAATTAAAAGCTTCAAAGCTTCAAGTAAAAGCTTTGGCAATAAAGCAAAAGTTCTTTCTATCTCTTTCTTTTAATTAAATAAAGCAGGGCTTTTTAACTCTCTCTCTCACAAGCTTTATTTGCGTAAAATGAAGCACTGAATTGCGTAGGAAAAACAGCCCACGCAAAAAGTAAAAGCAATGCCAAAATCTGCCCAGCTTTCCATAAATCACACTGATGTTGGTACAGCAGGCCACGTGTCAGCACGCCACGTCAGCAAATCAGGGTTAGGGTTAGGGTTAGGGTTTCAACAGAATTAGGGCTAGGGTTTCAGCAGAATTAGGGTTTCAAACAACCACGTCATCACTTTGTGACAAAAACGCTAGGGCTGAATGTTGTCTGGCTCTGGAAATCTGGTAACGCTAGGGCTGATCTGCTGTTCTGCTACTGCCGGGGCTGATCTGCTATGCAAAACGCAAGGGCTGCTCTTGCTTGTTGCAAAGCGCTAGGGTCTGCTGGGAGGGAATCTTGCTGAGAAGGTGCCTGTTGCACAAGGGTCTTCCTGCTGCCTCTTTTGCAAGAAAGTGCTAGCGCTGGGTTTGCTTATATAGTTGAGGTTCTAAATTGCCCTACCCAGTTCCCTAAAAGTCACTTAAAAATAATAAGTGAAAAATGGCTAAAACAGGGAAAATAGGTCTATGCACCGTAAAAATGCTCCTGATGGGTTCCGATGGAAATCTGATGGTCATGCTGTGTGCAACCAAAGAATATGCATCTACTCTAAGTGTCTAGACATGCACGGTCTGCGAACAGACTCACAAAAGTGCCAGATCACTTCCTAATCTAGACTGACTGAACCCTTGTCATGAAGTAGCTTGTCCACGTATACTTGAATGTGCACGTGACAGGTTTCATTCCCGGGATATAAATCACTTTTTCCTCAAGAAGTGAGCCTTGGTTGTTTTGGGTAAAGACATAGAGTAGAGGAACACGGGATTACACTATGGCCAACAAAGGGAAGGGCATTATGAAAGAGGGTTCCTCTCCACAGGACACACAGGAAATTCCTATGGTGTTTGAGGTTGGCGAGAGTTCACGGCCCCCCTGTCAGTACCTCTTCCCAATGTGAATGTTCCTCTAGTACAGGGCTTTATGACTGGGCAACTTGAGGATGATACGTTCAGGACTCAGTTAGTTGCCGCAATGAATGTATTTTCGCAACTGGTGCAAAACCCAAGGTTTCTTGTCACAAGACAGGCACCACGTGCCAATAGAAAAGAACAGACTGGACAGACTTTTAGCACTTTAATAACAACTGAACTGAAAGAGAGAGACGACACGCGACACGGAGTGACGGAATTCCACCCCAAAGAGTATTGGCCCCCAAATCTTGGCGCCCCTTTCGGTATTTCTTTATATTGCATCAACACAATACAAGCCGGTACTCGAGACTTTGCACCTTCTCCAGGAAGCATGCCAGAGAATGAGCCCTAACCTCATATTTAAAGGCCCTTGACCTGAAAAGCAATTTTTCATGAAAAGCCTTTTAACTTAAAAACATCTAGTGCAAAATCAATGCCAAAAAGCTGCCAACGTAAATCACGGAAATCCGTACAACTGCCACGTCATCAACCAACGCAAAACGCAGAAATTCGTACAGCCTGCCACGTTATCAAGCCAACGCAATTTTTGGAAATTTGCCATGTCATCAATATTTGTGTGTGGGCGGGTCCTGCTTTATTTTAATCCTTTATGTCACTTTGGGGCCCATCGGACGGGGTCCCCATAAGTTGGTAGGACTTCTTCTTCTGTTACTTGTTCTTCTTAGGGTTTAGGCCCCTCGGCCGGCATCTGAGTTGGCTCCCTTCTTTAGGCTTTGACACGTCAGCAGTTTGTTACATTTATGGAGTTCTTGAAAGAGAGTAATCGTCCGCGATTACAGCATATCTACAAAACAACTCAAGTTAGCTCAAAAATTTCCGAGGGACAATCAGTTTGCTCTTTTTATTAAGGAGTTAGCTTCTCCTTTCTGCTCTCTTGATCAAGGAGTTAGCTTCTTCTTTCGGCTGTTTTGATCAAGGAGTTAGCTTCTCCTTTCTGCTCTTTTGATCAAGGAGTTAGCTTCTCCTTTCGTCCAGATCGGAACTCTTGATATTCCGGCGTAGTACAATTAGCCATCACACCCAGACCGTAGTGATCTTCCACGGGTGTCTTGATGCACTAAAAAATTACATACCGAGGCAATCTCATCCAATTAGGAATATTTGGTACCTGGCACATCACAATGCAACACAAATGCTTACATATGCATGTTACAAGACATAGAAACATAAAGTCGCCGATGAAAACTCCTCCTGCATAACCTAACAAGGTCCGGGCCGGGAGATATTCAACGACTCCCTCGTCACTCCTCCCGCATAACCTAAAAAGGTCCGAGCCGGGAGATATAGAGGCCTTTTACAACCAAACACCCCTGAGACCGCAGCCTGCATCGTTTGGAGGTGCTGAGAGTAACCACTGCTCAGACTTCTTATACCCCTCCCGCATAACCATCCAGGTCCGGGCCGAGAGTCACAACGACAATACTCCCCCCGTAAATAACCACAAGGGTCCGGGACATGAGGTAAAAAAATAGCACTTTTCAATCATTCAATACTCCCCCCACAAATAACCACAAGGGTCCGGGCCAGGAGTATGAACAAGCATTCTCAAACATAATTTCTTACTACTCCACCCGGGAGTAAACTCGCCAATCATTGATACCAGTATTACAACCAGAGTTAAACAATTCAAATTGGCACCGAGACGGGTTCAAAACAGATACTATCCATTTCAAACAAATTCCAAACAAGATCACCAAACAAGTTCTCAAACAGATTTCAAACTTAAAAAGCAATCTCGACATCAGCCGAGCTCGAAAAGTCGACTGACTTTCGATCCTGAAACCTGCACCAAAAATTAGGGTTAGGTTCATTCCATAGGGTCGTAGCCGAGCACAACATGGTCCATCAGCTCGTGTTCTTTGGCAGTGATGGTAGTCTCAAGATAGCAATCACACTGGATCTCCAAGTTCATTTGCTCGTGAAGAGACATCTACTGGGAGATGTCGAGAAACTTCAAGTTATAATCTGCTAGGGTTTCCATGGCAAGCATTTGAGGATACCCCACTCTGCCAGAAGTTGCACTCCAAAGGAAGATGTCAAAAACCATATAACTTCGAGCAAATTTTTTTTTTTCTTGAAAGCTTGCCAAGTACTTGGAGTATGCTGCTTGGTAGCCTCTAGACATCAACATCTGCATGGCACTGCTTCTAAGAAAAACAGTGGCTTGAAACAAATTTGGATCCTTCTCTTGCAAGTGATCTTAATTGGCTTATGCCCCGTAGGACATGAGCGATGAAGACGGGAGCGCGTCCGATGCGCGATGAAGTAAGGGTGGGAGTGGCTAATAAGTCCGGGTTGGACGGCGAAGATACCTCAAATAAAATTCCAATAGCTCTGTCTGCTCTTTTGTAGGACCGGTATGCTTTCAGAAAAGCACATGCCTGATGCTCTGATGCCACTGTCACAAGATAGGCACAACCTGCCAATAGAAAAAAACAGACTGGATAGACTTTTAACACTTTAATAACAACTGAACTGAAAGAGAGAGACGGCACGCGACACGGAGTGGCGGAATTCCACCCCAGAGAGTATCGGCCCCAAACCTTGGCGCCCCTTTCGGTATTTCTTTATATTGCATCAACACAATACAAGCCGGTACTCGAGACTCTGCACCTTCTCCAGGAAGCATGTCAGAGAATGAGCCCTAACCTCATATTTAAAGGCCCTTGGCCTGAAAAGCAATTTTTTATGAAAAGCCTTTTAACTCAAAAGCATCTGGTGCAAAAGCAATGTCAAAAAGCTGCCAACGTAAATCACGAAAATCCGTACAACTGCCACGTCATCAACCAGCGCAAAACGCGGAAATCCATACAGCCTGCCACATCATCAGGCCAGTGCAATTTTTGAAAATCTGCCATGTCATCAATATTTGTGTGTGTGCGGGTCCTGCTTTATTTTAATCCTTTATGTCACTTGGGGCCCCATCGAACGAGGTCCCCATAGGTTGGTAGGACTTCTTCTTCTGTAACTTGTTCTTCTTAGGGTTTAGGCCCCTCGGCCGGCATCTGTAAGTTGGCTCCATTCTTTAGGCTTTGACACGTCAGCAGTTTGTTACATTTATGGAGTTCTAACTTCTTGCAAGCGCCACCAGTGCCACAGTAAACTAGGCAACCTACATTGCGAACAGAGCTTGTTGAGGCTCAAGCCCAAGTACTTCATGCGTCTCAGCAAGATAGGAAACACTCGCATGTTGCAGAGTCAGGGGCTCAAAAACAGGTTCCTCTCGTCCTTGAACAGGTGGTCAGGACGTGTAACAAACTTGGATACCCCAAGTCAAGATTCTACCGCGACACAACAGAGATTCACTGCAAAACAGTTCACAATTCATGCTTGAGTCGACACGGACCGGCGTAGTTCCGTGCCTAGAGAAATTGGCCCCAAAGACTGGCGCCCCTTTCGGTATTTCTTTTTGTATTAATCTGTGTTCAAAGTGCAAGAGAGTGGGAGGGTGCTCACTCTCAGACTCTGCGTCCAGATGCTCTGAGAAGTCAGGCCCTGCCCACTTATTTATTGGTACAAGGGATGCCCAAAACCACAGCACCAAAAGCAGTAAGTTTAAAAGCTTCTCGAAAAAATAAAGCAATTTATCCCAAAAGCTGCTAATTCAGCCAGGGTAGACTTCAGCCAGCGCAAAAGCAAGATTTACGTACTCATGTCCGTACATTGTGCCACGTCAACATGTCAATAGATTTCGCGCCAGAATTTCTGGAACTGCCGTACAGTTGTTAGATGCAGCGGAAGTGAATGTTGAACTTTGCTCAAGATGAGTGCTCCGAACTGTGCTCAAGGATTCCTTTTACTTACGGAAGGGAGAGCCTTCCGTTGCTTTAGTGAGAGAGTGCAAATGATCACAAACAAAGTGGATAAACACTATGAATGAAGGTGTTGACACTGAGAGATAGAGAGAGAAGAATACAACACCAGAATGTTGTCAAACCCTCCTTCGAAGGCCCCACTGTCTATGGCGAGAGCGGTCAACTATTGATTGCACAAATCTCTACAATGCAATGGACTTGCCGACGATGGGGACGACGACGAGACAAGCTGAAATCTGAAAACGCTAAGGGCTGAAATCTACAAATCTTGTATCTGCTGAATTCTGACTCTATGTCAGTGACGACGTGACGACGATGCCCTGAAAACGCAGATGCTGAAATCTGCGAATAGCGGGCTGAATTTGCAAACGCTTGCTGAGCTGACCGTGCGGCGAGGATCTGCTGCGGGAAGGTGAGATCTGCAAGGTTTGGGGGCTGCGGTACGGAGTCTATACGCTGAAAACTGAATACGCTGAATTGGATCGCGAGCACAAAGAAACAAAAGCCGAATTGGATCGCGAGCGCAAAGAAAGACGGTTAGAGCGTGAAGCACAGAGAGACCAACGCATGCAAGAGTTGGTCCTACTATTTTCCAATGTGCAGGCGAGATTGAAAAGAATCAGGAGAAGGAGACTCTCTCAGTCTTTTCTTCTCCAAAGCACGACACATATGATTTGCATGATCAAGATGTGATTATTCACAAGCATGATGAATTGCATGATAATGATGTGATTATTCACAAGCATGATGAATTACAGGATAAAGATGTGACTGTTCACAAGGATGATGGTTTAGTTGATGCTTTTTCTAGTGAAGCTAACCTCATTGTAGATTTGATCAATCACGACGAACAGATCTTGGCTCCCGAGTCGAGATTCAAAGAACCCCCACAGGAAGTATTCTGTGTTCGAATGATTAGTCAGCACGCATTGTTCGAGTGTTTCATTCGTGATGCTTTCCTGCATTTTAGTCACCGTCCTTATGTGATCTCTTTTCACAAGCATGCCATATTGCAAGATGAACACGATTCACTCATGAATGAGCACGGATGTATGCGGATTACTCATGAAATGATGAAATGTTTGCATTCAAGGAATTCACATTCCATGTCTCTTCCTTGGCATGACGAAAGAGCACAAGAAGGATTGAGCATCAAGCATCTGCACTTCCATTGTGATTTGCCACAGTTGATAGATTTAGATCAAAAAGACAAGTTTCGATTCCATTGTTTGCGTGTGTTTGATGAACGGTTTGACACTCCGTCTATATGTTCATCTACATTGCATGCACAGTCTTTTAGGAAGACTAGAATTTTTCCAGTCACTTTACATGGAATGGGTATGTTCATGTTTTTGTGTTGGAAGTGGTTTGAGGAAATTTCATCCTTGGAGATTCTTGAAGAAGGTAGACGCATAAGTATAGACGAAGTTGAAGCATTGACGGAGGCACAGATGACTTTGTGTCGCTGCCCAAAGAAGCAAGCGTTGCAGACCTTTTATGAAGTTCAAGTATCGCACGACCCACGCATCAGAGTGGGTTGGCGAAGAGTCCTTCACAAGATTCCAAACACTGTTAGCGATCTCCCTCGACGCCATACAGTTCGGTACCAATACCTCACTTTAAAAAGGAGGGGATGTCACGTGCACATCTAACCCTATGTGTACGTGGACAAGCTACTTCATGTCTAGGGTTCAGTTCAGTTAGCTTAGCTTAGAAAGTGTTCTGACACTTTTGTGAGTCTATTCGCAGACCGTGCATGTCCAAGCACTTAAAGTAGATGCATATCATCTGGTTGCACACAGCATGATCATCAGCATTACCATCAGATTCCACCAGGAGCATTTTACAGTGCAAAAAACCTATTTTTCCTATTTTGGCCATTTTTCACTTATTATTAATAACTGACTTTGTTGGGTAGGGCAATTTGGCTAAGACAATATATAAGAAAACCTAGCGCTAGCAGTTTCTGGCAGAAGAGGCAACAGTCCACAACTGAAGTGCACCTTCTTAGCAAGACAGGCAAGGGGACAGCGCGTTTTCAGCCACCCAAGATCAGCCAGTGTTTTTCATCAATAGTAGAAGAAGCCTAGCGTTTTCAGCAGTTGCAAATCAGCCTGGCGACAACAGACTCTACAACGTTTTTGCAGCAGATGAGCAAATAGGCCTAGCTTTTTTAGATTAGCAGGATAGCCCAGCGTTTTGCAGATTCTCGGCGACAAAGCCCCTTTCTGCATCAGCGTTTTCAGTTTTCAGCGTATAGACTCCGTACCGCAACCCCCAAACCTCGCATATCTCACCTTCCTGCACAACAGATCCTCGCCACATGGTCAGATCAGCAAGCGTTTACAGATTCAGCCCGCTATTCGCAGATTTCAACATCTGCGTTTTCAGTGCATCGTTGTCGCATCATCGTCATCGCCGTAGTCACCGACATAGAGTCACAATTCAGCAGCTACAAGATTTGCAGATTTCAGCCCGGCTCATCATCGTCGACATCGTCGGCAAGTACATTGCATTGTAGCGATTTGTGCAATCGATAGTAGACCACTCTCACCATAGAGAGTGGGGCCTTCGGAGGAGGGTTTGACAACATTCTGGTGTCGTATTCTTCTCTCTCTATCTCTCAGTCTCAGCACCTTCATAAATAGTGTTTATCCACTTTGTTTGTGATCGTTTGCACTCTCTCACTAAAGAAACGGAAGGCTGTCATTCTTTCTTCGTGTTCGCGATCCAAGATTGCCTTTCTTTCTTTGCGCTCGCGCTCCAAGGCGGCACGTTGCGCTTCTCGTTGTATCGTCCTGTCCATCATCATCATGACCAAAGCCTCCATAGGATTTGGTACAATCCTTGGCGTAGATGGGGAAGGGGGATGTAACAGACTTGGACACTCCAAGTCGAAAATCAATCGCGACAGCACCAAATAACCACTTCAAACAATTCACAAATCACAATAGATTTGCACTGGCCCGGCGGAGTTCCGTGCCTAGAGATATTGGCCCCAAAGACTGGCGCCCCTTTCGGTATTTCTTTTTGTATTAAAAATCAATGTCAGAGTACAAGAGCGGTTAGGGTTTCACTCTCAGACTCTGCATCCAGATGCTCTGAGAAGTGAGGCCCTCACCGCATATTTGAATGTTACAAGGGATGCCCAAAAGCAGAGCCCCAAAAGCCTGAAAGCAAAAGTAACTTCTCTCTCTCTCTCTCTCTCTCTCTCTCTCTCTCTCTCTCTCTCTCTCTCTCTCTCTCTTACTGAGAGTCAAAAAATAAAGCAATTTAACCCCTCTCTCTCTCTCTCTCTCTCTCTCTCTCTCTCTCTCTCTCTCTCTCTCTCTCTCTCTCTCTCTCAATATTATGCGTAGCCAAAAAGCAACTGAGAATGCGTCGCTCATGCTTCTTTTCAGCTTTCTGTGATTCACGCCGCAAAATCCGGAAGCCTCCGTACACTGCTGCCACATGGCACTGCCCCGCCTGATTAGGGTTTCTAGTCAACAGTTAGGATTAGGGTTTCCAGAAATTAGGGTTTCTGGCAGAAATTAGGGTTTGCAGGAATTTTAGGGTTTCCGGCATAATTTAGGGTTTCTGATGTCAGTAGCCACGTCATCACTTTGTGACATACCCCCCTCTTGAAAGCATTATAATCGACCGCGATTACGCCTGCAAAACCGACAAAAGCCATAAACCGTCTTAGCAGACAATGACTGTTAGTACCTACGTACTAGGAACACACATCTAGCACATGTACCAAATCAATAGTCACATCACAGGACATCACCAAACATCACAGGACATCACATGGCATTCAACATTCATTCGGATCTTAGAGCATGATTTATCGGCAATGTAGCTAGCAATCACATCTATGTCCAATCGGGACCTCATCGATGTCCGATTGACTAACCCCTATTGCAACCATGTCTATTCGAGATCAATCAAACCAAAATGCTACAGTCATTTCGTTTATCAGTTCCTGCACTTAAGAGAAGTCAAGAACAAATTAGTATCATAATCAGGAATTCCATTTCATTAAAGTCATACAGTAGAATACTGTCAGCTTTTAGTATCCCTGAAGCTCAAAGAGACATCAATGACTCTAGTATGTAGATCAAGGCATCTGTTGACAAAGGAGCGGAGCGACTCCCCTCTTGTGCATCCCACTGCACCAGATCTGCGGCCAAGCTGAATTTTGGGTTCCGGTTGGAATAGACTATTCTAGACCAAAAGCATCGAGGTAAAGTTTCACAATCTGAGGAGTATTTGCCAGGTCCTCCTCCTCCATCCACTTCGCATCCAATGCAAGATAGTTCTTGAACTTAACCAAGAACCGCCTTTGGACTTTACCTTTATTCTTCGTATCCTTATGTGCCAAAATCTGTTCAGGAACAAGGATCTCCTCGTTTTCTTCCACTTCGCGTTACTCATCAGGCTCCCCATCATCAAGCACATCACCCTTAAAAGGTTTCAAGAGACTTACATGGAATGCACTGTGAATCCTCCAAGTATCTGGCAGTTTCAATCGGAAGGAGACATCATTTATCTTTTCAGTGATCTGGAAAGGTCCCTTAGGCGTGCCTTCTCAAAACGTAAGAGCACCCAATATCTTCCTTTTTCTTTCTTAGGCGTGCCTTCTCAAAAAGTAAGAGCACCCAATCATCTTCCTTCAATTTCAAGTCGCGATGATGGCGATCCACTGCCTTTTTCTGTCGTTCTTGAGACTTCTACAAAGTCTTGCGAACCTTAGCAAAAGCCGTATCCAAGTCTCGCATATATTCATCCACTTCAAAGATCTTATCTTTCGTGCTTAGGAAGGGTGGAACCTTCGCAACACCTTCAACAATCTCAAATGGCGCCTTCCCCGTCAAAGAGTGTATCGTGTTATTGGAGGCAAATTCCACCAAAGGTAAGTACTTTTCCCATTGAGTCTTCTGATCAGAGATATAAGACTTCAATAAATCTAGAACCACTGAATTTGCAATCCAGATTGCCCATCAGTTTGCGGGTGGAACGATGACGAGAACTGCAACCGCGTGCCAGTGTTCTTCCAAATTGCCTTCCAAAACAAACTCGTAAATCTGGGGTCTCTGTCGGAGACAATCGTCTCAGGCATACCATGTAATCTGAAGATCTGGGCCACAAACAGTCTCGCTAAGTGATCCGGCTTGGCTGTTTTCTTCACTGGAATTAAATGAGCCTGTTTGCTAAATCTATCAATAACAGTCCAGATACCATCGTGACCACTCTGTGTTCTCGGGAGATCAAAAATGAAATCCATCGCAATACTTTCCCAGGGACGGGTGGGTATAGGTAAAGGCTGTAACAATCCCTGTGCCTTATGCCTGTCAAACTTGACCTTCTAGCATACTAAGCAACTGCGCACAAACTCTTCCACATCCTTTTTGAGTCTCGACCAAAAGAAGTATCTCTCTACCCGGCCGATGATCATCGAGCTCGCTGCTGCTGTTGCGCTACCCACTCGCCATCGCAACCTCCCCCTGCCCCTCCCCCCCCTGCCCTCGCGCGCCACCGCTGGCCATTCCCCCCCTGCCCTCGCCGCCCGCACCTGCTGCGCGTACGCTAGCGCGCTGTCCAGCCTGCCCGCAGCCCTATGCCCGCCCTGCCCACTTGCTTGCCAGCTTTCCCCCACTCCCGCCTGCCGCCCCGTTTTCTGCCTCAGCCCTCCAGCCCCGCCTCCCAATCCTTCCTCACGACGGCCATCCTGCTCGTCGGGCCTCGCCAGTACCAGTGACGGGTTCGGTCCTGCAAAAGCTTCGTTTTTCGACTACGTTTCTCCGCCCCTCCCCTACAGCAGCAGACACAAATGGAGGCTCCAGCTTCGCCACAGAGGGACTCTGATGAAGCCCCCTCGCCCGACCCCGCTGAGCCCACCATTCGACTTGCTCTCTCGCCTACAGAGCAAGCGAGCCTTGCCGCAGAGGTAGAGAGATTGCAGGCGACTTCGGTCATCTGCAAGGTTCTCGGCACTCGACCTAGCAGAGGAGGGCTGCGAGACCTTCTCCAGGCCCGCCTTCTCTCAGAGGTGGGCAAGATCTTGGATGTCCAAATTCTCGGACGGGGGTACTACCAGATTGAGTTCAAGACTTCCGAGATGGCTTCCAAGGTCATTGCTATGAGTCCACTGGCCATCCGAGCATCAAGCGCCCACTTTCGACAGTGGCGACATGGTTTTGACCCGTCTTCGGATGTGCTAGTAGAGGAGGCAGACATCCCCATCTCAGTCTGCTTTCCGGGTTTACGGAGGGAGTACCTTCCACTTCTCTCCAGGATTGGCTCCGCCATCGGGACAGTCCTGGAGACACCTCGTACGGCAGCATCAGTAGCTGCCAAGGCGGCTGGCATCCCTTCAGTTCGAGTTTTGGTCAGAGATACCCACACGCTCCCGAAGGTCATCCTTTTGCCTCGGGTGAGTGGGGGTTGGTTTCGACAGAGTGTGGAGTACTCGGGTCTCCCGAACCAGTGCTTCATTTGCACACAGATGGGCCACCTAGCGAAGGCCTGTCCACGGAGGAGACCACGACCCGCACCCCAGCCTCAGCCCCAACCTGCCAAGGCTGGGCCGCAGCCACAGCCAGCGACACAGAGCACAGATTCAGCGCCACCCTCCGAGCCTGGGGCTCCAGCGGAGGAGGGGTGGCAGCAGGCCCGTGGCCGTCGACGCCAGGGGCCACAGCGTCAGCCTGGCACTCAGAGTGGCCCCCAGGTGCCTACTCAGCAGCAGTGGGTTCCCACGGGGAACCGCTTTGGGCCTCTTGAGCAGGAGGAGCCTCCTTCGCCAGCCTCCACCTCCGCTTCACCCTCGCCAGCCGCTCCGCCTTCCGATCTCCCCTCCTCCTCCTCATGCCCTCCCCCGCCCTCTGCTACCGCTCACCCCCCACCTCGCCCCCCCCATGTCTCTGCCGCCCCACCCCGCTTCTCCTCTCCCCCGCCCCCCCCAGCCCCTTCTCCCCCTCCTCCTACTTCAGTACCTCACTCGGCTTAGGAGACTGGACCCTCGCCGGCGGCTAGGAGATCTCTTGGCAGCGCCTTTGCCACGAGTCGCCTAGCGAGAGAGGGTCAGCCCTTCATGCGGCCCCCTCTGCAGATTCAGACATCTTCTCTTGCAGCTATCCCGCGTGGTTTGACGAGCATCGACCTCCGACGCCGCTGGGATTTCTTCGATTACGGGTTTACTCGTTTTCTTGGCGACTCCGCAGCAGACCACGAGGTAGCCTGCTTCAGAGTCCACGCTTTGTTCCTCGCCGCTAGGGGGACAGAGGCCTTGGACTCAGCAGTTGGTTTCTCCTTCCCCCTCTGTGGCAGGACTGAGACAGAGTGGTCCCTCGACTCAGTGGTGGGATGGTTGCATACACAGGTTCTCGAGTTCTCTCACCACATGGGAGAACTTGGCGTTACAGATTTGCTGCAGACATTGTGGCCACTGGCCAAGTTTGCGGTGACACCCCCAGACTCAGCAGGATGTAGACACATTGTGGTGTACTTTTTTGCTGATACGCAGTGTTTGCCTTGCTATGTATTAATTCATGAGGACTCCTGGACAGAGGAGGTTGCTTTACGCACGGCTCGCTCTACTTGGGCTTGGACCAGGCACTCACTGCAGTCTCGCCTATCTAGAGGACGCTCGGATGCGGATTACTCCCCATCCAAGCCTGCTTCGAAGATAGCTCGTCTTGCTGCTGCGGCAGCATCTATTCTCTCTCGCTCCCCATGAGGATCGTCTCGTGGAGCGTGCAGGGACTAGGTGGGCCCCAGTTTCAGCGACAGCGGGGCCGATTGCGTCAGGAGCTTCAGCATTGCCTTGTGGGAGGAGAGATTGATCTCCTTATGCTTCAGGAGCACCATTTGTTTGAGAGCCGCATTCGGCGATGTGGTCAGATTTTGCGTGGACGCTATGATACCTTTTGGTCAGCTGCTTTTGGACCTGGAGGCATCCAGGGTGGGGTATGTATGACTATTGCGGACTCACTTCAACAGGCCATTGTGGGCAAAGGGATTATTGTACCAGGCAGGGCTCAGTGGATTACTCTACAGGTTCAGGGTAGCCTTGTGGGTTTCCTGAACATCTATGCGCCCAATGTGGCGAGTGCTCGTGCAGAGTTTTGGTCACAGATTGTTGAGTCTTTGCCACAGGTTGACCAGTGGTGTGTAGGAGGGGACTTCAACATGTTGGAGGACCCTTCTGACAGGATCGGAGGCAGCCATGCTACTGTGCATGGAGTCGAGTTAGCAGCTTGGGAGAGGTTTTGTATGACGCTGAGGGTCTCGGATACATGGCAGCATTCTGGCTTTGTGAGGCCTCCAGAGAGTCTTGCCTTCTCTAGATCGGACCGCAGAGTGGGAGGAGTGAATCTATCGCGCATAGATCGCTTCTACACTAGTGACCACTTCAATGACTTGGGGGGATCAGTGGGCATCCTGGCAGGGACATCCTTCTCGGACCATGCACCAGTGATTCTCACAGTGGCAGATAGGCAGAGGAGTGGGAGCACGATGCTTCGCATCCCAGAGCGGGTCTTGTTGGACTCAGCACTCAGAGAGAGGGTCGAGGCTCTATGGACAGAGGGCATGGACAGCCAGGCTCCACCTGCAGACAGAGTGGCCTCAGGCCTAGCTCAGCTTAGCCACTTCTTTCTCCAGGAGTCTCTGGCTCGACGGGCTGCAGCGAGAGAGGAGGTGCAGCGTCTCAGACGAGGCATTGCTTCACTACAGAGGACGCAGGAGCAGCATCCAGACAGTCCATGGTTGGAGGAGCAGTTACAGCAGGCTCGACAGGAGCTTGCTTGCACAGAGGAGAGGCGCCATGAGTTTGCCTTTCATCGACAGGCATCTCAGTGGACTCAGGTGGGTGACAGGGTGACAGGTTGTTTTTTTGAGACAGTGGGACCTCGGCACTCGCATGCCAAGGTCAATCAGTTGAGGAGACCCGATGGGTCAATTGTTTGTGAGCCTGAGGATATGCGTGCAGTCGCTACTGACTTTTACCGTGAGCTACTGTCGGCTGAGCCCGAGTCAGAGAGACAGGATGTATGCAGGGAGCAGGTTTGGGCACAGATGCCCTGTCTTGTGACTCAGGAGATGCGGCAGAGGCTTGAGTTACCTCTTCAGCTTGAGGAGCTGCACACGGCTCTTAGGGCCCTCCCTCGTGGTAGCTGTCCAGGTGAGGATGGGCTGACTCCCAGCTTCTTCTTGGAGTACTGGGACCTGCTTGGCCCAGATCTTTGTAGTGCCTTTCAGTACATTCTGCACACAGGAGTGATGCCGGATAGCATGAGTGAGGGTCTGATTTACCTCATTCCTAAGGAGGGTGGCTCCTTGGATGAGATTCGACAGTGGCGCCCCATCACCATTCTCAACTCAGCCTACAAAATTCTTGCCAAGGCTTTGAGTTTGAGGATTCAGCCACTTTTGGAGAGCCTTATACATGGGACTCAGACAGGTTTTGTCAAGGAACGCAGTATCCTTGACAACATCTTCACTTTTTGGGAGGCTTCTGCCCTTGCACGGCTCCGTGGGGAGGACCTTGTGATTCTTCTTCTCGATTTTGAGAAGGCATACGACAGAGTCGACTGGGACTTTCTAGAGGGCACGCTACGCAGGATGGGCTTCTCAGAGGCTTGGATCAGAGGGGTGTCAGCTTTGTACAGACACGCTCACAGTCGGGTGCTTTTGGCAGGAGGTAGAGGTGAGCGCTTCATGCTCACACGATCGGTCAGACAGGATTGTCCTCTTGCCCCCTTTCTCTTTCTGTACTATGCGGAGGCGATGAGCAGATTTTTGGTGTCACAGCAGGTTGGTTTGAGGGGCTTAGCACTCCCTCTACGGGGAGATGAGCTTCTGGACGCTGAGTTTGCCGACGACTCAGCCTTGTACTTAGAGGGCCAGGAGGCCAATTTACACAGATGTGGGCAGGCTTTGGAGACCTTCTGTTGTGCATCGGGCGCACTGATCAACTGGAGAAAGACAGTGGCTTTCTCGGTTGGTAGTGCTCCTGTGCCAGATTGGATGCCAGGAGAGGGTTTTAGGTGGATTCCTCCAGGGACTGCAGTTCGGTACTTGGGTTGTCAGGTTGGTTTGGATTTGTCCCCCGAGCAGCAGATTGCTCCTCTTCTCCTGTCCATCAGGAGAAAGCTGTTACATTGGAGCTCAGCCCGACTTTCGCTGGCTGGTAGAGTAGTAGTTGCCAACCAGGTGTTGTTGGCGACTATGTGGTACATCACTTCTTGCTGGATCTTCTCGAGTTCTTGCATCAGCCAGGTACAGAGGCTGATCAGGAACTTCCTTTGGTCAGGTCGCGACACTCAGATTGCCCGAGCCAAGGTGGCTTGGTCGGTCATCACACTTCCTTGTTCTCGGGGAGGGCTTGGGATCATTGATCCAGCACAGCAGAGCAAAGCCCTTCTCGGGAAGTTCTTCGTCAGAGGACTTCTTCCAGGCGAGGAGCCCTGGAAGGAGTTCTTGTTGCAAAGGCTTCGTGCCAGGGTGCCTCAGTCAGGAGGCCCTTGGCAACCTTCGACCAGATGGATCTTTACAGAGTTGCGTCGAGTTGGTTTGAGCAGGAGACTAGAGGACCGATTCGCTGTGAGTCTGCTTCGTTCTTGGGAGCTATTACGGCCTGGCCTAGAGCAGAGACAGCCGACGTGCACGGAGGAGCGCCTACGGCAGCCCCTCGTCTAGAACCCCATGGTTAGCACTCAGCGAGGCCACTTGGTTGGGAGTAGGCCTCATGTTTCTTGGGGGTCCCATGGCAGCAGGTCCAGCGCGCTCTCTAGGTGACTGGCTAGAGTTCACAGGTTTGTCAGATGAGGTGCAGGTTGTCCAGCTACAGGGCATGAGAGGGGTTCAGAGCATGTGTCAGGACATCTCAGAGTCAGTTCTAGCTGACTGGCTCACGCCTCTCGAGCCAGTGGCACCCCGGTGGATGGGAGCCTTCACACGACTGGAGGTTCTCATTTCAGTCAGGGCTTGCTCAGAGACTGTCCCAGCCCTGTTCTTCGAGTTTCAGGGTGGGGGACAACTACAGAGAGTTGCAGTAGGGGCCCCGCAGATAGCAGAGTGTTGTTTCCAGAGGATCCGAGTTGTGGGCATCTGTGGGAGGACTTGCGTCATAGACCCTGACCCAGCAGCTCTTGAGACAGGACACTGGAGGCTATGGGCTTGGGAGTGCTGTCCACTGGCACGAGTACAGTGGGATCCTGGTGAGTGGCTTTGGAGGGACCCATTCTCTTCTACAGACCGCCCAGGAGTCCCTTTCTTTCAGTACACTGTTCGGCTTGGACGTCATATACTTGCAGCACAGAGTGAGGCCCGCCCCGCTGCAGCACGTCATTGGCAGGAGGAGGGTCTCACAGTTGAGTTCTTGGCAGCTTTTTGGCAAAGGCTGTGGGACTCCAGACAGCCGAGGCGCGTCACCTTGCTCCAGTGGTTGGTTGCACACAGAGCCACAGCAGTAGGGAGCTGGCTTGTACATAGTGGTCTCTCGGCCGCATGTACAGCCTGTGACCAGTTGGTGGAGAGTCAGCGTCACTGTCTTTGGGACTGTCCCTCGGCCCAGCAGGTGTGGCTACGAGTTCTTCGGCTGATGCCTGCCCTCTCCACGGCTCGACAGTACACTTGGGGGGCAGCGGCTTGGTCCACCCTCACGGGCCCGGCACTTCAGTTTGAGCTATCTTCCACCAGCAGGATGATAGTGATACAG
The DNA here is from genome assembly GCF_014529385.1 of Adiantum capillus-veneris. Classification (NCBI taxonomy): domain Eukaryota; kingdom Viridiplantae; phylum Streptophyta; class Polypodiopsida; order Polypodiales; family Pteridaceae; genus Adiantum; species Adiantum capillus-veneris. The sequence goes on along the minus strand of NC_140936.1, from coordinate 158,729,055 downwards.
GGGGGTCGACCTACACTCCAGCCTGCTACAGACATTACTCCACAGGAGTGGAGCAGTGAGAGAGCGGAGTGTTGGGAGCTCATCAGTGGCCTAGCTCTCTGGTTCATCTGGCGGGCCCGTTGTTTCCGCATCTTTGAGGCTCGCCTTGTACCACCAGCAGAGACTGTTCGTGACTTTTGGCTAGAGCTGATCCATACTCTCAGAGGACAGCTTGAGGGACTACAGGGCAGCTCCGACCGCATGCAGGAGCGCCGCGAGGCTTTCCTTCGACTCTGGCGTCCTGGGCCGTTCTACTCCATGGTCCAGGGGGTGCTCAGATCGCACTACTGTCCACCTGTGTGGCTTTTCCCTCCTCCCATCTCTTGATTTAGCCCCATTGTACATATGCTGTTTTTTCATTGGGAGAGTCTCCCCACCATGCTTGTTGTAGCCCTCTCTTGCAGAGGTGGATGTAGCCCTATGGGCAGTTTTCATTAACTAATAGAAGGATCTGTTTATTAAAAAAAAGTATCTCTCTACCCCCTTCATGGTGGTAGCAATGCTGTGGTGACCCGTAAAAGGTGGACAATGGCATTCAGTCATAACCTTTTCCCTCAACGGCTGTGTAACGCACAACATAGTCTTTCTCATCAAGTAGCCTTCTCGAAGGGAGTATCCAGCTACTGTCTCCCCATCCCGTATCCGTGTGAAAATATTTGCAAAATCTGTATCTGTGGCATACTGATCGACCATATCCTCGAAGCTCCTATGATGTATCATGGAAATAGCCAGAACCAACGGTTTCCGAGACAAAGCATCTGCCACCACATTCTTCTATCCCTGCACATGGACAATCTGGAAGTGAAACTGTGACAAGATGTTCGCCCACCGCATATGCTTTTCCGAAAGCTACTTCTGTGACAAGTAGCGCAAACTCTGATGGTCTATAAAGATAGTAAAATCCGCTCCGAGTAGGTAATGCCGCCATTGAGTAAGAGCATGGATAACTGCCAAAAGCTCTTTCTCATATATTTGTGCTGTCATCTTCGGCCTAGAGAACAATCGGCTCTCGTAAGCAATGACATGGCCTTCTTGCATCAAGACCGCACCCAGACTACGACCACAAGCATCACAATATACTTCAAATGACTTCTGCAAGTCTAGCAAAGTCAAAACTGGTCTCGTAGTCAATTTCTCTTTCAAGGTCCGAAAGGCAGTCACCTCTGTGGATCCCCACGAAAAAGAGACTCCTTTCTGGGTCAAAATATGCAAAGGGTAAGCAACCTCTGCAAACTTTCGTATGAACCACCTGTAGTACGAACACAGTCCCAAGAAGCTTCTAACTTCATGGACATTCTTCAAATCGGGCCAATCACGGATAGTCTCTATCGTGGCCGGGTCCATTTGCACTCCAGCTGCTGAGACAATGTGTCCCAAAAAGTGTATCTCTGGTAGAAAAAATTCACTTTTCTTTGCATTAATCACTAACTTGTGATCTCGTAATGCCTGAAAGACCTGAAGCAGATGATCTCTGTGTTCTGCCTCATTCTTGGAGAAAACAATGATGTCATCAAAGAAAGTGCCAATAAATAGTCTGTACTCTCGAAAAATCATGTCCATCATCCGGTTAAATGTCGCAGGAGCATTGGTTAAGCCAAAAGGCATCACCAAAAACTCAAATAATCCAAAAGTAGTCCAAAAGGCCGTCTTGTAGACGTCTCCCGGCGCAATTCGGATCTAATGATATCCACTCTTCAAGTCAATCCTGCTAAAGCACGAGGATCCCTGTAACTTGTCGAGTATATCATCGATCCTGGGAATCGGAAATCTGTTCTTGATGGTGATTTTGTTGAGAGCTCTATAATCGATGCACATCCTCCAAGATCCATCTTTCTTCAAAACCAACAACACTGGAGAGCAATACGGTGAAGTACTAGGCTGGACAAGACCCTTTTCCAAGAGGTCTTTCACTTGGTTCATAATCTCTTCATTCTGTGCTCGGCTCACACGGTAAGGTGGCCGGTTCGGTGGTGTGCTTCCAGGTATCAGATCAATGGTATGATATTCAAGACGAGCAAGGGATAACTCTCCTGGTTGGCCCTCTGAGAAGCGATCGGCGTGAGAGTGGAGAAAATCTTGACGTTCTTTATTAAGTTTAGACATATTTGTCCTATCCTTATCGCTCAATTCTTTCATAAAGATCGAGTAAACAAACAGACTGGTTTCATTAATTTTGAAATGGCCGAAGCCGATACAATAGGGATAGACTCGCCCTTCAGTTTTATATCAAGTACAATTGTAATGCCCTTTTCTGTAGTCAAAGTCGCTTTTCTCGCCCGATAATCGACCACGGCGTTGTTCTTTGAGTACCAGGGAATCCCTAAGAGAACGTCACAACCCTCCAAAGGCATTATGAAGAAGTCCTCATGCCCCAAATACCCCTGACAATGCAACCGAAGTTTGCCAATGACAGGTGTAATGGCTACGTCCCTGCCGGGTGCCGCTAGAACTGCCTCTGCAAGTGGTCCCATCCGATCGGGAGTAATCTCGAGCCGCGCCGCCAATTTCGGTGAAATGAAGTTGGCCTTGGCTCCTACATCAAAGAAAATCAGGGCCTCTTGATCTTTCACTTTGCCCCAAGCTCGGCAAAGTTTTGTACTCTCATCCATGGTATCGGGATCGGTACCCACACAATCTGGAACTAGTCCTGTTTTCATCTTACCTTTTCGTCCACGTTCCTCAGCTGCTCTCGAACTCTCAGGCCTATCGTCGTCCTTATCATTCTGTTCTTTCTGTGCCTTTTTAGGGCACTTCGTGGAGATGTGTCCCTGTTCCCCGCATCCAAAACACTTCCCCTCTTTGATGAATCAAGCTCGCTCCTGAGGAGTAAGCTTGGGTCGTGCATCCTTTTTCTCTGGGTTGCTCTTTTTCTTTCTACTTTCATTCCCAGAAGTTTGTTCGGCTCGTTGTGTCATGTTCTCATCTGTGGGGTAAGTCAAACTGCCAGAGTGAATGGCAAAGCCCCGCTTCGCATGACTCATCAACTCTTGAATAGAAGCTGACTTCTGCTCTAAGCAGTGATCTCGAATCTCTATAGGTAGACCCAAGGTGAACCGCTCAATCTGTTCTCTGAACGTGATCTTCTTGAATAAAGAGGCGGGTAGAAAAGAGCTCCAGAATCTTTCACAATAAGCATTGATTGTATCTTTCTTGGTCATCCGAAGATGGTTCCAAGCAGCTCGTACATCTCGTTCATATTCTTGCGTCAACCAAGAAGAAATAAAAAGCTTTTTGAATTTCAGCCACTTAACTTGCGCAGTCTTGTTTAAAAGAAGCGTGGACCACCAAGTACGAGCATTCCCCTTAAGGTAAGAGGTAGCTCTCCCAATCTTGGAGTGCTCTGCATAGCGTCCTCCCGCAAAAGCGATGTCAAACTGCTGTATAAAAGACAAAGCCTTCAAAGCATCTGAGTATCCTAAAAAAGTATCAAACTTGATCGAGTGGCCACCTTCCTTAAACTCTCGGACTTTCTTGCTTTTGTCTTTGAGAAAGTCATATTGGTTGGCTTTGTAAAAATTCTTCTTGTTTGCATAGAAGTTTCCATCATCAGAATCTGAGCTGTCTATAGACGAGTCCTCAGTAGAACTGTCAGGATCTAGGCGAGATTTAGCCTTCTTTGCCTTTTTCTTGCCCTTTCCGAAGCTTTGTTTCTTGCTTTGCTTTTTACCTTTTCTGTCTTCTTCGCTCGAATCTGAAGAGCTAGAAGAACTGTCAGAAGAAGAAGAAGCTCCTTCAAATCGAACGTGCTTCTTCTAATTCTTTGCCTTGTCAAAAGTCGACTGACAACCCAAATATCCCGGGAAGTTGGTGCTTTTTTTCTGCTTTTTGCCGTGCTTTTTGGCTTTCTTTTGCGCGTCAAAAAGCTGAGCAATCCGTGCATCAACCACCTCTTGTAATTTCTTCTATGAATACTGTTTGTGATCAGAAGGTTTCTTGAGAGCGGGTTTCAGTGGTGGTGTAGTGGTTTTCTGCCACTGTGCATGCACTTCCTGAAAAGAAGTCTTGCTCATATATTTTGCCAATTTCGGATCCTTCGCAAACTAAGCATCATCTTTGTTGCATCGCCGATCTATTGACGACGCTTCATCTCTCTTTGCTCCGCCTGAGTAGGCCGAGGCAGGCCATACTCTCTGTCTGAATCTTCGTTGTGATCCCTGCCCGCATCTCCAGATGCAGAGGGAGTCGATCGATCCTTGCGTGAAGCCATAGGTGCCGCAGAAAAAAAAAATTGGGGATCGGATTTCCCGTAGAAGAGAAATCGGCCATGCTCTGATACCACTATAACAGATTTGGACACTCCAAGTCAAGAATCAATCGCAACAGCACCAAATAACCACTTCAAACAATTCACAGATTACAATAGATTTGCACTGGCCCGGCGGAGTTCCGTGCCTAGAGATATTGGCCCCAAAGACTGGCGCCCCTTTCGGTATTTCTTTTTGTATTAAAAATCAATGTCAGAGTACAAGAGTGGTTAGGGTTTCACTCTAAGACTCTGCGTCCAAAAGTGAGGCCCTCACCGCATATTGAAATGTTATAAGGGATGCCCAAAAGCCTGAAAGCAAAAGCATCTTCTCTCTCTCTCTCACTGAGAGTCAAAAAATAAAGCAATTTAACCCTTTCTCTCTCTCAATTTCATGCGTAGCCAAAAAGCAGTTGAGAATGCGTCGCTCATTTTTTTTTTCAGCTTTCCGTGATTCACGCCGCAAAATCCGGAAGCCTCCGTATACTGCTGCCACGTGGCTCTGCCCCGCCTGATTAGGGCTTCTAGTCAACATTTAGGATTAGGGTTTCCAGAAATTAGGGTTTCTGAAAATTAGGGTTTTTGGCAGAAATTAGGGTTTACAAGAATTTTAGGGTTTCTGCTGTCGGTAGCCACGTCATCACTTTGTGACAGGGGAGGGTCGGAAAAACCTCCTGGTGGGGAAATTCTTCTTCGCCACTTCCATCCTCATCACCTCAATGCGAAGTTTCCATGCCGCTTTGAGTGATGACCATACACTGAAGTCTTGGGTTCTTAAGTTCATAAGCAACTTGGGTTCTTGTGGTTCGTGGGTTCTTGGGTTCTTGAGGGTCTTGAGTTCTTGAGGCTCTTGAGGTTCTTTTTTAGCTTACAATCTGTGTTAGAGAAGTATCTTCTCTTACCGAGCTCCTCTCTTTCCCGCGGGCGCACCCCTTGGAAGCCTTGAGCTCACACCAAGGTTGCTTTTTCCCACCTCACCTCGATTGGCCGGTCGCTAAGTGCACGGTCTCCTCTCAAGGGGAGGAACAAGGGGAGGTTGGACAAGCCCTTCTTTTTTGGGTTTCCTGTCACTCTTCAAAAACACGATTAGGAATCGACACACCCAAGTGGACTTGGGTTACATGCGATCGCAACAAGCAAAAAAGAAATTGTGATTCTTTCCTTGAGTGATACAGAACACTACCAAAGCTCTAATACCAGTGTAGGTGTAGCGGAAGTGAATGTTGAACTTTGGTCAAAATGAGTGCTCTTAACTGTGCTAAGGGGTTCCTTTTACTTATGGAAGGGAGAGCCTTCCGTTCCTTTAGTGAGAGAGTGCAAATCATCACAAACAAAGTGGATAAACACTGTGAATGAAGGTGCTGAGACTGAGAGATAGAGAGAGAAGAATACGACACCAGAATGTTGTCAAACCCTCCTCCGAAGGCCCCACTCTCTATGGTGAGAGCAGTCTACTATTGATTGCACAAATCTCTACAATGCAATGGACTTGCCGACAATGTCGATGACGATGAGGACGACGACGAGACGGGCTGAAATTTGAAAACGCTAAGGGCTGAAATCTGCAAATCTTGTATCTGCTGAATTCTGACTCTATGTCGGTGACGACAACGCGACGACGATGCGTTGAAAACAAAATCTGCGAATAGCGGGCTGAATCTGCAAAAGCTTGCTGATCTGACCGTGCGGCGAGGATCTGTTGCGGGAAGGTGAGATCTGCAAGGTTTGGGGGCTGCGGTACAGAGTCTATACGCTGAAAACTGAAAACGCTGATGCAAAAAGGGGGTTTGTCGCCAGGAATCTGCAAAACACTAGGCTGTCCTGCTGATCCAAAAACGCTAGGCTGATTTGCTCATCTGCTGCAACAACGTTGTGGAGTCTGCTGTCGCCAGGCTGATCTGCAACTGCTGAAAACGCTAGGCTTCTTCTACTATTGATGAAAAACGTTGGGTGATCTTGGGTGGCTGAAAACGCTATGTCTCCTTGCTGGTCTTGCTGAGAAGGTGCACTTCAGTTGTGGACTACTACCTCTTTTCCCAAAAACTGCTAGCGGTAGGTTTTCTTGTAAGGTGCAGCGGAAGTGAATGTTGAACTTTGCTCAAGATGAGTGCTCCGAACTGTGCTCAAGGGTTTCTTTTACTTATAGGAGGGAGAGCCTTCCGTTCCTTTAGTGAGAGAGTGCAAATGATCACAAACAAAGTGAATGACACTATGAATGAAGGTGCTGAGACTGAGAGATAGAGAGAGAAGAGAATACGACACCAAAATGTTGTCAAACCCTCCTCCGAAGGGCCCACTCTCTACGGCGAGAGCAGTCTACTATTGATTACACAAATCTTTACAATGCAATGGACTTGCCGACGATGAGGACGACTACGAGACAGGCTGAAATCTGAAAACGCTAATGGCTGAAATCTGCAAATCTTTATCTGTTGAATTCTAACTCTATGTCGGTGACGACGGGGATGTGACGACGCGCTGAAAATGCAAATGCTGAAATCTGCGTTTTCCGGGCTGAAACTGCAAACTGTGGCTATCTGACCGTGCGGCGAGGATCTGCTGCGGGAAGGTGAGATCTGCGAGGTTCGGGACTTCTACTGCGGTGTGTCTGTGCTGAAAACTGAAAACACTGATGCTATTCTAGGTTCTGTCGAGATGGAACTGCAAAACGCTGTGCTGCTATGCTGCTCCAAAAACGCTAATGATTTGATGAGTCCTGCTGTCGCCGGTTTGCCTGCAAATGCAAAACGCTAGAGCTGACCTGCAATGGAAGAAAACGCTGGCTATTCTTGGCTGCAAACGCTAGGTCATCCACCGGGGGGGGGGTCTTGCTGAGAAGGTGCATTGCTGGATGTCAGGTCCCTGCTGCCTCTTCTGCCAGATTGTGCTATCGCTAGGTTTCTATATATACAAGCTTATCAACTTTTCCCTACCTAGTTCCCAACAAAAGTCACTTAAAAATAATAAGTGAAAAATGGTTAAAATAGGGAAAATAGATCTATGCACTGTAAAAATGCTTCTGATGGGTTCTGATGGAAATCTGATGATCATGTTGTGTACAACCAGAGGATATGCATCTACTCTAAGTGTCTGAACATGCACGGTCTGCGAACAGACTCACAAAAGTGCCAGAACACTTCCTAATCTAGGCTGATTGAACTGAACTGAACCCATGTCATGAAGTAGCTTGTCCACGTACACATAGGGTTAGATGTGCACGTGACATTTCTTATATATTGTCTTAGCCAAATTCCCCTACCCAGTTTCCCAACAAAGTCACTTATTAATAATAAGTGAAAAATGGCTAAAATAGGGAAAATAGGTTTTCTGCACTGTAAAATGCTCCTAATGGAATCTGATGGTAATGTTGCTAAGTGTCTGGACACGACCTGCAAAAACAGACTCACAAAAGTGCCAGAACACTTCCTAAGCTAAGCTAACCGAAATGACCCAGACATGAAGTAGCTTGTCAACGTACACATAGGGTTAGATGTGCAGGTGACAACAGTTGCCACCTCAGCATTGCGGAAGTCCGAGTCTGCTGTGCTTGTATCTGGGACAGTGCCACATCGCCAGTTTGTGACATATCCCCCTCTTGAAAGCATTGTAATCGCCCTCGATTACGTTTGCAAAACAAACAGAGGCCATAAACTATCTTAGCAGACACTGACTGTTAGTACCGACACAGTAGGCACAACACATCTATAGCACATGTACCAATCGACAGTCACATCACAGGACACCACATGACAAATCACATTCCAAATCTCAGACCCTGATTAATTGGCAACGTATTTAGCAATCGCATCTAGATCGAGTCAGGACCTCACAGATGCCCGATTAACTAATCCATATTGCAATCATGTCTATAGACCGAAATGTTGCAGTCATTTCATCTATTAGTTCCTGCACTCAAACAAGTCAAGTACAAATCAATCGGTATCACTTGACAAATCACATTCAAAATCATTTCAAATCTAAGACCATGATTAATCGGCAATGTATTTAGCAATCGCATCTAGATCGAGTCGGGACCTCAGAGATGCCCGATTAACTAATCCATATTGCAATCATGTCTATAGAGATTTATGAGACCAAAATGTTACAGTCACTTCGTCTATTAGTTCCTGCACTCAAACAAGTCAAGTACAAATCAATCAGTATCACTTTCATTATCCGGAATTCCAGTTCATAAAGTCATAGAATACTATCAGCTCAGCAGTATCCCTGAAACCCAAAGGGACATCAGTGACTCTATATCAAAAATCGGGGCAATCTATTGACAAAAGAGAGGAGTGACTCCCCTCTTGTGCAAACCCGCTGCACTAGATTCGCCCATGCTGAAATCGGGGTTCTATCGGAGTAGACTATGCTAAACCGAATGCTTCAAGATAAAGTTCCACAATCTGAGGAGTATCTTCTAGGTCCTCCTCCTCCATCCACTTCGCATCCAATGCGGGATAGTTCTTGAATTTAACCAAGAACCGCCTAATCACTTCACCTTTAATCTTTCGTCGATCTTTATGTGCCAGTATCTGTTCTGGAACGAGTATCTCCTCGCTTTCCTTCACTTCGGGTTGCTCATGTGGCTCCCCATCATCGGGCATATCGCCTTTAAAAGGCTTCAAGAGACTCACATGAAAAGCATTGTGAATTCTCCAAGTATCGGGCAGCTTCAGTCTAAAGGAGACAACATTTATCTTTTCTTTTATCTGGAAAGGTCCATAGTATCTCATGCTAAGCTTTGGAAAAAGCTGCTCCTTTCTCTATTTCTTTCTCAGGCGTGCCTTCTCAAAACGTAAGAGCATCCAATCGTCCTCCTTTAATTTCAAATCGCGACCGTGTCGACTTGCTGCCTTCTTGTGTCTTTCCTAAGATTTCTCGAAAGCCTTCCAAACCTTGGCAAAAGCAGTGTCCAAGTTCCTCGAGTACTGGTCGGCTTCAAAAATCTTATCTTTCGTGCTTAGGGAGGGTGGAACCTTCGGAGCACCTTCAATAATCTCAAATGACACCTTCCCCGCCGAAGAGTGAATCGTGTTATTGTAGGCAAATTCCACCAAAGGCAAAAACTTTTCCCATTGAGTCTACTGATCTGAAATGTAAGACTAATATAAATCCAGTATGACTGAATTTGCAATCTCAGATTGCCAATCTGTCTGCGGGTGGAAAGATGACAAGAACTGCAACCGTGTGCCAATGTTCTCCCAAATAGCCTTCAAAAACAAACTCGTGAATCGGGGATCTCTGTCAGAGACTATTGTCTCAAGCATGCCATGTAATCTGAATATCTAGGCAATGAACAATCTCGCTAAATGATCCGGCTTGACTGTTTTCTTCACTTGAATGAAATGAGCTTACTTGCTAAATCTGTCAATAACAATCTAGATACCATCGTGCCCATTCTGTGTCTTCGGGAGATCAAAAATGAAATCCATAGCAATACTTTGCCAGGGGCGGGTGGGAATGGGTAAAGGCTGTAACAATCCCTGTGCTTTATGCCTATCAAACTTGACCTTCTTGCATACCAAGCAACTACATACAAAATCGTCCACATCCTTCTTGAGTCTTGACCCGTAAATGGTGGACAATGGCATTCGGTTAGAACCTTTTCCCTCAACGGCTGTGTAACGCACAACATCGTTTCCTTCATCAAGTAGCCATCCCAAATGGAATATCCCTCTACTACCTCCCCATTTTGTATTCGACCGAATACATTTGAAAAATCTATGACCTCGAAGCTTCTATGATGAATCGCGGAAATAGCCAAGACCAACGATTTCCGGGACAAAGCATCTGCCACCAAGATCTTCTGTCCCTGCACATGGACAATCTTGAAGTGAAACTGTGACAAGATATTAGTCCACCACATCTGCTTTTCCGATGGCTGCTTCTATGACAAGAGATAGCGTAAACTCTGTTGATCAGTGAAGACCGTAAAATCGGCTCCGAGTAGGTGATGTCGCCACTGAGTAAGAGCATGGATAACCGCCAAAAGCTCTTATATATCTGTGCTGTCAATTCCGGCCTTGAAAACAATCGGCTCTCATGGGCAATGACATGGCCTTCTTGCATTAAGACCGCACCCAAACTACGACCACAAGCATCACAATATACTTCGAACGACTTTTGCAAATCCGGGAAAGTCAAAATTGGTCCTGTAGTCAATTTCTCTTTCAACGTCTGAAAGGCAATTACCTCTGTGGGTCCCCACGAGAAAGGGACTCCTTTCTGAGTCAAGATATGCAAAAGGGAAGCAACCTCTGCAAATTTTCTAATGAACCGCTGGTAGTAAGAACACAAGCCCAAGAAGCTTCTGACTTCATGGACATTCTTCAAATCGGGCCAATCACGTATAGTCTCAATCTTGGCCGGGTCCATCTGCACTCTTGCTGCTGAGACGATGTGTCCCAAGAAGTGTATCTCTAATAAGAAAAATTTACTCTTCTTTGCATTGATCACCAACTTCTGATCTCGCAATGCCTGAAAGACCTGTAGCAGATGTTCTCTATATTCTGCCTCATCCCTGGAGAAGACTATAATGTCATCAAAGAAAGTGCCAACAAAAGATCTATACTCTCTGAAAATCATGTCCATCATTCGGTTAAAAGTCATTGGAGCATTGGTAAGGCCAAAAGGCATCACCAAAAATTCATATAGACCGAAGCTCGTCCAAAAAGCTGTCTTGTAGACTTCTCCAGGCGATTCGGATCTGATGATATCCGCTCTTCAAATCGATCCTGCTGAACAAGAGGATCCCTATAGTCGGTCAAGAATATCATCGATCGTTGGAATCGGAAATCTGTTCTTGATGGTGATTTTATTGAGAGCTCTATAATCAATGCACATTCTCCAAGATCCGTCTTTCTTCAAAACCAACAACGCTGGAGAGCAATAAGGTGAAGTACTCGGCTGGATAAGACCGTTTTTCAAGATGTCTTTCACTTGGTTCATAATCTCTTCATGTGGGCTCGGCTCACACGGTAAGGTGGTCGGTTCGGTGGTGTGCTTCCAGGTATCAGATCAATGGTATGATCAGGACGAGCTGGTGGCCACTCTTTCAAAAAGATCGAGTAAACAAATAGACTAGATTTCATTAATTTTGAAACGTCGAGGCCGATACAATAGGGACAGACTCGCCCTTCAATTTCACATGAAGTACAATTTTTCCGCCCTTTTCAGTAGTCAATGTCGCTTTCTTCGCCCGATAATCAACCACGGCATTGTTCTTATGGTACCAAGGGACTCCCAGGAGGACAACACAACCTTCCAAGGGCATTATGTAGAAGTCCTCGTGCCCCAAATACCCTTGACAATGCAACCGAAGTTTGCCAATGACAGGTGTAATGGCCACATCCCTGCCGAGTGCCGCTAGAACTGCCTCTGCTTGTGGTCCCATCCGATCGGGTGTAATCTCGAGCCGTGCCGCCAATTCAGGTGAAATGAAGTTGGCCTTGGCTCCTCCATCAAAGAAAATCAGGGCTTCTTGATCTTTCACTTCGCCCCAAGCTCGGCAAAGTTCTGTACTTCCATCAATCGTGCTTGGGTCAGTACCCATGCAATCTGGAACCAGTCCTGCTTTCATCTTGCCTTTTCGTCCACTTTCCTCAGCTGCTCTCAAACTCTCTGGCCTGTCTTCATTCTGCTCTTGCTGTGCCTTTTTAGGACACTTCACAGAGACGTGCCCATGTTCCCCGCATCCAAAACACTTCCCCTCTTTGATGTAGTTGGCTCTCTCTCGAAGAGTGAACCGGGGTCGTGAATCTTTGTCTTTTTTTCTCTTTTTTTTTTGGAAAAAGTCAGGGCTGTATATTACTGAGTACAATATAATCCCCGGCGGATGCCAAAATAACCTATCACGTGGGGTGTACAAGCTGAATGTAAGGAGGAGAGCCACTATCATGACAACTCGACTAGAACAATCTCACGGTGGTCGGTGTGACGAGTGGAGGAGAAACCACCGAGGAGGGGCATAATGCCACGTAATCTGGCCACCTGTAAGTGTGAAGAAGAGTGGGGATCGTGCCCAACGACGAAGGAAGGCAAATCGGCGAGCCTCGGTTGCTCGAGATGTACCTGAGGAAGAATCCCACTGCCAAATCAGGGTGTGAATGATGTCCAGCCAAATGGCAGTGAGGGTATCTTGAAGGAGCTATGGAGCCGCACTTAGAATGTGGAGACAACGAGCTCTCCAAACATTCCGTAGTGTAATATTAGTGATGACTGAGAAAACTTCATCACGTGTCTGAGAATCCCCCTGCCAAGCAATCTATGGTAGCATAGCCAAAGTCCCTCGCCGATAACCAACCAAGGTAAGCATAAAGGCTGGATCTGTGTCTGAGCCCTCGTAGAAAAGATGGGGGCCAGGCATCGGCATCAACCATGAGACAGATCCCCAAGTAAGAAATCCATGTTGAACACCTGCTCTGCTAAGTAGAAAGCAAACTGCAAGCCACACTACATGGGAAGCTGAGCATGACCAAAGATAGTGTGCAGGTGACTCAAGTAGTCGCAAAGGACAGCGAGTACATAACGGATCATGACCCATAGTAGCTAGCCAAGTCCCAACTGGAAGTCCCGCATGTGCAATCATCCACATGAAAAAAGAAATACGACGACCCGCATGTAAATCCCAGATGGCGGACCAAAACTGCTACAGATAGGCATGGGAGAGGCCTGAATGTAACCAGAAACCCATATGAGTGGGCTGCTTTGGCTGCTGTCTCATCAATGCTAACCGTCCAATCCTGACAGTGTACTCAAAGAAGGATACAGGTGCACCGGTGGGGTTAGAGTGAGGCCAATGCCACTCTCTTGGGTCCCAATAAAGCTGAGATAGGGCACGATCCTCCCACACCCAAAGCCTCCAAAGTGCAGCATCAACGGAAGCGAAACGGGGGTCAACACAACGACGCTTCCCGCGGGAGCCAACTACTCTGATGGCCTCCCATCGAGCTCCGGGAAGGACAAGGTGCGGAGAGGTGGCATCATATGTCAATCTAGCATGAATCCCCTGAGACTCGTCAGTATCAACTGTGAACAGCATGGTGTCTAAACGAACTAATAAGAGAGTGCTCTAAGCAAAGAGGCCTTCCTAGCCACAATGGGGAGGCATCTGAACCGTGCCTCTCATGACTGCATCCCACTGTGAAGGAACAGCGGAATCAATCTCAAGTAGTCTGTCTGTCATCCCGCGACCAATGTCATAATGTTCTGCCACAAAATCAGCATCCAACATACGTGTCTCGTGAATCTTTGTCTTTCTTTTCTTGGGGGCTCTTTTTCTTTCTACTTCCATTATTAGAAGTCTGTTGGGTTCTCTGAGTCAAGATCTCATTAGTGGGGTAAGTCAGATTGCCAGAATGGATGGCAAAACCCCGTTTCGCATGACCCATCAATTCTTGAATAGAATTTGACTTTTGTTCTAAGCAGTGATCTCGGATCTCTGTAGGAAGTCCGCAGCAAAACTACTCAATATGTTCTTTAAACGAGATCTTCTTAAATGAAGAAGCTAGTAGAAAAGAGCTCCAAAATCTCTCGCACTACGCGTCCAAAGAATCTCCCTTGGTCATCCGAAGATGATTCCAAGCAGTTCGTATATCTCGTTCGTACTCCCGAGTCAGCCAAGAAGAAATAAAAAGCCTTTTGAATTTCAACCATTTAACCGGAGCTTCCTTGTTCAGTAGAAGGGTGGACCACCATGTTCGAGCATTTCCCTTGAAGAAAGAGGTAGCCCTCTAAATTTTGGAGTGCTCTGAGTAATGCCCTCCAGAGAAAGCTATGTCAAACTGCTGTATGAAGGCCAAAGCCCTCGAAGCATCTCGGAATCTAGAAAAAGTGTCAAACTTAATTGACTGTCCATCTTCTTTAAATTCTTTAACTTTCTTGCTTTTATCTTTGAGGAAGCCCTTCTGGTTGGCTTTATAGAAGTGCTTCTTCTTTACGTAAAACATGTGATCGCCGGAGTCCGAACTATCTTAGGATGAGTCCTCTGTAGAACTGCCTTTTTCTTGCCCTTGCCGAAGCTTTGCTTTTTGCTTCGCTTTTTCCCTTTCCTGTCTTTTTTGCTCGAGTCAGAAGAGCTAGAAGAACTGTCAAAAGAAGAAAAAGAAGAAAAATTGGGTAGTCCTTCAAATCATACACGCTTCTTCTGCTTTCTTGCCGATGCAAAAGTAGATGGACGACCCAAATAACCCGGGAAGTCAGTTCCTTTCTTCTGCTTTTTGTCGTGCTTTTTCGCTTTGTTGTTCGCGTCCAAAAGCTGATTGATCCTCATCTGAACTACCTCTTCTAATTCTTGCTCTATAAACATCCTCGGAGAAGGAGGTTTCTTGAGTGCAGGTTTGATGTGTGGCTCTCTAGCCTTCTACCACTAACAGTCTCGCTAAGTGATCCGGCTTGACTTTTTTCTTCATTGGAATGAAATGAGCTTGCTTGTTAAATCTGTTAATAACAATCCAGATACCATCGTGACCACTGTGTTCTCGGGAGATCAAAAACGAAATCCATTGCTATGGGCAAAGGCTGTAACAATCCCTGTGCTTTATGCCTGTCAAACTTGACCTTCTAGCATACCAAGCAACTGCGCACAAACTCGTCTATATCCGTAAGAGCATGGATAACCGCCAAAAGCTCTTTCTCATAAATCTGTGCTATCAATTCCGGCCTTGAGAACAATCAGCTCTCGTAGGCAATGACGTGGCCTTCTTGCATTAAGACCGCACCCAAACTACGACCACAAGCATCACAATATACTTCAAATGACTTCTGCAAGTCTAGCAAAGTCACAACTGGTCTTGTAGTCAATTTCTCTTTCAATGTCTGAAAGGCAGTCACCTCTGTGGGTCCCCACGAGAAAGAGACTCCTTTTTGTGTCAAGATATGCAAAGGGAAAGCAACCTCTACAAACTTTCTAATGAACCGCCTGTAGTACGAACACAAGCCCAAGAAGATTCTAACTTCATGGACAATCTTCAAATCGGGCCAATCACGAAATAGTCTCTATCTTGGCCGGGTCCATCTGCACTCGTGCTGCTGAGATAATGTGTTCCAAAAAGTGTATCTCTAGTAGGAAAAAATCACTTTTCTTCGCATTAATCACCAACTTGTGATCTCGTAATACCTGAAAGACTTGAAGCAGATGTTCTCTATGTTCTGCCTCATCCTTGGAGAAAACAATGATGTCGTCAAAGAAAGTGCCAACAAATAGTTGTACTCTCGAAAAATCCTGTCCATCATCCGCTTAAATGTCGCAGGAGCATTGGTTAGGCCAAAAGGCATCACCAAAAACTCAAATAACCCAAAAGTCGTCGGAAAAGTTGTCTTATAGACGTCTTCCAGTGCGATTCGGATCTGATGATATCTACTTTTCAAGTCGATCCTGCTAAAGCACGAGGATCCCTGTAGTCGGTCAAGTATATCATCGATCCTAGGAATCGGAAATCTGTTCTTGATGGTGATTTTGTTGAGAGCTCTATAATCCATGCACATTCTCCAAGATCCGTCTTTCTTCAAAACCAACAACACTGGAGAGCAGTACGGTGAAGTACTATGCTAGACAAGACCCTTTTCCAAGAGGTCTTTCACTTGGTTCATAATTTCTTCGTTCTAGGATCAGCTCACACGGTAAGGTGTCCAATTCGGTGGTATGCTTCAAGGTATCAGATTAATAGTATGATCCTAAGGACGAGCGGGTGGTGACTCGCCTGGCAGGCCCTCTGAGAAGCAATTCGCATGAGTGTGGAGAAAATCGTGGCGTTCTTTATCAAGTTCAGACATATTTGTCCTGTTCTCATCATTCATCTCTCTTAAAAAGATCGAGTAAACAAACAGACTAGATTTCATTAATTTTGAAATGGTCGAAGCCGATACAATATTTTACATCTAGTACAATGGTTCTGCCCTTCTCTGTGGTCAAAGTCGCTTTTCTAGCCCGATAGTCGACCACGGCGTTGTTCTTGTGGTACCAGGGAATTCCCAAGAGAACATCACAACCTTCCAAAGGCATTATGTAGAAGTCCTCATGCCCCAAATACCCCTGACAATGCAACCGAAGTTTGCCAATGACAGGTGTAATGGCTACATCTCTGTCGGGTGCCGCTAGAACTGCCTCCGCTAGTGGTCCCATCAGATCGGGAGTGATCTCGAGCCGCACCGCCAATTCAGGTGAGATGAAGTTGGCCTTGGCTCCTCCATCAAAGAAGATCAGGGCTTCTTGATCTTTCACTTTGCCCCTAGCTCGGCAAAGTTCTGTACTCTCGTCCATCGTGCTTTGGTCAATACCTACGCAATCTGGAACCAATCCTGCTTTCATCTTGCCTTTTCGTCCACGTTCCTCAGCTGCTCTCGAACCCTTTTCTTTCTTTTCTGGGTTGATCTTCCTCTTTCTACTTTCATTTTTCGAAGTCTGTTCGGTCCTTTGCGTCATGATTTCATCTCTGGGGTAGGTCAAACTGCCTGAGTGAATGGCAAAACCCCGTTTCACATGACTCGTCAGTTCCTAAATAGAATCTGACTTTTGCTCTAAGCAGAGATCTCGGATCTCTGTAGGAAGACCCAAGGTAAACCGCTCAATCTGTTCTTTGAACGAAATCTTCTCAAATGAAGAGGTGGGTAGAAAAGAGCTACAGAATCTCTCACAATAGCGTCCAATGTATCCTTCCTAGTCATCTGAAGATGGTTCCAAGAAGTTCGTATGTCGCATTCATACTCTCGAGTCAGCCAAGAAGAAATAAAAAGCCTTTTGAATTTCAGCCATTTAACTGGCACTGTCTTGTTTAATAGAAGCGTGGACCACCAAGTTCAAACATTTCCCTTAAAATAAGAGGCAGCTCTCCGAATCTTGGAGTTCTCTGAGTAACGCCCTCTAGAGAAAGCTATGTCAAACTGTTGTATGAAAGACAAAGCCTTCGAAGCATCTCTATAACCAAAAAACGAGTCAAATTTAATTGACTGTCCACCTTCCTTCAACTCTCAGACTTTCTTGCTTTTATCTTCCAGGAAGTCATACTGGTTGGC
The DNA here is from genome assembly GCF_014529385.1 of Adiantum capillus-veneris. Lineage (NCBI taxonomy): Eukaryota > Viridiplantae > Streptophyta > Polypodiopsida > Polypodiales > Pteridaceae > Adiantum > Adiantum capillus-veneris. The sequence continues at coordinate 158,711,759 of NC_140936.1, read as the reverse complement.
TTTATAAAAATTCTTCTTCTTTGCGTAGAAGCTGCTGTCGTCAGAGTCCGAACTATCTGAAGACGAGTCCTCTGTAGAATTGTCAACAACTGGTCGAGATTTACGTTTCTTTGTCTTTTTCTTGCCCTTTCCGAAGCTTTGCTTTTTGCTTCGCTTTTTGTCTTTTCTGTCTTCTTCGCTCAAGTCAGAGGAGCTAGAAGAACTCGAAGAAGAAGAAGAAGAAGAAGAAGAACTAGGTACTCCTTCAAATCGAACACGCTTCTTCTGCTTTCTTGCCGATGCAAATGTAGACTGACGACCCAAATAACCGGGAAGTCGGTTCCTTTCTTTTGCTGTTTGTTGTGCTTTTCTGCTTTGTTTTGCGCGTCAAAAAGCTGAGCAATTCGTGCATCAACCACCTCTTCTAATTCTTGCTCTATATACATCCTTGGAGTAGGAGGTTTCTTCAGTGCCGGTTTGAGGGGTGGTTCTGTGGTCTGCCGCCACTGTGCATGGCACCTCGTCGAAGGAGGTCTGGCTCATAAATTTTGCAAATTTCGGGTCCTTCGCAAAATTTAGCATCATCTTTGTTGCATCGCCGATCAATCATCGACCCTCCATCTCTTCGAGCTCCGCCTGAGTAGGCCGAGGCGGGCCGTACTCCTCGCGTGAATCTTCGTTGTGATCTCTTCCCGCATCTCCGGATGCAGAGGAAGTCGACTGATCTCTGTCTGAAGCCATAAGTGCCACGTAAAAAGGATCGGATTTCCCGTAGAAGAGAAATCGGTCGTGCTCTGATACCACTGCAACAGACTTGATCACTCCAAGTCGAGAATCTACCGCGACACCACAAGAATTCACTTCAAAACAATTCACATTTCACAATTGATCGACACTGGCCCGGCAGAGTTCCGTGCCTAGAGATATTGGTCCCAAAGACTGGCGCCCCTTTTGGTATTTCTTTTTGTATTAATCTGTTGCAAAAGTACAAGTGAGTGGGAGGCTCTCACTCTCAGACTCTGTGTCCAGATGCTCTGAGAAGTGGGAAGCCTACCCACTTATTTAAAGGGTTTACAAGGGATTCCAAAAGCAAAGCCCAAAAGCTTCAAAATCAAAAGCTCTCTCTCACAAGCTCTCTCTTGAGAGAATAAAGCAAAAGCTCTCTCTCTCTCTCTCTCTCTCTCTCTCTCTCTCTCTCTCTCTCAAAATTGCATAGCCAAAAGCTGGCGCTGCTTTTTCTGTACAACTGTTGCCGCAAAATCCGCCGCAAAACGCGAGCGTCCGTACAGCAGGCCAGGTCAGTATTCGGCCCAAAATTTCCGGGACTGCCCATGCCAAGGGAGGGTGTGTGAGTGCCCGGTCTGCAACCCTAGTATGCCACGTCACCATTTTGTGACAACCTATGACGCAAAATGTCAATGGCCAAGATGTGCCGATGATCCCTACTACAGTGCCCATGTTGCAGACAATTCCTTATGACAATTTGGGGGCACTGGAAAAGCCGAAAGCTTACAAAGAAGGTGGTGCAGCTGTAAAGTTTAGCAACAGTTTGATACAGCTTCTGCAGGAGGGAATTTTACAGAGGCCTCTAAAGTTAGGAAAGCTGCCACTTTCTTGAAAGACAATGAGCTTACATGGTGGACGACGTTGTTAATGCAAGGACAGGCACCCACCACATGGGTCTACTTCAAGCAAATGTTTGCATCTGCTTGGCTGTCAAATGAATTTGAAGCTGACGTCATGACAGTTTGGCACCAACTTACTTCGGCTACTTGCAAGAGCTTGCTAGAGTACAATTGGAGGTTTTGTAAAGCGTTACTCTCAGTTACCTCCTACAAATTTGTGCCATTGACAAAGCAGATAGAGAAATATTGTTGTGGGCTGCCTAAAGGGCTTCGAGACTTCTATAATAACTTATAAGCAGTAATCTTGTATCACTTTGGGAAGTCCACAACAAAATCGCTCGATTTGTTGCTTAAATGTGATCTTTTTAAAAGAAGAGACAGGTACAAAAGAATCCCAAAATCTCTCACAATAGATATCCAAAGTATCTCCCTTGGTCATCCGAAGATAATTCCAAGTGGTAATCACATCACGTTTGTACTCCTCAATGAGCCACGAGGAAATAAAAAGTCACTTGAACTTTAGCCACTTCGTCGGTGCTTCTTTTCTTAATAGAAGAGTGGACACCATGTCCATGCATTTCCTTTCAAATAAGATGCTACCCTCCTGACCACGGAGTACTTTGAGTAGCAACCTCCAAAAAAAAATCTATGTCAAACTTTAAACTATTGAATAAAAGTGAGGGCCTTGTGAGCATCGCGAAAGCTTGAAAAGATATCAAATTTTAGTGCTTGTCCACCCTCCTTGAATTCTTTGGTCTTCTTGCTCTTATCCTCGAGAAAGTCATATTGATTGGCTCTGTATTAGTGCTTCCTCTTTGAATAGAACATCTGGTCGTCACAATCCAAACTCTCAAAAGAGGATGAATCCTCCTTAGAACTGTCAGAAAAATTTTCCGTGGGATCTGCTCTTCTTGTTCTTACCATATTTCTGGGTCTTTCTTCGCTTTCTTCTCTTTCGGTCCTCATCACTTGAATCAGAGGAGCTATCTGAACTGTCAGAAGAGAATGAGGATGAACTGGAAACACCCTCAAAACATACGCGCTTCTTTGTCTTTCGTGCATTTGCAAAAGAAGACTGACGACCCAAGTAACCAGGGTAGTCTTCTTTGTCTTTCCGATCGTCGTCCATTAGGAATTTTCATACTTTATCCCGATCCGGAGTTGTCAGGTGGGTCGTCGGATTCTTGCGGGATTCTTCACCTCAATCCATGTGCGTCGCGGTAAAAGGGATCGGATTCCCGATGGAAGGAAAAATCGACTAAGCTCTGATACCACCGTAACAAACTTGGACACCCCAAGTCGGGAATCTGGCACAACATACGAGAGAATCAATAAAAACACTTCACAAACTTAATCACAATTCACTTGAGTCGACACCACCCCCCGTGTAGTTTGGCCCAAGACAGCCAGCGTTTTCATCTTAAAGCGCCAGCACATTTGAGTCTAGCCTCATTGTGGTTGCAGATCCCTTGCCATCGACGTCGCTAGCAAATTTTGGCATTCAGCCTTAGTGTTATCTTCGTCGTCGTCGACATGATCATCGTCGTAGACCCCTCAATACCTCGTCGTCGACATCATCGTCATCGACATAGATCCATCAGTACCTCGTCGTCGTCGTCGGCATCAACATTATCGACATACATCATCATCGACGACATAGACCCATTAGTACCTCGTCATCGTCGTTGCCATCGACATAGAACACCTCAAAACCCCAATACCTCCAATACCAGCAGAACCACAATACCCAGCATCAGTAGCATCTGTATCCATTAGCATCAGCATCTCAGCATTTAGTCACTGTATCAGCATTGTGCAAGACATAAAGAAAGTACTTGCTCTGGCAATAGAGCAAGGGGGCCCTTGAGGGTTTGGGACCCGACATTCGGTGTCGTCTCTTTTCTCTCTCTCTTGTGTCTCTCTCTTTCTTTTAGTTCAGTTCAATCTTTCAAGTGAAGTAAAGTGTCCCTTGTGTTTATGCGGAGTACTAGATCCGAGCTAAATCCTTAAACACTTTTGCTGCACCTGACACACACACCCACTATTCTCTCTTTTTCTTCCTCAATAAACTGTTGATAAAGCTTTATCTTATTCAAGTTCAATAGATTGATATTCATGTCTGCTCCCTGCTTTGTGATAGTTGGACTCCTGACCTAGATCATGAAGGGGTCCATAACCCTCTTCATGTGGTTTTGATGATGTGGCATTTAGTCCTTCCTTTTTTGGGTCGTCGGCTGCTTGTCTGTAAGTTGAGAGAGACTGGGCAGCCCATACATAGCGGACTCTCTATATCACAATGTTGAATCATCATAGAGCTGCATATACCACCATTTTGGGGTTCTCTCTCTCTCTCTCTCTCTCTCTCTCTCTCTCTCTCTCTCTCTCTCTCTCTCTCTGCCTATTGATGACAAAAATCGCATTGTCCGCATCCCTTTTCATGGTACTGTTGATGAGAGTCTCTAACTCCAACCTCTCTCCATGCTAATTTCTGTGTACCAAAAATTTGCAACTGCCAAAGCATCCATTGATCATATGCTATGAAAAAATTGGAACAAGGTAGACACATTGTTAACAACAGTTCTTTCCGACTGCAAAGAAGATCCACACATAGGCATGATCTATTATAAATATCAGAATAAGCTGAGTAAGTGCAACATAAAGCCAGAAAACACAAACAGGCAATGATTCAACTTCAAAACCATTGCATGTCTTAAAGAAGTATAACACAATGTCTGTACATCACGCTTGAATGAATCCTTGGGATAGCTCTAGGCTTGTAGTTACCTGGACACCGCCAGCTCCAGGTGTGCATTCAGACACAACAGGTACAGGAACTCTGCCTTTTACGACTCTTTTGGCACCGAAAGGAGCAGGAGGGGACGTTTCTGCACTTTGGTCTGCATGACGATTATCATCTTTGAAGAACCCAAAATGCCCAAAAATGCGCTTGAGAAAGCCAGCCATTGAATGGAGTAGATTAAGGTAGAGATCAGGAAATCCGATAGCGGTCTGGATGCAGGCTTCGTCCCTTCATCACAGACAGCAGCTGAGCTCCCTATCTCTTCCTCCTCCTCCCCTTCTTCCCCTGCGTTCTCTCCTCCACCTCCTCCTACGTCTTCTTCCTCTTCGTCGTCGTGAGGTGGATCACAATACACACACCCACGCGCGCGCGCGCGCACGTATATTATGGAGGCACTTACCTTTACAATGCTTCTATTTAATCAGATGTTTGAGGTGGATCACAATACCATCTGACTAAGGCCGGGTTCACATGGGGGGGGGGGGGGGGGGGGGGGGGGGGGGGGGGGGGCATGAGCTCTGTCAGCAAATCAAAATCAAGCAGGTCGGATGCCCTGTTCACAGTGAGCGGCGGAAATCTGTTTTATGTTTGACAGCGCATGGAAGAAACTCCAGCAATTCCTTCCACCCTCCCCCCCCCCCTTTGGCAATTAGACTTCCACCCTCCACATCATCTGACAACTACCACTTTTTTATTTTAATAAATTTCAAACCTTCCACTTTTCTATTTTAATTAATTTAAAACCTTCCACTTTTCTATTTTAATTAATTTAAAACCTTTCAAAACCCAATCTTTTATTGTTTATTCCATCGGGCTCCAATGTTCACAACAGGCGGCGGTAGAGAAACTACTGATTTTATTCTTCCACCCCTGTGTGAACGGATGGGCGATAGAAGAGTGCATTCCAAAGCACTTTTGCCTGGAAATGCCTCTTTTGAAGAGTGATTGCCTCCGCTTTAGTGTGAACCCAGCCTAAATAGAAGCATTGTAAAGGTAAGTGCCTCCATAATATACATGTGTGTGTGTGTGTGTGTAGCTGTTTAAATCTTAACTAATAAGACATAATTGAATTTTTACATTCTAAAGACAGTTGGCCAAGGAATAATGAGTTGATATGTACAAAAATAACTCAATATCAAAATTATTTAGGTACAATGATTGTAGGAAAGAGGTCCTCTTTCAATAAGGTTGGTAATAAAAAAACTTCCACGTTCCTTAGTGGGTATTTCATCACACTAATGTTGCTTGCCAAAGAAAAGAAAACCCTCCAAGATAAGATAGAGTCCTTACCTACATCCATCCAAACAAGACAACAATTCAGTTAGCCTTGGATGTGTTTTACAGGTATCAATGGACCATATCAGTTGTTATCCATGTCCATCTTACAGATTTTAATTACTTTAGCCAAGCTTAGGTTATTAGATTTTTTTAGCAGTCTTTACATATTCCTTCAAAAATCAGTGGTACAATCTACCTTCTAATCTGTGTGGTGAAGTCCAAAAAAGTTTAAGCCATAGCTTGGTAGCTATGCTTGAGTCCGTAGTAGCAAACATATACTTACTAATCAATAGAGTATCAAAAAAAGACTCCATTTTTTCAAGTGGAACCTCATTTCTCGAGCCATATCTCGGTATTTATGCCAAGTTTTGAGGGTACCAACCATATACTTACCTTCAAACTTCCCAAGTTTTCTCCATAGCTTGGTAGCTATGCTTACACTAACAGTAGCATCCATATACTTACCAATCAGAAATAGAGTATCAAGTGGAACTTTATGTCATGAGCCAAAGGTCGGTTTTTTACGCCAAAGCTAAGGATAATCTCCATATACTTACCTTCAAAACTTCAAGTTTTTAAGTCCTTAGTATTCAATACAGTTCGGCATTGTTCATCCCCGTTTTTCTCCAAGATACTTTCAAGTTTCCACCGTCATGGGTGCTAGATGGGTTAAGATAACCTTAACACCTTCTCCCCATATGAAATCATGAGGGAAGGTATTATGAAGAAGTCCAAGAGTTGCCATATTTCATACAACAGAAAAGCCAAACGTATCCTTGTCGGTGTCAGACAGAGTTTCATCACCAAAACAAACACAAGCTTTCAGAAAGTCCAAGGTTTCATTCACATTCCATGCAGTTACTAGCCTTAGCTTACAGGCCAGAGCTAAAATGCATTAGCTATATATTTACCCCCCTTTTTTTAAAAAAAACCCAAGTGATTCATCATACAAAAAATTGTAATGTCCGGTTACAGTTAGGCTTGCAAAAAGAAGAAGACCAGTGTCGGCTAAAAGAGAGCCCAAAAAAACCAGTGTCGGCTAAAACAGAGCCCAAAAAAAAGCCTGTATCGGCTAAAACAGAGCCCTTTCTTTTTTTGAACAAACCTTAGTTAGGTCGGTAAACGGCAAGACTTGCAACGGCTTAAGCCAAGCCAAGAAAACCAATGATGCACAGTTTTTTTCAAAGACCAGTCGACAGCAAATCTCCCCAATTCTTCCAATAGGTTCCATTAGATGTGCTTTCAATCAGTCAGAAGATGCCTTGCTACCATATCTAAGGGCTACAACAGTTTTTTGAAAAAAACCAGTTTACGTAGAGTACTGCCCAAAACAAATTCTTAAATTAAACCCCTAATGAATGTTATACAGTTCAATGTTATGCTATGAGAACTACTTCAAGTAGTACCAACATAATGTTTTAATATTCGAAGCAACAGATAACCAAAGCTCAAAGATTTTTTTCTCAAAAAGAGGCCTAGAGAAAAACCTGAGTATTTTGCGCAATGAGCTCCATAGCTCGGACAGTGAAGCAAACGGTATATTGCCTTTAGTCAGAACAACAAAAATACACACAGGCTAAGTGAGGGGCAAAGTGCACCCTCACCTTATTTATAGAGGTTGAGCTGCATTTTCCTGAGCGTGATCGATGAGAGAGGAAAGCCGCCCTGCTGTGTAGCGTCTTCAAGTGATGCACAGAAAGCCTTGCAAGGGGAGATCCATCCCCAGGATGCACAGGCCGCCTACTATTTGCAATGAGAGCCCGGCATTTTTACTCACACCCAATTCTAGGAGAGAATTATTATGCAAGGACATAGTCCCATAGGCCATAAGTGGCATGTAATTAGTTAGTATCCCATGAGCGCTTCAAAAGGGGGGGGGGGGGGGGGGGGAGGGTTTATGTAGGAGGAGGGAAAAATTAAAGCATTAATAGTACCACAGTGTGTGTGTGTGTGTGTGTACCCGCCCCAACCCAGGCACCAGACACAATGGGTCGATCGGTAGTAGGCCCATTGTGTATGGGCCTACTACCTTATCAGAGAGATGAGACTCTCTTTTTGGAATAATAGTCCAGGCCAATTATGCCGATGAGAGCTTGAATGATGGTGTTACGGATCTGATTGCAATTAAATCCGTTATGACAGTATTTTTTAATTAGTACGTAAATTTCTTCCCAGGCCAAGGAGGGTGTAGATGAAGAGTAGCAAATCAAGTAAAGAAGGCCAATACACGAGCAGATAGAGGCTTTGTATGGATTATTGCTATTTCTCTTGATGAATTCTATGTGAGGTAGCTTAAGAAGATCCTTTCTCCAAATAAATCTAAGGTCATATCCACCTGTAGATGGGGAGTGAAGGGATATTGAAATGTTGAGAAATAGGGCTGATTTGCAAAAGTTCCCAAGAGTCGAAATTTATGGGATGGAAGTAGGCTCAATTCTTAGGCAGTGGGGGTATATTTGATCAATCTCAGTAGAGAACATTCTGTAGTTAATACTAAGCAAGTCATCCATATATCTAAAAGTATGATTGAATAGTGGAAGTTTTCTACAGTTAGCTTCCATGTTCTTAAAACACCATTTGTACTCAAAAAAAGCCAGGTAAATGTTACACATAAGTGGTGAGCACGAGAAGCCCATAGGGATGCCAAGGCTTTGATTAAAGCAACAACCGCCTGCAATAATAGTGCAGTTATTCAATAGCCAAAAGATATAGGAGCAAAGTTTTGTCTCATTGAAGTGTAGAGGGTTTACGGAGTGGGATGCTTGAATCCATCTAGGTTTCTTGGCTAGGGAGATAAAATGATGCTTTCTTTTTTTAGCATTGGTAAAGGCTAAGTTAATAACCTTGGCTAAAACAGTCTTAAGGCCAAGATCCCCACTAAGTGGGATGTTTTCGTAGCATTGTGTAATATCAGCTGTAAAGATGTGGAAAATATGTTGAGGAAGGTTAAGTGTGACTTCTATAGTGTTTTTTGTCACCCAGAAGGGATTATATTGGATATTTAGGAAATCCTTGCAGATTTTCTGCTTCTCTGCACAAATGGGTTCTAATTCTGTGAGAATGATATCAAGGCAAAGAGTAATATCTTTGGTGATATCTGTGAAGATACAGTTGGAGGCATTAGATATCCATCTGAATTTATGTTTGTGGAATTTATATGTAGGAAATAGTACTGGTAATTTGGTGTTACTGATAGAGTAACCAAGCTGTCCTAAATGTTTAGAGATCTTGTTAGAGATATCTTGCGGTGTTTTGTTGGTATGACAGAATTCTTTTCCTGATACTCGATCCCGAGTTGCTTTCCAAGCAAGGTATTTGCACATAATAGTAGGATAGTTAGAGCTTTTGTCAAGCCCGACCACAAGCCATTTATCTGAGATTAGTTGAAAGTCAAAAGCCAAGAACTATCAGAAGAAAGCCACTTTCTAGGAAGTAGAGAAATTTTGTGAAGGAAGCATTCCTTCACTAATTCCTTTAAGGCCGGTAGGACTGTCATCTCCAGTCAGAGAGCACTGACAAGGTCAGTGAGGCAGCTAATTAAAGCTGATAGGGCAAGGTAAGGGTTTTTTGGATAGTTGGGTATGTGATTGAGTCCTTTGGCCAGTAACTTACGTATTGTGACATTATCGATAATGTTGAGGTCCTGAGTACAGACATGGTTCCCAAATCCTTCAAAATCCTTGCAGAATGAGGTAAATTGAATGCATGTACAGTATGGGATTGTTTCTTGTCTAAGAAAGTCATTATTTAAAACTAATCCTTTTATAGGATGATGGTATTTCCATCCAATGAGAATATTGTCAAGCAGTTTATGATTCCCAAAAAATAAGTCAAAGCACTCACAAAAAAGACTTTTTGGTAAGATCCAATCGACAAGTATGTTGTGAAACAGACAATGTATGTAGATAGCACCACAATTCGAATCATCTTTGCTGAGAACTTTTCTTCCACATGGGTTTGTAGAGACCTGCAATATATTCAGGGGTTAGATTTCAGGGAAGTTTCTGATTGCAGGGAATCTGCCTCTCCCTCTTGTAAAGCTACGAGACTTTCCTCGATTAGGTGAGGAGCTAGGTGTAAAAAATGAGGTGAAAGAGTTGGGAGACGCCAAAGAGTTAGCTCTTTTTAGAGCAGGAGAATCATCATCTTCTATACAAGGTTTAAGCAGATTAGTGATGAATTTGACTCCTTTGTAGTTAGCATAAGTGGTGAGGTATAGACCAGGTTCATCACCTTTAAGCTCTTTCAAAATATCATGCATAAGACCTCAGAAGATATCAAAGGCAATTTGTGCAATCACAATCTGCTTAGCCTGTCCACCTAGCCATGAGCAGATGAGGGATAGGTGAAAGTCGATTGGTTTCTCTGGCAATATCTTGACTAGCTTATAGTTCAAGAAGTTATGAGTTGCACCATCATCCACTAAATTACGAAACGTTGTGCGTTAATAGTGCCATGCATGCGAATCAAATCATGGGGGCCAAAGGTGGGCTGCCACATTGAAGCAGGCACACAACACTTGTGCTTTTCTTCCATATGAGGAACCTCTACAACACAATGTTTAGGAGATGAATCTAAATCCAAATGGTTGAGGATATATCATATTGCATGATCAAACCACATGATGCTTGATTCACAAGTAGCTTTGGGGTCAAGAAATCTGCAGGCACATTTCACATAAGGGCGGAAGATATTCCAAATAGACTCTGTGTAGAAATATGGGTTACTTTTTGCAAATTCCATGCTACCCTTGGTACGTATGTACAATCCGGAATTTGAGGGGCATTTGGAGTGGTCAATAAGATGAAGGTTAAAGGGGGATTTAATCAGTTCTCCCTTGTCCAAGAATTTCCCACCTTTAAGGATCTTGAGTTTACAGTCTTCCACTGTTGAGGCGGGAAGGTTGGCCAAGTATACCCAGGTTTCACTAAGAATAGGAGCCAGGAAGGCTTTGTTTGGTAGAACCCACAGTTGATGTTCAAATCCGAGAGTTTCAATTTCTATTTGTCTTATTTGGTAAGACAGGAAAGACTTTTGAGATTCTAGGTACCATCTCAAGGAGGTTAACATCATTGAGAGAGCAAAGATTATTTTGAAACTCTTTTACTGCTTCTAGTGCTGCACTATCTCGACAAAAAATGCCACCAGTTGGAGGGATGGAGGGGGTATTTGGGGTGCAGACAAACGAGGGGTTAAGCCCACAGAGTTTTCTAAGGAAATTTGACAGCTCAGCTCCAGATGAGGAGAACAGGGCAAGCTCTTGATGGTATTGTGAAGCAAGGACAGGAAGTTGGGCAATATATTCTGGTAGCAGATTAACACCTTCTAGGGGGTCTTTGTCCAATGTAGCCAGAATTTTTACACAGTCATTAAATGATAACATATGCAAGACATAAAGTTTTTTGTCTGAAACAAGAGCTGAGTCATAAATAAGCTGTGAAGCATCCAAACTGCTAATACATTTGAGGACCAAAGAGGAGGCCACAAAGAGGGGCTCCGCGGTAAGTTCCAATCCTTAAGATAAAGCAAGAGTCTGCAAAAACATTGAGGTCAGGGTTACTTTTTCTTGCCATAGTATGTGATACATAATTTGGCTTTCCTAGCAAGGAAAGGTCTAGTTCTAGCAGCTAGGGCATCCTTTGGTGTATGGTCTTTAAGGTAGAGCTTAATTTGATCAAGAATCTTTGCATGATTTTCAGGGTTGTGATTAGTACTCATGCAAGCTGTCATTCTATAACGTGAGCAGTCCTGAAACAGAGGTATTAAAATTAGCAAAGTGTCTATATTGTAAAGTCTTTTTGGTCCCGCAAACCTTCAACCGGCAAAGTCTGAGACTATGGTAGCCGTGAGCAGGGAACCAGAAAAGAGTCTAAAAGAGGCCACCTAACACCAGTCTACAATGAAGGATTTAATGACTGTGGGTCCAATTTAGAGCTCCATTCCTACGATAATTTCCTAGGCCAGCATCCCGGTTTCCCCGAAGAGAAGAAACCTTATGTATAGGATGTGTGTGTAGCTGTTTAAATCTTAACTAATAAGACATAATTGAATTTTTACATTCAAAAGACAGCTGGCCAAGGAATAATGAACTGATATGTACAAAAATAACTCAATATCAAAATTATTTAGGTACAATGATTGTAGGAAAGAGGTCCTCTTTCAGTAAGGTTGGTAATAAAAAAACTTCCCCGTTCCTCAGTGGGTATTTCATCACACTAATGTTGCTTGCCAACGAAAAGAAAACCCTCCAAGATAAGATAGAGTCCTTACCTACATCCATCCAAACAAGACAACAATTCAGTTAGCCTTGGATGTGTTTTACAGGTATCAATGGACCATATCAGTTGGTATCCATGTCCATCTTACAGATTTTAATTACTTTAGCCAAGCTTAGGTTATTAGATTTTTTTAGCAATCTTTACATATTCCTTCAAAAATCAGTGGCACAATCTACCTTCTAATATGTGTGGTGAAGTCCAAAAAAGTTTAAGCCATAGCTTGGTAGCTATGCTTGAGTCCATAGTAGCAAACATATACTTACTAATCAATAAAGTATCAAAAAAAGACTCCATTTTTTCAAGTGGAACCTCATTTCTCGAGCCATATCTCGGTATTTATGCCGAGTTTTGAGGGTACCAGCCATATACTTACCTTCAAACTTCCCAAGTTTTCTCCATAGCTTGGTAGCTATGCTTACACTAACAGTAGCATCCATATACCTACCAACCAGAAATAGAGTATCAAGTGGAACTTTATGTCATGAGCCAAAAGTCAGTTTTTTACGCCAAAGCAGAGAGTAATCTCCATATACTTACCTTCAAAACTTCAAGTTTTTAGGTCCTTAGTATTCAATACAGTTCGGCATTGTTCAACCCCGTTTTTCTCCAAGATACTTTCAAGTTTCCACCGTCATGGGTGCTAGATGGGTTAAGATAACCTTAACACCTTCTCCCCATATGAAATCATGAGGGAAGGTATTATGAAGAAGTCCAAGAGTTGCCATATTTCATACAACAGAAAAGCCAAACGTATCCTTGTCGGTGTCAGACAGAGTTTCATCACCAAAACAAACACAAGCTTTCAGAAAGTCCAAGGTTTCATTCACATTCCATGCAGTTACTAGCCTTAGCTACAGGCCAGAGCTAAAATGCATTAGCTATATATTTACCCCCCTTAAAAAAAAAAACCCAAGTGATTCATCATACAAAAAATTGTAATGTCCGGTTACAGTTAGGCTTGCAAAAAGAAGAAGACCAATGTCGGCTAAAAGAGAGCCCAAAAAAACCAGTGTCGGCTAAAACAGAGCCCAAAAAAAAGCCTGCATCGGCTAAAACAAAGCCCTTTCTTTTTTTGAACAAACCTTAGTTAGGTCGGTTAACGGCAAGACCTGCAACGGCTTAAGCCAAGCCAAGAAAACCAATGATGCACAGTTTTTTTCAAAGACCAGTCGACAGCAAATCTCCCCAATTCTTCCAATAGGTTCCATTAGATGTGCTTTCAATCAGTCAGAAGATGCCTTGCTACCATATCTAAGGGCTACAACAGTTTTTTTAAAAAAACTAGTTTACGCAGAGTACTGCCCAAAACAAATTCTTAAATTAAACCCCTAATGAATGTTATACAGTTCAATGCTATGCTATGAGAACTACTGCAAGTAGTACCAACGTAATGTTTTAATATTCGAAGCAACAGATAACCAAAGCTCAAAGATTTTTTTCTCAAAAAGAGGCCTAGAGAAAAACCTGAGTATTTTGCGCAATGAGCTCCATAGCTCAGACAGTGAAGCAAACGATATATTGCCTTTAGTCAGAACAACAAAAATACACACAGGCTAAGTGAGGGGCAAAGTGCACCCTCATCTTATTTATAGAGGTTGAGCTGCATTTTCCTAAGCGTGATCAATGAGAGAGGCAAGCCACCTTGCTGTGTAGCGTCTACAAGAGAGAAAAGGAAATTTTCCCTACTCTAAGAATACTTTTGCTAAGAGCAATGTAAAGTGATGCACAGAAAGCCTTGCAAGGGGAGATCCATCCCCAGGATTCGCAGGCCGCCAACTATTTGCAATGAGAGCCCGGCATTTTTACTCACGGCCAATTCTAGGAGAGAATTATTATGCAACGGCATAGTCCCATAGGCTATAAGTGTGGCATGTAATTAGTCAGTATCCCATGAGTGCTTCAAAAGGGGGGGGGGGGGGGGGGGGGGGGGGGAAGGTTTATATAGGAAGAGGGAAAAACTAAAGCATTAATAGTACCATAGTGTGTGTGTGTGTGTGTGTGCGTGTGTGTGTGTGTGTGTGAGAGAGAGAGAGAGAGAGAGAGAGAGAGAGAGAGAGAGAGAGAGAGAGAGAGAGAGAGAGAGAGAGAGAGAGAGAGAGATGTTTATTGATGTGGATGTGGCTTGGTATCTTTCTGTTATGTGGATCCACGGAGTCATAAAGGATTATGGTTCATGGTACATGCATCAACAAAGAGACATGCATCTGCAAGTCTTGCAGATTCTAGGTTGCTTATTGATTCAAAATAAGAGAACTTATGTGCGGCTAAAGTCTGCATTGGCCATCTCATCGTCTTCGGACCTTCATGTCTCAATTTTTGGAGCATTTTTTGTCTGCTTGCGCCCAGAAGAAAGGCCTATGATTCCTCGCTATGGATAAGCTATGTACTCCAAACCATTGTGGCGGTCTGAATATTCTACATTAGTGCTCTCATGTTATTGCAAGGCGGGCCACCTTGTTATTGGTACTGGTAGAGCAAAAACAGCCATGGTTGATGATGTTTGCATCTCTATGTCCTCATACAATTTCTACAACAGCTTTTGGGCATAGTCATCTTTCATATTGGGATGTGATTTTTGGCAAATTTGAAGCCATGATACATGGTTGCCCCCTTGCTTCCAATCTTGTAGCTGGTTGGAAAATAGTCACAAATGAATTGTTGTGGCATGCTCGAGATGACATGAGTGGCAATTCGCTCAAGATGGAGAGTTTGCATTGGAGTCAGGTTTTTAATCAGACTCTTGTTCAACGGTCTCCCACATAGGCTTATTTTCTCTTCCAAATGGCATTGAAAAGATATCATATGTGATCAACACCGATGGACAAGTGTTCTCGTTTAGATCTGATGCTCTTACTTTTGGTTTTGGAATGCATTATAGACACATGTGGAACACCATTAATGATCCGGTTGCATATCTCCCTTTTCGTCGCTTGTTGATGAGGATCAAATTTGTGATTGGTATTAGATTGGTTCTTCGATCCTCTCTATATCTGCGAAGAAGGTGTATTATCATTTGCAATCATCTTCCTGGATACAATAACATTGTAATAAGGTATGGAATATGAATAAAGGTGTTACATGGCGACGACGTAAAGTTATGAAAGTGTGGCATACTAAGGGAGCAATTGTTTATGTAGAGATGCATCATTGGGGTTCTCCTAACTGGCAAATTTTTGCACTCTAGAAGATTAGCTTCAATGTGTTCGTTGTGGTGCAGGCGCTGAGAATATTCCACATTTATTGTGGTCTTATTCTCATATGCAATAGTTTCTCTACATATCTTTGTTTGCGTTTCCCTAGGATGCATTTTTATTTCTCTAGCTTTTTGGAGTGTTTCCGCCATCACTACTTCAATCATATGAGTATTTTTTCGACTGGGTTAGATTTTGGGTATTATGGACGGTATGAAGAACACATTTTCTCATATTTTAGAAGATTCAAGCGGAGTGTGTACCCTTCTTCCAAACCTCTCTTCGATAGTCTCTTAAATTTGCATATGACTTGGATGAGCTCTCCCTCTAGCCATTATGAGCTCTACTTTGATTGTTTTTTATTTACCGCTTGTAAGATTTTCTATGGGTTTTCCTTGATTTGAGATTTCCCATTAGAAATTCAATCTATTACTACAAAAAAAAGTGTGTGTGTGTGTGTGTGTGAACTTGGTTAATGTTCTAATTGGCATGGAATATACAAAGTACATGCAGTAGGATGTAATTATTATGCAAGTTGACATTGAAAAGGCTTTTAACATTGTGTAGTGGGACTACATTGCAGCTACGATGCGATGTCTTGGATTCGGTCTTTAATTAGCCAATATCGTTTATTTCTCGTTTGCTTGCAGTTCGTCTTCCGAGATTCTTGAAGGTGAACTGACAGAATCTTGGCCTCTTAGCTTTTCAGTTAGACATGGTTGCCTTCTTAGTGCATTGCTATATGCTATTTCCACACACCATTTGTTGATGCACTTGATCATTTGTGGTCATCTTCATGGCCTGCAGTTATCGTCAGGTCACAACTTCTTTAGGCAGGCTTATGCCGATGACTCGATGTTTATGCCTCGCGCTGATGTTCAAGTGGTTATGGACGCTTTGGAGTTGTATGGGCTTGCGGTTGGTCTTAGAATAAAATTTCGCAAATCAAAACTTCTACCATTGAATTCTTGTGATTGGCATGATATGTTGTGGCCAAGAGAGATTGTTCCTCCAAATGTGTGGTATCCAATTGGATGGAATGTCATTCAAAAAGTGGATTGAGTTATGCAGCCCTTGAACGTTAATTTGCATTATTGGAAACTATCCACATGGCCATTACATGTTCGCTTGCACATTATTCAAAGTATCATGATGGCTTATGTACGATTCTATTTGCCATTGTTTCATTGGCCTTGACATTGTCTCACTTCTCTTATGTCATTAGTTATTTCTCATTTGTGGCAAACTTATGCTCACAAAAAAGGCATGCATTTGATGTCGATAGGGAAACTTTGCAATAGTGGTCTCATTATCTTAGACTTGCGCCGACATGCTCTTGCTAGGAAAGCTATGTTGTTACCTACTCTTGTGTAACAAACTCAGCCTTGGGCTCTTATGCTTGCCTGCTTGTCTCGGGCCTCAGCATCCCCCTTTGTTCATTGGTAGCCATCTCTTTGGGAGGTCGTGTTTGGCAAGATGGAAGGGCACATTCTCAGATGTACTGCTACCTCCATTTTGATTTTTGCTTGGAAAGAGGTTACAATGCATTTACCATGGCATGGTTGATAGAAACGGGAAGGGAATTTGCTTCGATTGGAGAGCCTTCATTGGAGTTGGGCATTCTCTCTTACTTTGGTCGACTGTTCGCCTCGCTATGCATACTTTCTCTCTTGTAATGGCCTTCGAGTAGTTGGTGATGTGGTTGATGAGGTAGGTTATACTTTTTCGTTTCCCCTTGCCGCTCCTTGTTTTGGTGTGCATTATCGTCAGCTCTGGAGAGAGCTTCAACACATGCTAGTTGACTTTTTGCATGTTCCGCCTTTTCTTGGTGGTGCTTGCATGACGGATTGGTTTATCTAGGACACACCCTTTGAGGTTGTGTCTGCTAATAAGGTTTATGTTCTTCTTCTACCACAGTCCTGTATTGTTGACCATTGTGCCCTATGGTCAATGCACAAGCCTGATACTACATGGTGGAAGAAACCTCTCTCTGCCATTTGGAAGATCCATTTTCCTTTGAAGGAGCGATTGTTTCTCTAGTGCTGCTTGCTTGGAGTTTTCCCAATGGGCTCTTTTCTCAATGCACATCATATTTGCTCCTCTCATTGTGTTCATTGCTTGGATGCAAAAGAGACGGTTAGTCACCCACTTTGGGATTGTTGCATTACTAGAGGCACAAAGTTGGCACCGTGTCTCCCCAAAATACTTTGGGAATAGAATTCATGCCTTGCCCTATAGTCTACTACATAGTCCATTACTACATAGGCATGTGAGTTTGAGAGAAATGACGAACCTAATAGGCTTGCCAATATGATTTGTTCAACGCTTTCCATAGATTGGCACAAATCTTTATATTTGCAATAGTGATAGTACAATAACTTTTATGGTTGATGAGACATGAGATAAAATTTTCAATGCAAAAGATGTGAGGTGTAATACTAGAACAATAGGGGCTACGTAATGGGGGTTTCCATATTGGCTACATAATATGGATGAGAGAGAGAGAGAGAGAGAGAGAGAGGCTATTGGGTGGGCCCACTAATCTAGTAGGTTATGTCATACAATGTGATTTATTTTGAGAGAGTATGTTGTCATACACTTTTGCACCTCTGTTTCTTAAATCTCACCATTGCAACGGTTAATTGTATGAATCTTCCATGCCAACTGGCTCTATTGATCCTCTTCATTAGACATCCCTTTATCTACAATCCTTCAAGGTCTGATCTTGTTATTTATATGTCACATTATATTCTTGTTTTTGTTGATAAAGTGCAGTTCGTTGGATTGACAAGTTTTTTAAAGATTATGATAATTCAATGTGGACTTGATCTACAAATAATCAACTCATGGGATTCATCCAAGTGGTGGCTTGCCTACTCCTCTTTCCTCATTTCAAAAAAGGATGTTGCACTAAACAAGTATAGATTATTACTTGTTTACTTTTAATATTTTGTTTTTGTTGGTAGCTTTACGAGCAAGAGTGAGAGAGAGAGAGAGAGAGAGAGAGAGAGAGAGAGAGAGAGAGAGAGAGAGAGAGAGAGAGAGAGAGAAAGAGAGAGAGGGAGAGAGAGAGATTGTGTATTGATAGCCAATCTTGGACACGAGATTGTGAAGGAAGAACTGACTAGTAGGCCATTTGTTCACCACTTGAGTATCTTAAATAGACCACATTATCTTGGTAATAACTTACGTTGTCAGATTGGAGGGGCCACTAAAATAAACCCATGGAAACTCTACACAAAACCAAGCATCAATTTCAAGCTTTCCAAATCATATGTAGACATGCCAGACACAAACTTACACACATAGACAATCAATCAACTATGCCAATATACTAGGATAAGAATAATTAGCAAGATGTTTACAAGATGTATATTTTAAACACAAAGAATAGAAGGAGAAGAAGAATCCACAAAATGGAATAATTTTAGCCCCCAAAGAGCTCGTCACAATTCTTTTTGCACTTGGGTATTTGGTAATTTTGTTAAAGTAACATGTGCCAATTTTAGGCTTCTCATACAAGCATATCATTCTCATCCACATATTTATAAGAGGTGCTTTTCATGAGCATTATTTTTAGGCTAACTTATGCAAAGCTAAGCTATGTACAAACTAGATTATTGGGTGGCGGCCATGATGACAACTATGACAAAATGTGAGATTGCTCCTTAAATCTCCTTCAACTCCAATCTACAATTCATTCATCCACACATTAACTACACCATTAACCACAAGAAAAGCAAGCAAGTATAGGCAAGTCTAGCTATCCATGTCTTCATGATTATGATAAACCACCAATCATGGTGATTTCCCAGGCGTCCCAAGTCAATCACTCAAGGGCCCGAACAAAATTGTAACATCCCTCGTACCACGGATAGCAATTGTCCTCAGTTAATTATAAGAGAAATCAACTACTCAATGAATGATGAAATGTGAATGGTGAAAGGTGGCAAAATTTTCAAAAGAATTTTCCAAGCATTCAATGGGCATCTTCCCTAGGGCGACCTTTAAATGTCAAAAGGTATCTATTGTATATTGTGCCAGTGCGAGTTGTGGTGGTTTCATGATCTGCGATGGTGTCGCGTGCAAGTCTTTCTTCTCAGTCAATAAGCAATTGTGATCCATTATAAATTGGATGACACAGTAGGGGTCCTTTAAATGGTCTCAATACACTGATGGGAATTGCAATGTGTATGTACCAATGAGAAGGCAAATCAAGTATAAATGAGATATTATTGATGACATGCAAAATGTAGAATGTTCCATAAAAACAAGGAGAAATTTTAACAAAAGCATTACAAAGACTTGAAAAGATGATGTAAAATTAGGTGTAGTGCTCATATTTTCAAAAAGAGTGGTGTAAAATGCACTACAAAACTTTGAATCTTGATAAGAAAATCATAACTTTTGGTCAGCCATGATCTGGAAAAACAATAATCAAATACAAGAGTGCATCTTGTTGTAAAGTGAGATTTTTGTTACATGGAATGAGATATGCTTATTTACTGAAACAATCACTGCCTAAATCATTTGATGCTTATGTGCAATAAGAGGAAAACTAGTAATCCATTGATTGAAACATGTGCCCAAGGTCTTTCCAAAAGGTAGTGGATGCAAAAGCCCTAATCTCTTATTTGTGGTCAACTTTAAAAAAATCAACATATATTTTAACATCAATATGCATAGTAAGCCAAAAGAAATCAGGACACAATTTTTTATGAGTGGGAGCAAGACCTCAATTACCAATATATGGCGGTTTATGTAGTTCTCAATGATCATGAGACAAAATGGTTGCGTAACACAAAGCTACTTGAAACACATAAATTAATTCTGAATTATCTGCTCCAAAAGCGAATGAGGTAGCGTGCTCATTTGTGTTGTGATCATGCAGTCTTAAAATCTTCATCTTGTGCATATATATCATGCAAGGTTGCAAATGATGGGCTTTGATAGAAAAATTATTAAGAGAGAGTAATCTATTAATGTATCTACTATCAATAATTAAACATTAAAAGAGCAGGTATTTGTGTTGGAATTAGGGTTGCAGAGAAACACACACAGCTTGGAGAAGACGAAGGAAGCTCAAGGCACACAATAGAGAGTGTATTACTTAGTGTGCAATGGAAAGATAGATAGCCCTAGAGTGATGGGCGTATATACAATGCTCGGGGAAAAAAACCTCTTAAAGAGGGAAAAAATGCCCCGACGGTCCTAGTGTGTTCACACACATCACTACCACACGTATATGGTAACAAATCACCCCTGGAGTGATGCGGTGAACGAGAGCTGGCACATGAGTAAAGGAGGTGCCATGCCCTGAGGACATGATCAGTCCACAAAGGGGAGTAAGCCTAAAGCTTTGCGGAAAGCTTCAAGCTTCTCACGAGACAATGCCTTTGTGAAAAGATCTGCAAGGTTGTCCTGTGTTGGCACATAAGCCAAGCTGATCTCTCCTGCTGAGAGTCTCTCCCTGACATAATGGTAATGCACCTCAATGTGCTTTGTGCGAGCATGAAAAACTGGGTTCTTCACAACTGCCAATGCGCTCTGACTGTCAGTGTAGATAGTGTTGGCAGTGTCCTGTCCAACACCCAAATCAGCCATAAGGCATCTGAGCCATACACACTCAACCGTAGCTGTGAAGACTGCCCTGTACTCAGCCTCACAACTCAAAGTTTCCATAGTAGGTTGCTTCTTGCTTAACCATGATATACATGAACTGCCAAGCATGAAACAAAAACCACTTGTGGACACTCGCGTGTCAAAACAACCAACCCAATCTGAGTCCGAAAAAGCATGTAAGTCTGGCGGCAACGATCCCCCCTTGGGATAAAACAAGCCAAGATGTAAAGTGCCACTAAGGTGGCAGAAAATCCTCTTGACAGCCCGCCAATGCTTAGACCCTGGGCTATGCATAAATTTGCTGACCTGTGAGACTGCAAACTGAATATCCGGCCTCGTGTTGCATACATAAATGAGGCAGCCAACAATAGTTTGGGAAAGAGTGACATCAGCAAGATCATCAGCATCATGTAGACTCAACTTTACACCCGTTTCCATGGGAGTGGCAATAGGTTTGCAATCCTCAAGTCCAAACTTACATAACAATGTCTCTATGTAACTTTTCTGACACAAGGCAATACCACCATCACATTGCTTAAACTGTATACCCAAGTAATGATGCAACATCCCCAAATCTTTCATCTTGAAAGTAGCATTCAAATCAGCCTTAAATTCAGCAATATGTCTCTCATTTGGTCCAGTGATCAACAAATCATCAACATAAAGAACCACAATGAGAAGTACATCACCCTCACGCTTTACATACAATGTGCTTTCTGTTGGACTGTTACGAAAGCCTCGTTTAACCAAATGAGTGTCAGCTTTCTCATACCAAGCACGAGGAGATTGCTTCAACCCATACAAAGCCTTCTTACATCTGCATACTTTGTCCTCTTGTCCTTTTATGACAAAACCGCGAGGCTGCGTTACATAAACTTCCTCAAATATGTCACCATTCAAGAAACCAGTAACAATGTCTGATTGATGTACATCCCAACCAAAATGAGCTGCCAATGCACATAGAAAATGCACAGTAGTCATACGACAAGTGGAAGCAAAAGTATCTTCATAATCTATGCCTTTTTGCTGTGCATAACCCTTTGCAAGAAGTCGAGCCTTATGGCGATCAATCTCACCATCCGGCTTGCGTTTCAACTTGTAAACCCACTTCGTACCAATGGCCTTTTTGCCAGGAGGCAAATCACATAAAGTCCATGTGTCATTTTCTATGAGTGCATCATATTCTCATTGCATGGCAGCCATCCAATTTTCTGAATTATGTGCTTCATCAAAAGACAGAGGCTCCTCAACATCATGTAAGCTAGACACAGCCAAAGCATAACAATCTGATGCATAAGATGCATGGCGAGAGCCTGAACGAGTACGACTAGACAAAGGTGCATCCAATTTACTGTCACGCAAAGTGTGCACCAGCCATTTCGGCATACCTCTAGCCTGCTCATTTTCAGCCCTTTCCTCATCAAGTACATCATGTACATCTGCATCAATTATAGGCTGATCTAGAACATTTTCAGAAACCCCCATAGGCTGTACATTTGCCTCATTGGAACTTACATTCGTATTTCCACCACTAAAAAGAGGCAACAAAGTGTCATAAATGTCCTGTGAGCTTACATTACTGTCTCTAGTACATGACAGCAAGGGTTGAACATAATCTTCCACAAACACTACATCCCAAGAAACCAGAATACGTTTTGTTTGCGGATGATACAACCTGTAACCTTTGCTTTCAGCACTATAACCAACAAAAATACATTTGACAGCCTTATCATCCAATTTTTTGGGTTGCACTTGTGGCACCAAAGCATATGCCAAACAGCCAAAAACATGCATGTGCTCAATAGAAGGCTTTCTATCATGCCATGCTTCATATGGAGTAATAGACTGCAAAGCTTTCATAGGACACCTGTTTAGTACATAAGTGGCACACATGATGGCCTCAAGCCAAAAAGAATGCGGTAAAGCTTGACTTTTGACCATACATCGTGCCATTTCCGTCAGTGACCTGTTTTTCCTCTCAACAACACCATTTTGTTGAGGTGTATAAGGCACTGTACATTGGTGTTTTATCCCACGACTAGCCAGAAATGCATTAAATTCATGAGACATATACTCCCCCCCTCGATCGAAACGGAGGGTGCCCATAGTACATTTCGAAACATTTTCAGCCATAGCCAGAAATTGTTTGAAGCACATAAAAACTTCGGACTTTGCTTTAAGCGGAAATACCCATGCATGCCTGGAGTAATCATCAATTAGAATCACGAAGTACAGGTAATTGCCCAAGGACGAAATTTGCATGGGCCCACAAACATCACTATGCACAAGCTGCAACCTGCATGTGGCCCGGACTGAACCATCCTTTGGAAATTTAGAACGCTGCATCTTACCCAAAATACAGCCTTCACAAACATGTTTGATAGGTGCTTCAAGAGCTGGCAAAGAAGCAACCATATCAGATTTCTGCAAACGCAGCAAACTGGCAAAATTCAGATGACCAAAACGTGCATGCCAAAGTTTTGCATCTGAAATAGCCTTTGAATCTACAACATCATTTGCAAAATTTTATCCACATTTGTCATACAAAGTGAGCTTATACAGCCCACGGCACAAAAGGCCAGATGCAACAATTTCATCACCAAAACTGAGATCATGAATTGCACATATGTCATCCACAAATTTGACTACAAGTCCAAGTCTAGCAAGTGCGGATACAGACAAGAGATTCTTCTTGATCCCAGGTACATAAAGTGCATCAACAAGTGTGAAAGAACTGCCATTAGCAGCAGGAAGCACAATCTTTCCAACTCCCTGAACTGGATAAGAGGCATTGTTGGCACAAGTGACTGAATTCCAATGAGGGACAAACTCGAGAGAGGTAAACAATTCACGATGTGAGGTAATGTGCTTTGTAGCACCACTGTCGAAATACCACACATGTGAATCTGCAACAGCAGCAGCTGACAAGCATGCATCATGGACAACAGGATTGTAAGTGCACTCTGCGCTAAAAGCCCATTCTGCATCAACATCAGCATTACAGTCTCCTTTCACAGAAGACTCAACAATGGCTGCATTTGTAGTGGAACCAGCATTTGCAGTGGAACCACCCTCTTTCTTCTTAGCCTCTTTGGCCTTCAACTTAGGACACGACTCGATCAAGTGATCATTGGCTTTACAATAATGGCAACGCATCTTCTTTTTGCCCTTATCACCAGAATTTCGAGACGAATTGCTGCCAGTAGAAGCATTAGGAATTGAATTTTTGCCACTCGCAGCAGAACCGTAAGAAGTGGCTGCATTGCTGTTACCACCCTTTCTTTGAGAAGCAATAAAAGCCTGTTCAACTACACGCTGTCTAGTCCTGTTTTTTCTGGAAAGTGCTCTTGCAACAGCAATGTGCATAATGCATCAAACTTGACAACTTCTGGATTTCCTTGGGTCATAAGTCTCCAAGTACTAGCAAAAGTCTGGTAAGAATCTGGTAAGGCATCAAGAACAGTCTGCACAAGGGAACTTTCTGAAATAACTTCACCTGCAGAAATAAGTTGCTCATTGATATCCTTGACACTAGCAAGGAAAGTGTCCATATCATCTTCCTCATGCATAATCTTCGACTCCAGCTCTTTATGCAGCAAAGCAATTTTAGCCTCATTGCGGCTTGCATAAAGACTTGCTAGAATATCCCAAGCCTGTTTTATAGATTTTGCTGAACGGATGTGAGGAACAATGGTGCGCTTCACAGACAACGCAATCAATGCATGAGCCTACGCATCCTTAACATCCCAACGAGCTTGTTCTATCGTAGGCAAAACAACTCTAACAGCTGCAATCCTTGCAGCAAGACCTGCAACATCCTCAACATCGCCTACATCCTCGGAACCAGGACGCACATCAATGCCCTGCACAATGTTCCAGACACCCTTTGACACAAGAACATGTTGCATCATATAAGCCCACATAGGGTAGTTGTCCCCATCCAACCTGTCCTCAGCAGCAAACATCTTGAACACATCTGTGTTGTTGTTGTCAGCCATGGTAAATGCTGCACCTGATGTGAAAACTGCCCGAAAATAGGAGAAACGGAGCGGGAACAACCTGTGCTATATAGCACAAACCGTAGAAGACTATAAGGCACCTGTTATGCAGCAAAAGGCACTGACAGAAATTCTGCACAAAATGACGAAATAGCCTGTGCAGTACTGCCTGTAGTGGACACGGAGGCCAAAATGAGCCCAAATCAAAATTCTGAGCTACGATTTGCGAACGCTCGCCAAAGCTCACTAAAATCGGAGAAAGTGAGCATGTGTGTGCTGGAGCAGCTGGCGACTAAGCCCGAGAGGACGTGACCTGCTCTGATACCAATTGTTGGAATTAGGGTTGCAGAGAAACACACACAGCTTGGAGAAGACGAAGGAAGCTCAAGGCACACAATAGAGAGTGTATTACTTAGTGTGCAATGGAAAGATAGATAGCCCTAGAGTGATGGGCGTATATACAATGCTCGGGGAAAAAAACCTCTTAAAGAGGGAAAAAATGCCCCGGCGGTCCTAGTGTGTTCACACACATCACTACCACATGTATATGGTAACAATTTGATGGTTTGTTGATCTATTTAATGACAAAATCAAAGCCCACAGAACAATGTTTCTAAACTTTAAGTGCATAAGTGTTGTACTTTGCTTCAGAAGGGTTAAACTTTTAACTTTTAAAAGCAATTAGGTGATTTTTTTGCATAAGTGCAACACTTATACCTCTTCCCCTAGCATCTGTTTCAATGGGCAAAGAATGTATAGGAAAAATTAGGTAGGATTAAAATAGGTGCATTGCTCAATAACTCTTTCAAAGATAGATCATGCAAGTCAATCCAAACATAAGGCGTAGTTCTCTTCAAAAGCAAAGTGAGATAATGTGTCTTGTACACCAAATTTCCTATAATAAGTATATAAGTCAAGAAATGATCTTAACTTATGCGGATTTATACAAATTGACAATGATTTGATAGTTTCAATTTTCTTAGGATCTACATGAATACCATCTTTAGAGACTATATTTTTTAATACTCAATGCTAGATTGAAATAAAGAACTTCTTTTTCAATTTAAATACAATTCATTTTTTTTTTCACCAAATCAAAAACATGTGTAATGTGCTCTTTCATCTACAAAGAAAACAATTCGAAAATATGGTGATCAATTAAAATACGATTTATCATACGTGTGAAAGTAGTAGGTGCATCAGTTAGTCTGAAAGGGCATAACAAGAAATTCATAATGCTCTGTTTGAGTTTTGAATGCAGTTTTGTAAATGTCTTCCTATACCATTTTTGACTCGGTGATATCTCAATTTGAGGTCAACTTTTCTAAAGATAGTGGCTGCTTTTAGTTTTTTTGACAATTTATCAACTCAAGGACTCGAGAGTTTGTTTTTATGTAATCTTGTTCAAGGCTTTGCAATATATACACATACAAAAGGTACAATTCAAGAAGAAGAGGCGCTCCATATAGTAAACCACTAGGCTTAATAAGTCCCCTATTTAGCAATTCTTGAATTTGGTTTTGTATCTCTTTGTGTGCTAGTGGATTTGCATGATAAGGTGCAAAACATGATACTTCACTTCTAAGAATGATGTCAATTTTATGGTCTTAAGGTTTAAAAGGTGGTAATTCAAGTGCCATTTTATTCATAAAACAATCTTGAAAATGTGTGAGAAATGGTTTGTGTGAGTCATCATATGTGGGTGTTTCATTGGCAGTTGCTTCAATGATAAGCACTAAGTACATCTTTTCTTGTTTACGCATTAACCTCTTTGTTGGCAGATGGACCAGACAGGAGCCCTCCTAGACGGAAACCTCATCATAAAGCCATACAATTTTGTAGTCCCACCAGTATTTTCCCAAAAAAGCTTTGTAATTATGAGGATCTCTGATTTTAAGCCAACTAATCTCTGAGTTACTCTGTGTAAAATTTGAGTTGTAAAGTCCACATCTGAGTCTAAGCCATGTAGGTCGGCCACCATTAGCCAAGAGAAGCCATAGGTATAAGCCTAATTTTTGTAAGTGGGAAAGGACACAATTATAATTATCAACATTTTGAAGTTTCAGAGCGTACGACTGAGAGAGGCTCCTCTCCCTGTCTCGTGCATTGTAATTCATTTTTCTTGAGCTCTGGTAATCCGAATTCAATTTCAACACTTGCATTGTGTTCCTTGTCTATTGCTCTTTAATTTAATTGATTGTTTTGAGTACGTTGATGGTTGTTTTTTGATGTTTCAACCATAGGAGAATGCTCCTAGACCATAGGGTGACCTTTCTGGTACTTTCTGTTGCAATTTTCAAGACCTTGATCATGCTGGTTTGTGATTTTGGTACCTTGTCGGATTGCGACCATATTTGGTAGGATAGTATCCCTAGGTGTCTTAGACCTCCTCCTAAAGCTTTGTTGCATTTTTACTTTGTTTAATTGCCAAAATGGCGTGACGACCGAGAGCAATGACATAGGACATAGGCACCTTGTTAGATTTGAGAGTAATAGATTTGCTAGTGCTAGAGATAGCTTTGTTCCGTAGGCTCACTTCTTGAGCCTGACACCCTCAAAGAGTCTCCATGCCCCATCCAAGTCGCTTCCCTGAGTATTGACATTATGTTAGTGCCAAATAGCTATGCTACAGACGTCCGTTACCGCGACCCACTAACATTGGCACCGTTTTGTCGGGGATAATTATCGTTAGGTGGTGAGTGACCTACTCGTAGCTTTTATTTTTGAGACCTTTCATATTGATTTTCATTTTGTTTACACCTTAGCAGTCAAGCTACTAGACTAAGGGTTTAGTGCCGTAGAGCCTAGAAGTCGAGGACTTGCTAGATCTACTCTTGAGAGGCATAGGGAGTTGTGAGTGAGATACTAAAGCATTTGATTCCGCATTTTTTTTAATGCTTTGAGAGTATTGTTCCATCATCCATTTTTCGTTTAGTTTTGTGCCGTTTGTTTTTTTTTGGTCCTAGAATTCATTTTAGCACTTAGGAGTGTATTAGGTAGCAACAAAAACCATCAAATTGGGTTGAAAAGTTCAAGGAAAAACTTGTCAAAACCATATTTTGGTAGGAAAGACCATAAACTCTAAAATTTTGGAAATTTGATGGTCAGAACTCTAAACCCAAAAATAAGCGCAGAAATTGGTTAAACAAACTAGGAAGAGTCGATCTAGAAAGTTGCATGCAAATTGGCGTAGGAACATGGTTCGTCATCCCAATTCCCTTGTGACTTTTTGACTAGAAATTGATACCATTAAGTCGAGTGCGGGTCCACATCATTGAATATACACTTTTGATGAAGAATCGACACAAAAACCTACTCAAATCAAGAAATGGTGACAAAAAGCACAAAAACCTTGGAAATTGACCAAATTGTGGGCCTTATTGACTTTTTGAAATCCAAATTCAAAAATAAGTGAAAATTTGATATCTATAGGGTGCAAGCATACAGCTGACCAAATTTCATGTTCAGATGTGGTCAAACGTGGATCGCGATCCATGTCCCCTTTGATCTTCTGGAGCTGAGATTTGAGCAGTGAGTAGCTGACAACATTTGGGAAACTTTTGCAAAGGAAACCATAGCAAAAAACTCCAAAAAGTTGACCAAATCATCAAAAGACCAGTTGCTAGTCAAAATTGCAGGGCATACATAAAAATTTGCTTTTGATTAACAAAAACATTTCCAAGTCCAAAAATAAATGGTCGAGTGGACTACTCATATTGTAAGTAATTATCAAGCCAAATCTAGGGTCTAGATCTGATGAAACATGGATCGCGACCCATGTCTCCTTTTTTATTTTTTTGTTTAGAAACCATATAGACTTGTAGCAGAGACCTGTACAAACAAATATCTAAAAGAAGAATAGTCTAAAAACTCCAAGAAGTGGGTCAAAGGAAGACCAAAGTACTCCAAGTCCAAATTCCACCAAATAGACTTGGGTTTGACTTTTGGGTAACTCAAAGTGATCCAAATCACATAAAAACCACATAGAAAGGATCAGGGGACTGTGAGGGACTTGTGTATCAAGTTTCAATGCAATCTGACGCAAGAGTACATGGATTGCGATCGATGTCCCCTTGTCACAGATTGAGCTCAGATTCATACCATAGCTAGCTCTAGTCCCTAGAAGCATAGTGGTCTATTCAAAATTCAATTTGGATTTGAATTGGGCAAATTGCAAGCAAAATTTGATTTTGTGTCAAAAGTGCCATAAAACTCTGCTTGGTTCAGATTTTGACTAACAGAGTGGCTGTATACTTATAGCCACCAAGTGATTTTTATACAAGTTGTGGAAATAAGAGTTTGTAGTTCAATTTGCCTTCCATCGGAAGATTGAATGCAACATAAAAGATAACATGTTAGGGTTTTGCAAGCGTAATTTTCTTGATGTGTTTGCAATCAGGGAAGTTATGTCAGAATAGAAATCCTACAATCAGAGAATAGTCAAGTTACATCTCGACAAAAGGGAGTGTCAATCAAGGAATTTTGCCAACCTTAGAGCCTATCCTAAAGGAAAGTATTTCTAATACATCTTCAGGGAGATCTTACACCCATGTGGTTAAGGGAATTGAGAGTGTGAGTTTCAAGGAGAAACCAAAATGGGAGCGGAACCATCACAAACAACACCAAACATGGAACTTTTGCACCTGCAATACCAATTTGAAAATCAACAAGGTGCACAAATTTACCAAGATGGTATGGATCGATATTGTGTGAAAATAGAAGAGAGACCTAGTGAGCTCAAGCTCATAGTGCCAGTAGATTATAGTGGCAATCAATACTATGATGATGAGGAAGGAAACATATATTTAGTTGTGCTTTTTAAAATCCTTTTATTGTGGACAAGTGGAGATTAACATACACTAAAGATAAGGTTGATGTAGAGCCTAAGGAAAAGCGCCGAAGCTCGACATTCCTAGTGCAAAGCTTAGGTGAGTAAATGTGGCTTGCATCAACACAGACAACATGCATGTGGGTTTATACAAGTACGATAATGGAGAGCAAATGCTCTATTACAGATGTGATGAACTTAATGTGAGAGAGCTAACGGAGGAAAAAAGCTTATATGTGTTTATGTATAAAGTGGAGAGAGATAAGTAATCATGGTGGATAAGTATGGTCGAAGGTACTCTGCAGTAGATTGCAAAGAACTCAAGGGATATATGTACTTTGGAGGGCCACTCCACCAGTACTATGTCACCCCCAACATGCATAGACCAACTGTCTCTAAAACGAGGCCGAAAACCACGAAAACAAGTCCTATGAGAACATGAGTGGAAGATTCTTTTAGTCGACCACATTTTTCAGAACCTAGACTGATGGGATCTTTGAGTTCAAGGGTTCCAATGACCACGCATCGGGGCAGTGAGGCTCCAGACACGATTTACACTATGAGGGTTCCTGACACTAGAACTGAGGGTAGAGACGGAAGATTTGAAGAGAGAGTAACTGACTAGACTCCCTCTAGAGCACCTATTAGTGGGCATGAGGCAAGATATGTTGTAGTAGGAGAGGCTAGAATGATGAGAATGATAGCAAAAACGCAAAGAATGTGACCCTCTCAAGTGGCAAAGTGTGTGACCAAAAAGTACAATGGATCGGGAGATCCATGATATGCACATGTTTCCCTCTTTAAGCAAGTCCGAAGGGCGAAACAAGTGGTGGATTTCTATACGCAATATGAGGATTTGGTTTGACCTTGGAAGGTATGGTGTTGACTTGGTTCCAGTCATTGAATAGTCGTCGCAATTTTCTTATTATCGATCAACTGTTGAGAGAATTTCCCAAGGAATTCTTTAAAAGAGGAATTGAGCACAACGCGGTTTTCCAAATCTATGCTTTTAAGCAAAAGGAAAACAAAAAAGTGAAGGGAGTTTCTCTTCAATTCAAACAGTACATTCAGAGATGTCCTGCGCGAGAGTTACCACAAATGATCGATTGTGAGTTCTCTTCATAGAGGGCCTTAGAAACGAGACTCAAAAAAAGGACATGTACCCAAAAGTGTGCACCACATTTGAACAAGTCATTAGAGAAGCATTGTACCTAGTCCTTGATAATTGCAAGACATATTGGGAGGTGACAGAGGATGTGGACAAAAACACCAGTAGTATCTCTTTCACCATTAGTGAATCAGCTAACGTATTGATCCTACCTTAACTACACAAAATGTGGATCAAATGGTCGAAGAAGTGATAAAAAAAATGAACCAAACATACAAACAAAATCCCAATTGGCAACCACAACAACCACAAGCAGTGAATGCACCAAGAGTATTTAAGTGGTGCGCCATTGAGCAAAAATACACAAACCATGATACAAATGAGTGCTTTTAGAACCGAAATTATGTGAGGGAAAGGCCATGTAGTACAAAAATTGCCACCAACTCCAAGGTACCAGATTGGACTAAAAAATGTAGCACAAGGAGGAGACAAAAACGCAACGTGAAGAGATAGAATAAAAGTGAAGATGACTTTAGAGATGGAGCTCAACCAAACAAAGAAATGACTCAAACGTGAACGAGAGAATAAGGAAAACACCAACGGAACGGAAGCACCAAAAACAATATCAAGAGATCCAATCTTGGTTGAGAAAGTGAACAAGCATTGAGATGCTATGTTGCAAGCCTATGAGGCTAGGTTGAAGAGCAACCAAACACTAGAACAAAGATTGTTGACCTATCTGCATCCTGAAATAGAAACAAAACAAATGGAAATGTGCAAAGGGCTCATAGAGACATAGAGACATCTCAAGCTCTAATGTAGCTAGAAACATTGAAAGTCCCTGAGCAAGTAGTGCATGTTCCAGAAAAAGAAAATGCAAGCGCACTAAAAGAAAACAAAATTGGCGAACCAACCAAACCAAACAAGGAATCGTAGGATAAAAGGGTTATTGCGAATACAACGGATAAGGCCAAATCTCATGAGATGTTGTCAATTCCTGAAGTGGACGAGCCATGGCCACAATTATTATGGAAGACAATCACAAACCAAAAGGACGGTAAAGCCACGTTGCTGTCAACACCAATTCCGAAGATAAACATGGATCATGAGAACCATCCTGGGAATATACAGTTGTTGTATAGAGATGTAGGGATAGAAGTATCTGTAGAGAGTAAACCAATTACTTTAAGTACTTTACCTTTCTTTATAGGGAAACACAAAACAAAATCCAAAGTGAGAATTGTGTCATCTGGGTGGAATCCAAGTCCATTGGTGACATACACAAAAAGCTTGCACCATAGCCCCAATCTTGAACCATTTGAGTTGGTGCATGAATGTTCGTGCCAAAATAACCTCAAATTTGTTTCCTTTTCCAAAGTCAACTACAACAAAAGTGTGCTCGTACTCTATTTTGCAAGAGGATACTATCAGCATCCCTAAGGGTCTCTCCACATATTCGTCTGCTAGTTGCAACTTCATGAGTGTTTTTCTAAGATATGGTCTTTCCCACTTCTCTCAGATTCCCTTCATAGCAATGGCTACTCCTTCCCCATTGTCAAGTACTGCTATTGTTTTTACTCCCTTGTACTTGAGTGGTAAGGTGGTGTTCCCTTCTTCTCCTTCACAGTAGTCACCCACCTTACTCACTGGTACAGGCTTCACTTTTTGGTTTCTCTAGCGGAGTCGTTTCCATGATTTCATTTGCAACTTTATCCTATGGAGGGATTTTCAATCCCATTGTTTCTAGGTTTTTGCTCATTTGTCCCTAAAGATGTGGTCTAATTTTTAGAAGTTTGGCGAGAGTAATGCTGCATCTTATAGGGGACGACATCAGATACCATCCCTACTTACATCATAAGGGTATCACAACCTGGGTCAACACAAAGTACCATAGTTACAGAGACGTAAATCAAACCCTAGTGGAAGATTTTGATGTAACTATGGATTCCAAAACACAGTTTCCTGCTGGGTTGATGAAGGGAGCACATGTTTGTATGTGCGGAGCATCGGAGTGTGAAAGCCTGAAAAAGGAAGATTATATCCTAGATCACTTTGTAGAGGAAAGTACTATATGAAAGAGCCATTTCCAAAGGAGTTGTTTGAAAACTTTGATGGGATTAAATATTGGTGACTATAGATGTATGTGTAAACGACGTAACCCCCACAACATTTTGTGACAAAGATGGTTATGACATAATGCCCCTCTAGATGGTAAATGCTATATTGGAACCAGAAGAGGAGATTGAAACAACGGAAACCAATGAGACAATCGATTGCAAATGAGTGGTGACAAGGTTTTTTCTTGAGATCTTAGTGACGATGATGGAGAATAATTCTATGATTCACAGAGTGATGACTTAAAGAACGATGTTGAAGACGAGCTCTCCAATGGCTCAAAAATTGAAAACACGCCAAAACAAGAGGAGTCAATCTTCTACAAGTTTCCTAACCAAAAATTGAGGAGACAAAAGAGATATCAATTGAGACGAACGAGGACATAACAAAACAAATTTGAGAAGCCAATGCCAAGATTGATGACCAAAACACAGTATCTCATTCTTGTAGGAGTAGATGAGTGTATCCGAGACAAAATCATTAAAAAACCATTGAAATTAACGACTTTTTTGGCAAATCCACAAAAACAAAGCAAAAAGAAACCAAAAGACACGACCGAAACATCAACCAAGATGTCCAAAATAGAATGAAAACACGAATACCAAAAGCTAAAATAGACACTCAAAGAGGTTTGGATAACAGAGATGGAAAGTGAGGAGGAGTCTAACACAAAAAAACTTGATGTGCCCTCTCACTACAACAAGTACATAATCCAGGACCGACTATTGTGATTGAGCAACCAATGAGAGAATCTAAAGAACCAGATACATCTTATGATGGGCCTAAGAACACAAAGAGATTTGACCTAGCTGAACCAGGGAATGAACCAAAATGAGCTTACATAGCCACGGATCTCACTAAAGACGAAGAGCAGTTTTTGATAGCTACTCTCAAGCAATATAGAGATGTGTTTACTTGGTCGTACAAAGATCTTAAGGGAGTCGATCTGAGCATATGTCAACATACAATACCCCTTAAGAGCAATGATAAGATGCACAGACAACGTCCCTATACTTATAATGAAACATTTGCCAAGAAAATCAAAGAAGAGATAGATAAGCTTAAAGAGGTGAAGTTTATCTATGAGATATAGCACACGAAGTGCGTGTTGCCAACTGTGATAGTACCCAAAAAGAACGATAAATTACGAGTGTGTGTAAATTTCAAATAGGTGAACGCTACCACGATCAGAGACAACTATCCCTTACCTATCATAGATCCATCAAAAACCAAGAAAAATTGGAATTTTAGTCACCAAATAATCATTTTCACCCACAATCAAAAAATTGATCCAAATTCACAAAAAAGTGCACCATTAGCTTAGGGATCATGTCTAGATGCTATCCCCAAATTTTGGTCCAAAATAGTGTCTAAACATGGATCGCGATCCATGACCCCCCCCTGAAGCAAAAATATCAAAAACCGGATGCAGATTGTATGTACAAGTCAACTAATGTGAAATCTGGCAAAATTTTAGTGTTTGATCGTGTCAAGTACTTCAAGTATCAAGTTTGGCATTGTCAAAAGTGTTAAGTGTAGAAATTATGGACTTGGGGCAAAGTTTGGATGAGAAAAAGAGTTGGTGAGTTCAAAGTATGTAAATGGAAGCAAAACTTGTTTGAAAAGTGGGCCAAACTTGTCAAAGAGACTAGAGGGTCCAACAAATAGACTCTAACTAGGATAAAAGTCAACATACATCTGGGATTTGGGTACTTTTTTCAACTCCAAATCAGAAGATGGGAAAAATGTCAAAGAGATTGATCACCATCAAAGACCAAAGATACCAACCAAACCCAAATATGGAAAAGTCGAACCAAACTGGGCCATAACTTGAGAAATGGGAAAAACTTGTCCAATTTTGAAAATATCTTCACTAGTTTGTTAGGATATGCTATAGCAACACATACCCCAATTTTCACCCAAAAAGGATGCTAAACATGGATCGTGATCCATGACCTTGTTACCATATACACGTGGTAGTGATGTGTGTGAACACACTAGGACTGCCAGGGCATTTTTTCCTCTTTAGGAGGTTTTTTCCCCCGAGCATTGTATATACGCCCATCACTCTAGAGCTATCTATCTTTTTCATTGCACACTAAGTAACATACTCTCTATTGTGTGCCTTGAGCTTCCTTCGTCTTCTCCAAGTTGTGCGCGTTTCTCTGCAACCCTAATTCCAACAATTGGTATCAGAGCAGGCTACGTCCTCCCGGGCTTAGTCGCTAGCTGCTCCAGCACACGCCTGCTCACTTTCTCCGATTTCAGTGAGCTTTGGCAAGGCGTTCGCAGGTCGACAAAATTTTGGGGCGTGCTTGTAGAGCTCAGTCTGCTCATATTTTTTATTCGGGCTCATTTAGGCCTCCTTTTCTACTATAGGTAATACTGCACACGCTATTTTGTCATTTTGTGCAAAATTTCTAATAGTGTCGTTTTCTACATAACAGGTGCCTTACAGTCTTCTACGGTTTGTGCTATATAGCACGTGTTGTTCCTACTCCGTTTCTCCTATTTTCGAGTAGTTTTCACATCAGGTGCAGCATTTACCATGGCTGACAACAACACATATGTGTTCAAGATTTTTGCTGATGAGGAGAGGTTGGATGGGGATAATTACCCTATGTGGGCTTACATGATGCAACATGTTCTTGTGTCAAAGGGCGTCTTGAGTATTGTGCAGGGCATTGATGTACGTCATGGTTTTGAGAATGCAGGCGATGTTGAGGATGCTGCAGGTCTTGCTACAAGGATTGCTGCTATTAGAGTTGTTTTGCCTACGACAGAACAAGCTCGTTGGGATGTAAAGGATGTGCATGCTCATGCATTGATTGCGTTGTCTGTGAAGTGCACCATTGTTCCTCGCATCTGTTCAACAAAATCTGCAAAACAAGCTTGGGATATATTGGCTAATCTTTATGCAAGTTGCAATGAGGCTAAAATTGCTTTGCTCCGTAAAGAGCTGGAGTCGAAGATTATGCATGAGGAAGATGATATGGACACTTTCCTTGCTAGTGTCAAGGATATCAATGAGCAACTTATTTCTGTAGGTGAAGTCATTTCAGACAATTCCCTTGTGCAGACTGTTGTTGATGCCTTACCAGATTCCTACCAGACTTTTGCTAGTACTTGGAGACTGATGACCCAAGGAAATCCTGAAGTTGTCAAGTTTGATGCATTATGTACATTGCTGTTGCAAGAGTCACTTTCCAGAAAAAACAGGACTAGACAACGTGCAGTTGAACATGCTTTTATTGCTTCTCAAAGAAAGGGTGGTAACAGCAATGTAGCCACTTCTTATGGTTCTGCTGCGAGTGGCAAAACTTCTGTTCCTAATGCTTTTGCTGGCAGCAATTCGTGTGGAAATTCTGGTGATTAAGGGCAAAAAGAAGATGCATTGCCATTATTGTAAAGCTAATGATCACTTGATCAAGCAGTGTCCTAAGTTGAAGGCAAAAGAGGCTAAGAAGAAAGAGGGTGGTTCCACTGCAAATGCTGGTTCCACTACAAATGCAGCCATTGTTGAGTCTTCCGTAAAAGGAGACTGTAATGTTGATGTTGATGCAGAATGGGCTTTTAGCGTAGAGTGCACTTACAATCCTGATGTCCATGATGCATGTTTGTCATTTGCTACAGATTCACATGTGTGGTATTTCGACAGTGGTGCTACAAAGCACATTGCCTCACATCGTGAAGTGTTCACCTCTCTGGAGTCTGTCCCTCATGGGAATTCAGTCACTTGTGCCAACAATGCCTCTTATTCAGTTCAGGGAGTTGGAAAGATTGTGCTTACTGCTGCAAATGGCAGTTTTCCTTCACACTTGTTGATGCACTTTATGTGCCTGGGATCAAGAAGAATCTTTTGTCTGTATCTGCACTTGCTAGACTTGGACTTGTAGTCAAATTTGTGGATGACAGATGTACGGTTCATGATCTCAGTTTTGGTGATTGAATCGTTGCATCTGGGCTTTTGTGCCATGGGCTGTATAAGCTCACTTTGTATGACAAGTGTGGACAAAATTTTGCAAATGCAGTTGCAGATTTAAGGGCTATTTCAGATGCAAAACTTTGGCATGCATGTTTTGGTCATCTGAATTTTACCAGTTTGCTGCGTTTGTGTAAGGTCCCCAACCCGCCAATACCAAGATCGGGATGGGATCCTTGACAGGTCTCTAGGTCTGATAAAAATCAGAGTCTCTAAACAAGAAAAATCCAAGGAATAGACCTTTACCATTGACAATGGCTTGGGTCTATAGCCTTAGAAGTAGACCTAGTCCCGTCTCGCAGCGGAAACGGGACAATGTATTCAAATGGCCTACAAAAAAAAAAAACTTATTCCGGCCCTATAACTTCATCACTCAGATTATGGTTTCCTTAGTCAACGCTTTTTCCCCCTAACATATGTGAGGGCACAGCCATTGGTGGATTCCTCTTCCAAGTGAAGAAGTTTCTAAAACGTTTTAGTGCGCGGGAATGGATAGTTACCTGACTAATCAGGTCCACCCGTCCATGATTGACAACCTTAGTCAATCCCCACTTACCACCCCGCACTCACACAAGATTCATTTATCTTATTATCACATTGTTTTAACATTTAAAATAATGGTTTCTTTTAACGTTCCATCACAGTAATTCCTTGAAGATAGCATTGAAACCATTCTTTTAGAAAACAGACATCTTTAAACTTAAGACATGGTACTGTCAATCAAAACATTGTCCATAATAACCATGACCAGTACTCTTCTTGTCTCAAGACCACCTAAGGATGAAAAACGGCATCCATTCCTTATTCATAATCCGGAGTGGATAACCCCCACCCAAGGTTCCGGGTGCCCATACACCAAACCAGTTGCCCATACAACCGGGCGGCTCCCATAGGATTAAAAAACGGTATCCTAACTTATGTAGAAACATCAAGACATGACACGGAGTAGAAACTCAACATTCATGGGGGTAACCGACTTATCCGTGGCTAGAAAGATAATCATTATCATCAATTTATACTAAGGAGTCGGAGGTGTCTTGAGACAAACTGTCTTAAGGATGATCAATCATATCTTTCCTAATTCAACCAGTTTTAACCCAAACAATTCTTTCCTACATTATAAACAAATGCACATTGGAAGTTACTCTCTGTTTTTTGGTCAATTATTTCTTTTCCTTATCTCGTACTCACCCCTTACGTATGCAATGCTCACTTAAAAATGAACTTTAAAAGATTAATTGAACAAAATAGAAATCCACCTGGGACTGATCGTCCATGTGCTGCTGGGCTGGAGCCCGCAAACCTTCCTCCGTCGGCCTATGGCTAGGCCCAGCCTCATGGTCATTAGTGGCCTTGTTTCTTTTGTTGCTAACATCCTCTTCCTCGGTAAGAGGATTTCCCCTGGTTCTCTTTGGAGCCATGTCGACAGCCTTATAAAAAGACTTAAGCGATTAGAAGTTTAATTGAATAATCTTCTTTTTTCTTTTTTACCCAAAATTAAGGATTTTTGGAGTAAGTAGGTATCGTTGATAGTCAATTTGATAAGATATTCCTCCTGTAACTTATTTATGCTCTAAGTAATTTCCTATAATTATCTTTTAATTTGGGCAACCTTTTAA
The DNA here is from genome assembly GCF_014529385.1 of Adiantum capillus-veneris. Taxonomy (NCBI): domain Eukaryota; kingdom Viridiplantae; phylum Streptophyta; class Polypodiopsida; order Polypodiales; family Pteridaceae; genus Adiantum; species Adiantum capillus-veneris. Next base: position 158,673,336 of record NC_140936.1, on the reverse strand, counting down.
CTAGGTTTATCCTTAGTCTATATTCCATTTTAGCCTTAGTAAATTATAAATTTCTATCGGCTAATGGATTACTCACCTTAAATTGTAATTGAATATGTTCTATCTCTAGGAATTTTCATAATATTGATTTATAACCTTTCCCTCCTATACTTATGGTCTAATTTATGTAAGATTTTACTGATAATAACTTGTTATACCATCCATTTATGCTGAGGTAATTTTCCCACCCTTCAATAGTGATTTTGGACCTCACGTATTTATTTGGTAATTAGATAAATTTGTTTACTAATTTCCCTTGTCTATTTTATACACAAAATCGGTTACTTTTGTTGAAGATATATACCTAAACTATTTATCTGAGGTTGAGGTATTTATCATGGATCCCTCAAAGTGTGTTCCACCTCTGATATTTATATCAAAGGTTTTTGGATAAATTTACTATATTCCCCCTTTTATTTCCCCCTAAAAATAATCCAATTTTACTGGCATAATTAGGTAAACTAAATATTTGATGATAACATAATTATCACAGGTTTCCAAAGGTCTAATTAATCTTTGATAAATAGCTCAATGCAATTTGAATCTATTTTTTAATTTCTCCTATTTAATTTGTCTTAAAAATAGAGTATTTATACTAAAGTAATTAGGTAGATTAATCATTTGAGCTTGTACTAACTATCATGGGTTTTCTAATATCTAATTAACCTCTAATACATAACTCAAATCCATTTGAATCTATTTGCTAGTTTCCCTTTTTTAATTTGTCCTAAAAACAGAGTATTTGTGCTAAAGTAATTAGCTAGATTACTTATTTGAGCTTGTAATAATTATAATAGGTTTTATTATATCTAGTTAACCTCTAATAAATAATTAAATTCAATTTGAATGTATTTGCTAATTTCCCCTATTTAATTTGTCATAAAAACAGAGTATTTTTGCTAAACTAATTAACTAGATTACTCATTTGAGCTTGTAGTAGTTATCACGAGTTTCGTAGCATCTAATTAACCTTTGATAAATAACTCAATTGAATTTGAATCTATTTGCTAATTTTCCCTATTTAAATTGTCCAAAAAACAGAGTATTTCTACTAAAGTAATTAGATAAATTAATTATATGAGCTTCTCCTAATTATCAGAGGTTGCTTAACACCTAATTAAGCACTGATAAATGACTCAAAGCATTTGAAATCAAGTTGATTATTTTTCCTTTTAATTTTCTGTAAAAAATAGTGTAATTCTGTCTAATTAATTAGAAAAATTACTCAGAAAATTATAGGATAATGTTTCTAGCTCAATGACTATCTAATGAAGCTCTGATAATTACCTCAACTTAATCGAAGCTTATTTAATTTATTTCCCATTAATTCATAGTTAATTTGGCTAATTTCAGTCCTAATATAATAGGATAATTAATTAGCCTAACATTACCAAGATTAATTACAGCAATCAGCAGAGAATAACTAATTAAGAGAGGGTTTATGAGTATACATAGGCCTAATTTTTAATTTATTAACAAAATAGATTAATCTAGCTTTGCTAATTAAGAAGGATTATGCTAATTACCGTTCATGTTAATCGACTAGAGCTTAATCTCTAGTGATTTCTGCGTAGCGTTCTCTCTAGATGAGAGAGAGAGAATGTCAAGGCTCCGAGTCTGTCCAATTTGTGAAGCAAGGGGTCCTATTTATAGTTTTCTGGCACTCACAAGCTCTCACAGGCTGTAAAAGGTAGTTGCTTGCAATTCAAGCAGTTCCCAGCAAGTCAAAAAACGCTCCCTGCTACTAAATCTAGTCTGGGAGAGTTCATCATTACCCCACACAACCCCCTCAGCTTCCAGAATCGATTTTTACTATTTTCACTGATTTATAATGATGAAAATTGGAAATATCAGTAATTTCTAGAACCTTAGGATAAAAAAGTAATTGTTAATAATAATTACTAAAACCATCCAATTTTACTTAACTAATTGAATTCCTAGTGTAACTTTTCAGGGCCCGTAACTTTTCCAGATTTTATCAGAATCTGATTCCGAAAATTTCTAGCCCAAGGTTTGCTGTGCTTAAGATTTCAAAAATACCAGTATTCGCCACAGTCGGACAATTCTACATTGCTTTTTCAATAATCATATCAGTTGAATTAAGCTTTATACCATCTTTAAGGTTTCACAAACTAGAAACCTTACAGTTTGCAGAAATCTGATATGGTTGCTTCTTTGCCGCCTCTTGAAGCACTTGTCAAACATGTTTGTGAAGGCTGTATTTTGGGTAAGATGCAGCGTTCAAAGTTTCCAAAGGATGGTTCAGTTAGGGCCACATGCAAGTTGCAGCTTGTGCACAGTGATATTTGTGGGCCCATGCAAACTCCGTCCTTGGGCAATTACCTGTACTTCGTGACTTTCATTGATGATTACTCCAGGCATGCATGGGTATTTCCGCTTAAAGAGAATTCCAAAGTTTTTATGTGCTTCAAACAATTTCTGGCTATGGTTGAAAATGTCTCGTAATGTACTATGGGCACCCTCCGTTCCGATCGAGGGGGAAGTATGTGTCTCATGAATTCAATGCATTTCTGGCTAGTCGTGGGATAAAACACCAATGTACAGTGCCTTATACACCTCAGCAAAATGGTGTTGCTGAGAGGAAAACATGTCACTTACAGAAATGGCACGATGTATGGTCAAAAGTCAAGCTTTGTTGCATTCTTTTTGGCTTGAGGCCATCATGTGTGCCACTTATGTACTAAACAGGTGTCCTACAAAAGCTTTGTAGTCTATTACTCCATATGAAGCTTGGCATGATAGAAAGCCTTCTATTGAGCACATGCGTGTTTTTGGCTGTTTGGCATATGCTTTGGTGCCACAAACACAGCGCAGAAAATTGGATGATAAGGTTGTCAAATGTATTTTTGTTGGTTATAGTGCTGAAAGCAAAGGTTATAGGTTGTATCATCCGCAAACAAAACATATTCTGGTTTCACGGGATGTAGTGTTTGTGGAAGATTCTGTTCATCCCTTGTTGTCATGTACTAGAGACAGTAATGTAAGCTCACATGACATTTATGACACTTTGTTGCCTCTTTTCAGTGGTGAAAATACGAATGTAAATTCCAATGAGGCAAATGTACAGCCTATGGGGGTTTCCAAAAATGTTACAGATCAGCCTATTACTGATGCAGATGTACATGATGTACTTGATGAGGAAAGGGTTGAAAATGAGCAGGCTAGAGGTATGCCAAAATGGCTAGTGCACACTTTGCGTGACAATAAATTGGATGCACCTTTGTCTAGTCGTACTCGTTCAGGCTCTTGCCATGCATCTTATGCATCAGATTGTTATGCTTTGGCTGTGTCTAGCTTACATGAGGTTGAGGAGCCTCTGTCTTTTGATGAAGCACATAATTTAGAAAATTGGATGGCTGCCATGTAATCAGAATATGACGCACTTATAAAAAATGACACATGGAATTTATGTGATTTGCCTCCTAGCAAAAAGGCCATTGGTACAAAGTGGGTTTACAAGTTGAAATGCAAGCCGGATGGTGAGATTGATCGCCATAAGGCTCGACTTGTTGCAAAGGGTTATGCACAACAAAAAGGCATAGATTATGAAGAGACCTTTGCTCCCACTTGTCGTATGACTACTGTGCATTTTCTATGTGCATTGGCATCTCATTTTGGTTGGGATGTACATCAATTAGACATTGTTACTGCTTTCTTGAATGGTGACATATTTGAGGAAGTTTATGTAAGGCAGCCTCGCGGTTTTGTCAAGAAAGGACAAGAGGACAAAGTGTGCAAATGTAACAAGGCTTTGTATGGGTTGAAGCAATCTCCTCGTGCTTGGTATGAGAAAGCTGACACTCATTTGGTCAAACAAGGCTTTCGTAACAGTCCAACAGAAAGCACATTATATGTAAAGCGTGAGGGTGATGTACTTCTCATTTTCGTTCTTTATGTAGATGATTTGCTGATCTCTGGACAAAATGAAAGACATATTGCTGAATTTAAGGCTGATTTGAATGCTACTTTTAATATGAAAGATTTGGGGTTGTTGCATCATTATTTGGGCATACACTTTAAGCAGTGTGATGGTGGTATTGCCTTGTGTCAGAAAAGTTACATAGAGACATATGTCACTCTTTACCAAACTGTTGTTGCCTGCCTCATTTATGTATGCAACACGAGGCCAGATATTCAGTTTGCAGTCTCACATGTCAGTAGATTTATGCATAGCCCAAGTTCTAAGCATTGGCAAGCTGTCAAGAGGATTTTTCGCTACCTTAGTGGCACTTTATATGTTGGCTTGTTTTATCCCAAGGGAGGATCATTGCCGCCAGACTTACATGCCTTTTCGGACTCAATTGGGCTGGTTGTTTTGACACGCGAGTGTCCACAAGTGGTTTTTGTTTCATGCTTGGATGTTTATGTATATCATGGTTGAGCAAGAAGCAACCTACTGTGGCCACTTCAAGTTGTGAGGCTGAGTACAGGGCAATCTTCACAACTACGATTGAGTGTGTATGGCTCAGACGCCTTATGGCTGATTTGGGTGTTGGACAGGACACTGCCAACAATATCTACACTGACAGTCAGAGTGCATTAGTAGTTGCAAGGAACCCAGTTTTTCATGCTTGGGAAAAGCACATTGAGGTGCATTACCACTATGTCAGGGAGAGGCTCGCAGAAGGAGAGATCAGCTTGGCTTATGTGCCAACACAAGACAACCTTGCATATCTTTTCACAAGACCCCGTGTGAGCTTTCCAAACCAAAGTCATGCCATCAGGTCCCAAAGGCCAATAATAGCCCAACCCAAAAATTTCAAGACATTTGCATGCCAAAACCCTAGCCAAAATGCCAAATTTCTCTAATTATGAGAAAATTTCCAAAAAGTGGCATAAATCTTCAACCAGTGATCCAAATTCAAAAAGATTTGAACCATAGTATCCCCAAAGCATGCTTAATCAGATGGTGTCATCACAATCTCCCTATGTGTTTCAACATGGATCGCAATCCATGTCTCCTTGAGTCAAATCCGACATGTAACCATATGACCTAGTGCATGTAGTTGTCCTAGATGCACTGGTGAAGTTTGGTCAAGTTTAGACTTGTTTTGTTCAAGGTTTGCTCATTTTTTTATTTTATGGTCAAGATTCTTTTTTTTTTTGAGTTTTTGATAACTTTTTGATCAATTTCAGGAGCTAGTCGGGTGAATTTTTGATGCCAGAATGCCTTGCAGAAGACCCAGAAAGCAGTGGGAAGCTCCTTTCTACCAAGTGGTGGAGATATCCTCCAGCAAGAAAGCTCATATCTTAGAGGATGAGCTTGCCAAAATACTGGCCAACATCTTTATTGGAAGGTTCCAAGTAGTCGACGGTACAAAGGTCAAGACAACCATATTTCCAAAAGAGCTATGGACCTTGCATCAACAAAGAGAAGTGATTGAGGGATCAAGGTGCTTACAAATGGATGTTTTTTTTAGATTACCTCCATGGGGGACAAATTTCCAGAGGGCTCATGAGCTCATGAGCTCCATACAGTATAATGGAGAAACCACTTTGACAAATAAGGATGGAAGGCTCGAATCACCACCGATCGTATAAACCAAGCCCTCCATCTACCTCCAGCCAACCACAATCTACTAAAGACCAAAGCAATAGATAATGATAAAGCTTTCGTTAAGCAGCAAGGGGCACAAACTTACATACAAAGATCTTGTCTACTCAAAAGACGATGGCAATCCAAGTAGACATGGTGGTCCACGCAAAGAAATTCCAAAGAATCAGATATGCTCTGGAGAAAAGAACATTAGACTACAAAAGACTCAAGCACATCAACCTAAAGATCAATTGCTGCCAAAGACAAAGACTAAGCTTGCACGAGGGCGTGCAACGATGAGGAAGGGGGGAATATTGGCAGATGGACCAGATGGGCGCCCTCCTAGCCGGCCACCTCATCATGAAGCCATACAATTTTTTATTCCCACCATTATTTTTTAAGAAAAGCTTTGTAATTATGAGGATCTCTCATTTTAAGCCAACTAATCTTTGAGTTACTCTATGTAAAATCTGACTTGTAAAGTTCGAATATGAGTATGAGCCATGCAAGTTGGCCATTATCCAAGAGAAACTCTAGCTATAAAGCCTAATTTTTGTAAGTGGGAAAGGATACAATTATCATTATCAAGGTTTTGAAGTTTTGGAGCGTACGACTGAGAGCGCTTACTCTCTCGCACATTGTGATCCATTTTTCTTGAGCTTTGGTAATCTGAATTGAATTTTGACAATTGCATTGTGTTCTTTGTCTACTCGTTAGCAAGCAAAATTGATTGTTTTGAGTGCGTTTAGGTTGTTTTTTGATGTTTCGACCATTGGAGAGTGTTCCTAGACCATATGGAGACCTTACTGGTATGCTCTGTTGTAGTTTTTAGGACCTTGATCATGATGGATTTTGATTTTGATACCTTGTCAAATTACGATCAGGCTTAGTAGGACATTGCCCTAAGTGCCTTAGACCTCCTCCTAAACTTTTGTTGCATTTTGACTTTATTTGAATGTCGAAATGATGTGACAACCAAGAGCAGTGATATAGGACATATGCAGCTTGCCAGATTTGAGAGTGATAGATTTGATAGTGCTAGAGATGGTTTTGTTTTGTAGGTTCACTTCTTGAGGCTGACACCCTCAAAGAGTCTTCGTGCCCCATCCGAGAAGCTTCCCTGAGTATTGACATTATGTTAGTGCCAGGTAGCTATGCTATAGACGTCTGTCACCACGACTTGCTAACACTCTTGACATAAATATGAGATAAAAGTGCAATTTTTGGTATTTCAGTGATCACCTTCAAAGTAGCTTGAAAGTGATTTTCGATTGTGTTTAGAGTTTCCATGATTTTAATTTAGTGGTTTTTTCTCCTCTCCAATCCGACAATAGTGGTATCAAAGCCTTGTTTGAAGCAAATCGGCAATAAAACATTTTATATTATTGAAGACGAAGCTTAATCATGCAGACCGAATGCACAATCAATTTTTGATTAGCAATTATTGGATCTACAAGCGGAAATTTTTTTCTTTAATTGAACTTATTGCCCATTGAAATTGATATGGAAAATCTTTTCAAGCTTGTGAAGAAATGAGTGGCAGTCAAAAAAAATTGAAGAAGCGAAAGAAGAGGTGGTCTAGAGAGAGCAAGAGAAAGAGATTAATTTTTAAAATCGGAGAGCTTTGGAAGGGATTCAAAAAAAGTCAATTTGTGGCTACCTTAAGAAGAATAAAAGGGAAAATTTTTTAGAGGGCATTGGAACTTGATTGAAAACAAGTTCCAAGAGATCTCAACTACTCATTTGGCGAGTCCCAAACTCAAGCCTTCAATTAAGGAGGGAGTTTCTACTCGAAGAGTCTCTACTCACAAGGTGTGCCTCAAAGAGTCCAAAGAGCTCAAGGATCTCCTACCTTTACAAAAGTAAGGATCGGAATTCGAACTCTTGCCCGTCAATCACACTCTACCAATTTACTCCCATAACCACTCCAGCAAGCTTGTCGCCTTGCTCTCAATTGCAATCTATGCAAAGAAAATATATAATGATTTGCCTCCACCCCAAACTCTGAGTGTCCCTTGCCCCCGTCCCCATCCTTGCGCTCATCTACCTCCTGGCTTGCGCTCCCAAGTCGAACCCTGCGTTCTTTCAGCGAGCTCTATTGCAGCAGCTGTCATGGGTATGCTCTGTCATCTCACTCCACAGCAGATGCATCTGCCGACGACCTCATTATATGGAGGCACTCCATCGTTACCTTTTTGTTACTTCAGCACAACATTTGTTCAAGCTTCGCCTTCGATTTTTTTTCTTCTCAAAATGGGTATCACCTACTCAAAGAGTCTCTAAAAAAAGTCTTCAACTCAAGAGAGAAATTGAATCAAAGATTGAAGTGCCATGGGAAGCCACCATGCACATAAGAGCTTCATAGTGGCACTGTCAACCAGTCACTTCGAAATCAATACAACCAAGGTTACCATCCCTCTGCCATCAACTCTTGCTTTGGCTACGACTCAAGAAATTGCATGTAGCCGCCACCATCTCCCCCCCCCCCCCCCCCCAACCCTCTCTCTCTCTCTCTCTCTCTCTCTCTCTCTCTCTCTCCCCATGTGTAGAAGAGCGTTGTTTTCTCTCCCTCTCCCTCATGCTATATTCACACTCTAAGCTAAAATTAGATTTACATAACAACCTTTATGGTCGGCGCCTAAAAGCTCCAAAGTCATAAATATTAAGCCTTTTAAAAGTCAAGAGCAATAAATCTCACGAAGAAAAAAATTCCTAAGACCCTATTCTCACCACAGTTTTTTCAGCTTCCTTCAAAGTTCCACCAAAAACCCCAACCCCTTGATGAAGCTCCGAGTTAAAACAATTCTTAAATTCTAAAAATATTTTATAGCAAATTACATTTCTTGTCGAAACAAATTGACCTTTGAGTTAAAACTAAGTTTTTGGTTTTGAACCTACCAATGCCGCAAATACATTCATTGCAAATTTAAAAACTGATCTGTGATTAAACGATTGCTGATTGCCTGTCATGGTAAATTTTTATCGTCCAAAAATTAGAGGAGAAATAATTCATTGGCATCATGACTCGAGTGTAACTCAATGCCGAAACTGATTGTGAAGTCTCATTTTTTTGTCAATAGACTATGACGCGCTTACGGATATTGGTTTCTCAATAGATAAGTCACTTTTTGTAATGGAAATTGATAAATAAATGTTTATTGCAATTGATAGGTAGCAAAAGCTTGCTCGATGGATAGCCTCTGCGGAAAGGATATTACATTTATGTACATTTTATCATTCAAGCGCTCATTATGAGCTACGATCATTGTTATGTCCGGTCGAGCAGTTTGTATCCATTTTAAGCATTCAAAATATCTATAAATACATGTAAGAGGAAAATGCTCTCTTGCACGGAGGAAGATCACACCCAGAACTTGTGTTATTATTATCTCCTCTTCTCTCTCCTCTCTCACCGTGTCAGTATAGCACTCAACTCTAAGAGGTGCATCGGCTCGTGCTGTGTGTGTGTGTGTGTGTGTGTGTGTCTTTCAAATTGTGGGTAACATCAATTATGTGCCATGGGATTATCCAGGTACACAAATCTGTTGATTTATTGCTTGTAGTGTGTCGTTTTGTATATATTTGTAGGGCTCTTTGCACTCCCAAGTGTTTCAGTGATATCAGAGCATGACTCCTCTCTAACAAGCAAAGATTTTGATAATCAAGAGCTAAGTTTTTTTTTTCTTATGTGTATGGATATCATCGATTGGTTCATTTTATAGAAATAAGTGTAGATTGTGTAATATAATAGGTGACTTTTGGAATTAAGGAGATTCCTTCCTTCCTCATCATGGTATAATAATGATGTAATTATTTAAACAAATCCCCCCCCCCCCCCCCCCCCCCCCCCCCCCTTTACAAAAAAAAACCCAAAAACCAAACTAATTAATTAATGCCTTTGTGAAAAAGTCATTTCGGGACTTTATTATAAAGTTATCTTATCGTTTGTTTGGGATTATAAAGAATAGGTTAGACTAAATCGTGTATGGATACCCAATGAAGAAAGGAGAATGGTACATGGATTTAGATAATATGTTTAAAAAATAGAATCTGAATAAGAATTAGAGAGATCAAACTTAAAGGGAATAAGAAAGAACAGGGATGTTTAACATATTTGAATTAGAATTCAAATAACTATGTAAATAATCCCACATACAAGAGGTGCTGAGGGTGAGGGAAACTTTGCACACAAGTAACCTTCAATAGATATGGGATCTCACCTTTGTGGGAGACCACCTAAAAAAAAATAAAACCTTTTCTTTATTTTGGTTTGGAGCTTGCCATATTGCACGCACATATGTAAGCATCCGCCAGCAACGATAACGGGAGCAATCACGACAGTTACGTACATCAACAAATGGTAGTGGTAGAGAGCCGTCGGTTGCATACGACACGAGAGAACTACAATCACAATAGTGGAAGGTGAGGGTCGTGGTCCAAAGGGCGGCCAAAAAAGCACATGCACAGACGATTGCTGTTTTCGCTACTTGGGTGCCGTTTTTTTCTTTTTTGTACACCTACAAACTACGAGCGGCTACCAACCCCCTTGACCTCGCCCACCACCCAAATTCCAATCACTTGCATGCAATGGCCAATACAATAATTTCTCTCTCCCTCTCTGATTTCATTTAGCCATCGAATCCTTCTTTCTCTCTCTTTCTCTCTGTTTACAAGCCATCACTCAACTGCCGTGCTCTCTCTCTCTCTCTCTCTCTCTCTCTCTCTCTCTCTCTCTCTCTCTCTCTAGCCAACCGCTACCTCCATGAGTTGGGCTCTCACTAATATTGGACTCTCAAGGATGTGTCATCCTTGAGAGGCTTCCAAGTGGCAAGCACATTGACCTCCAGGGCTGGTGCAGCAGGTCACATTTAGGCCCTTAGAATTTTTGCAGGTGCCCCCTTAGCATAATGGGCGCAATGCTCAAACACAGAAATGATTAAGCATTGCGTGAATAACCATCTTCAAGGTTTGAACATGCACAAACAGAGGCCATTGCTCTACCACTAGCATAACACATTGGGTTGATGCCTTCCCCTGTTCAAATGGTCATAACATTTAAACCGGGGGGGGGGGGGGGGGGTAGGGGGGGCTTTGGAAGTGAGTCAGTTGCCGGTGGGCGGGAGTCCCTGCCACGTCGGCTACCACCTACCTTTCTTCACTACACAACGCTTTGGTGCACCACATGTAGGAATGTCGCATAATCTCTCTCTCTCTCTCTCTCTCTCTCTTCAGCCACAATTCTCTCTCTTTCTCTCATAGTTTCCCAGCCTCACAACCTCTATGATGCTCGCAAGTTACAATGGTCATGCACCAACCACGCCCTCTCCCTCAAGCCACCATGCAACCATTTTCAACTAGGCTTAAACAACTCAGCCATGCAGTCGATTGAGCCCACACAATGCCATTGGAAATAAATCTCTCTCTCCCTTGTCAATCTTTGCAGCCCACACACCTGCAATCTCTTAATCTCTCTCTCTCTTCTTGGCCAATCTTCGTTGAAATATCTTTCCCCCTTCCACTCAGGCCTAACTAAATTATCCTAAGTTTGGCGGACCACGTACACCCAAAGGTTGCAGTTTGAGTCCCTTATATCCCTCCATAATTATCTTTCCCTAGATTATCTTTGTCAACCTCATCATTCACTAGAATGCACTACTTGCTATATAAATGTTGTTAAGTCTCCTATTATTTTCATCTTTGTGTGGCACAATTTTTATCATTATATAGCCCAATCACCTCACTGTTCACCTCTCCTTGCTCCCTACACACCACCATTCACTATCTCCAATACCATCTAGATATTCTACATCTGCCAACTACTCATTACACACCACACCCCCAGGACATCAACCATCATTTTGGCTACTTCAAGTGTATAAGCACCCATTTGAAAGTGGAGGACTTAAACGTGAAGTAGAGCTATAGACGCTACCACAATAGGACCCTCATAGTTCGGCAACCAGTGCGGCTACAAAGATTCGCAAAGCACCAAATCTAGAGCGACTTTATCATGGAATTATAAGACATCCAGACTTCCATCCTACAGGACTATGCAATTGGCAGTGACATCTACTGGGATGTCGAAGTCCACTGTCATTTTTTCAATGGTTGGATAACAACGGACTACTTGTTGGTGCCCAATATCCTACGCACGTGGCATCACTACAACACGTCATGCAAAAAATCGGCACATGTACCAACGAAATAAAGCTAGTTTTAAAACTAAAAAGTGCTAAAATAGGCCTCGGAAGAGACGCCGATTTCGTAGTGTCGAAATGACCATCGGTATATGTAACATCGGAACAAGCTTCGAAATAACCATCGGAATGCACTACAAAATAAGCATCGGTATTTCTATAGCATATTCCGACGCTGATTTGAAAGTGTGTACCGACGTATACTGTATTGACGACCAAACCTGTAAATTTTTTTTGGGCAGAGAGGGCTGGGAACTGATGCTGCATGTACTGCAGCAAAAGAAAACAGCCCTCTCTGCCCAAAGGAAGAGTGCACAAGCAATTGCACTCCACCTACAAGCTGACACTAAAGAGCGGGTGTTTACAGATTAGCAAAATTGTAAGAATAACATAACCACAAAATCAAAAGCTTGATCATGGCATAAAAATTTTATAACCATAGTTAAAACATGAGTCGAAAACTGTAAAACCATAAACATAACCTGTTTGCCATACCATAACCATTACCATAACTTGCTTGTCATACCATAACCATAACAACCATACCATCATTGCACAACCATAACCATAACCATCACACGATTGCTATACCATCATAGCAAAACCATAACCATCACATGATTGCCATACCATCATTACACAACCATAACCATAACCATAACCATAACCATAACCATCACATGATTGTCATACCATCATAGCAAAACCATAACCTTAAGTTGACTGTCAAACCTTAACCATAACATCTGTGCCATACCATAAACATAAGCATAAACCATAAACATAAGCACTACAAAACTGTACATATGCAAACAATCACTGAGTGAGAAGATCCTCATGGTAATGCCTCCTAGTCGACGTCCTCTCCCTTCTCTTGCAGTTGGGTCAAAAGGGCCACAAGTCCATGCTTGTACCCATACTTCTCCTCTCGGTGTGTCGGAAGGTGGTTCATGGCAACTTCCTGTAAAATTATGGTTTAATCATTAGATAAATATTCAAATAACATATATATTATCAATAATTTAAAGCATACGTATGATACTTACAAACTCATGTCGAAGCGTATCGTAGCCTCCACTCCCACGATGTGACGCTCCAGCAAACTCTAAACGTGCTCTGGCTGCATCTCTCTACTGCTGAAATCTCTGAGGATTGTCTTGTGTCTCTCATGCAATCCCCGCCCACTCCTTTGCGTCCAACCATGCCGGCTTGGGACTGCTGTCATTGTACCTGTCTCTCGCCTCTGACTGACGGTGTGACATTGTGGACTTCGCCACACTCAAAATCCAGTTGTTCGAGACTGGATCGTACTCCTCTGTCATCTTGTACTCTCTCTGAATGGCCTTGATGATGTAATTCTTTCTTTCAAGACTGAGGTTATCCCAAACCTCCATCACAGAGTGACCAAACTGAATCATACAGAGCTGTCAAATCCTCTGTCGCATGGCCTTTTTGACCCTATCTGCCCACAACAGCCCCATCTCTACTCTTGTACACCTTGCTAGGATCATGCTCGTGTGATCCCCGCGGTGTACGTGGTGTACGGATTGGTGAACTATCTACTGAAGAGGTCCCAAAAGCTCAAGAAATTCAAAGAGGGAGGAAAGAGTATCTCTTTCCTTACCTATGATGGTACCTTTGGTGCTACTGACAAAATATTGACCTTCATCCAACAATTATATGCGGCCTTTGGAGACGAGGGCTTCACGGAGTCCTCCAAGCTATGCCATGTAGCTCTGCACTTCCAAAAATTTGCTCGTCAATGGTGGGCTAGTCTTTGTGGCAACGATGAAGCCCCAAAGACGTGGAAAACTGTACGAGTTTCCATCATGAAGCAATTCCTTGCAAGCGATGCAAAGGACAAAGTGCTCACCGAATGGCGGAGTTTGAAGCTTCTCTCTCATGAATCTATTCACAAATATGTGGACAAGTTTTGGGATTTACATCTCAAGGCTACCGTCTTTCAAAAAAATAGACTTTGTTGAGCAAAAGCAACAATTATGTGCGGAATTCCTTGAAGAAATGGCCGAGTTGTCAACTCCCAACGGCCTGGTTCTATCACCGAAGTAATCCACCACACTATGGTTGCTTTGCACATCAATTTCCAACAAGGGGCTAAAAGGAATGCCAAGCCCATAGAAAACAAAGATCAAAATGAAGCAAAGGGGAAGAACAATGCTCAAAATTATTCCCAAGGAAACTCTATCAACAACAATAAAGCTAAGGAGAAAGGAGTCTACAAAGGCAAGAATCGACTTTCTTCCGAGGAGCTAGAGCGTTATCAGAAAGATAAGCGGTGCTTCAAGTGCGGGGAGCAAGGACAGGCCTATCGTGCTTGCCCCCAAGGAAATGTGTGCAATGAGCCACCTAGAGCCTCTATGGTTGAAGCTCCAAAAGAGGATGCTCATTGCCAAGGATTTCTCATTTCCTATGCTTGGGGAAAGATGTAAGAGCATGATGCCTTTATTTTGTTTGACACTGGTTCAACTCACAACTTCATATCCACGGAGTTGACCACCAAGCTAGGCATACAAGCCCACGATATGGAAGATGCATTGAAAGTTGATGGAGCTATCAAGGGACAAGACGTCTCAGTTACTCCCTTAATTGGAAAATTGAGGCTTCATGTCCAAATCTATGTGAACAAAGAGTATTTCTTCATCTCCTATCTCAAACATGAGGATGTTATCGTTGGGGCAGCATGGTTCAACCGCATGGCTGCCAACATGAAGTTCCCTAAAGTAAGAATCTACTTCACCTACAGGGAAAAGAGCATGTACATAGATGCTAATGAGTTGGGGAACACCATATCCCTGGTAAATATGTTGGATTTTGATAAGTCAATGAAAAGCTCTATTTTTGCGTATATGATTTTTGTTAGAGAATCTGTAAATGATTTTAATGTTTTCACAACTAGCAATAAAGGGAACCAAGAGGAATTAGAGTTGTCTAATTTCCTAAATGGATTCCAAGATGTTTTCATTGATGACATCCCTAGTGAGATACCTCCAAAACAAGGGGATGATGACCATACAATAGAGCTTCTACTAGGAAGCTCACCGCCTAATAAATTTCCTTATTGAGTTTCACAAGCTCAACAAGAGGAGATCATGAGGTAAGTGCATGAATTGGTGGAAAAAGGGATGGTGAGGCCTAGCTCCTCTCCCTTATGTTCACTAGTACTTTTAGTGCAAAAGAAAGATGGCACATATCACATGTGTGTTGACTATAGAGCAGTAAATAGGATCACACTAAAAAAAAAGGATTTCCTGTGCCGCAGGTAGATATCTATTTGATAAGTTACAAGGTCTGGCTTGACAAATGCTCCAGACGCATTCAAACTCATTCAGACGCATTCAAACTCATGATGGACAAAATTCTCCAGACGCATTCAAACTCATGATGGACAAAATTCTCCATACGCATTCAAACTCATGATGGAAAAAATTCTTTAAGCCACTCAAATTCTCTTGAGGAGTAGAAGCAACACCTCCAGGTAATCTTTCAAGTTGTCAGAGAGAATAAGCCTTTCATTAATCAAAAGAAAAGTGATTTTTTCCTACAAGAGATTCAATATTTAGGTCACATTATCTCTAAAGATGGCACCCGTATGGATCCAAGAAAGTTAGAGGTAATAAAGGATGGCCTAATCCAAGGAATCTACAGGGATATGAAGCTTTATAGATATGTGTGCAACACTTCATAGCAAAATTCTCGCTAATAGCAAACCCATTACATGCCTTAACGGAAAAGAACATTAAGTATTCATGGACTGCAAAATAGCAAGAAGCTTATCTCTCAACGTGTGCTCATACTACTATATCTCTCAAAGCCATTTGAGGTCCAATGTGATGCTTGTGGTGATTGCCTTGGAGATGTTTTGCTTCAAGAAGGGCATGCCATAGCATATGAGAGTCAAAGAATCAACTCTAATAAGCGAGTATTGGGCAAATATAAAAAAGAGCTACTAGCAGTTCTATATGTCCTAGACACGTGGATACAATATCTCTTGGGGGCTCCATTCATCCTACGAATGGATCAGAAAGCCTCAAGAACTTCATGACGCAAACCAAGCACTCCGATGGGCAAATTTTCTTTTGCAGTTTAAATTTCATATTGCTCACATGACTGGCAAGCACAATCAAGTGGTCGATGCACTTCCACGATGACCAAGGGTAAATGTGGTGTCTATAGCAACTCACAATGATCTATCTTTTATGATAGATGAGTATGCTATTGACCGAGACTTCAAGTACGTAATTAAAGCCTTTGCATTATGGAAGAAAAAAGAACCATTCACTTGGAGGATGGTTATCTTTCAAACCGCAATAGGCTATGTGTTACTCACCCATACAATAAGAAAGTCATCTATGAATCCCATGCTTCTCATTATGCGGGGCAAAGAATGATTCCATATGTTAACCCTCATGCACATTCCTATCACCTAAGACGAACGTCGTATTATTTATTTGGTAGAGTCAGATACCGGGCTTGTCGGTCCAATAGGAAAAGGGTAAGAGTGATCGCCGATGAGAGGCGCACTCTAACTGGAGCATTCAAGGGATTAGTTGGCTAAGCATGGGTGCCCAAGTTTGAATGGGGCGAGCTCATATAAAAGTCAACTAAACCTAAAATTCACTCATTCTCTCATTTGTACAATTGAAGAGTGCTCTTGCTCCATCTCCATCTTCTTCTTGTTCACCTCTTTGTGTGTGTGTGTGTGTGTGTGTGTGTGTGTGTGCGCATGAGAGAGAGAGAGAGAGTGCGCGATCGAGCATTGCGACGACGGCACGGCGGCGGCGAAGCGGTTGAGCACGGCGCAGCGGCAACTCCTTCTTCTTCGCGACGAGGAATCCTCCACGATAGCAAGCGTAGAGCAGTGAGTGACACACCATTGCCATCTTTGAGCTTACTAGTTTAGGCTAGTTGCATGCTTGGAGCCATTTGTGGCTCGCACACAGTGTATCGGCAAGTTCCTTGCATTGACACGTGCGACATACGTGCACATTTTTCGCACCGCTGCCGGGGAATGCCATACACTAAGCTTGAATGGCACTCTGTGCTTCTTTTGTGGTGCAATTTCAATTGTAGGAAAGGTAGGGAAGGAAGGTATGTGTGTGGAGAAGAAGGATTTTGTGTTGCTACTGTGTATTTCTTTGTTAATGAAGTTTTGAAAGGTTACTGTGTTTTCTCTTTGATAAGGTCTTAGTATTAAGGTTTTTAGTTCTGTGTAATGCAAAGTACAGTAAGTAGGAAGTAGATCTGTTAGAGCTAATGAAGTGTGTTAGTGTGTAACAGTAGGTGTATTAGTTGTAAGTAGGTAGGTAGAGTGTGTGTGTGCTCGCGCGTAGGCCGCAACGACCTTATCCCCACTAAAAATAAAAAAATAAAAAAATTTAAAGGTAGGACCGGGATCGGGAATATCTCCCAGACCCAAGCCCAAGCTCACGCTCAGGTTCAGGCCTCAGTCGCCCTTTAAAATTACGTATTTTAGCTTCACACGTAGCTAAAAATCGACTTTTTTGAGGACCAACGGAGCTTCAGGTTACCGAACATTGTGCTGTAAACCACACCGCGACCCTCTAAGTGATATGCTTGTTTTGAGCTATCACACACTTTAATCAAAAAATCGATCATTAAAAAACATAAGAAAAAACTAGTGAAAACGGACGCCTAAAAAAGTAAGCGGTTAACCTTCGAGGTTATTCGCCAACGCTTGTATGGTGCCAAAGGCACATGCATCTGCGCTCTGGTCGTGTGCTAGAGACGGAGCAACTAGAGAGAATTTTGACTTACACGAGTTCTCATTATCCACCTACCTTAGGTTCCGGGCCCTTGGCGAGGACCCAAGGTAGTACAAACCAAGACCCGAACATAGCGGCGGCTAGTGACTCTTCCTCTGACTACGACGTCATGGAGGGTTTCCCAATGCCTAATCCTGATAGCTCAAGCCAAGACATGCATGTCATGGGCCCACGGTCCGGGCCGAGCGTGCTTAGCCGCTTGAAGGAAACCTTTAGTAGAGCCACTTGCTCCGAACATGTTGTTAATGATGTAAATGAGGGGGTGGGGAAGTAAATTCTCCATTCATGACCAACATAGACCCTATGCCCTTAGAGAATGTGCAATGGTGTCGAACCTGTCTAGCCTAGCAGTATATCCTTACATACGCATGCCCAAAAATGTTGCAGTCACCACCTTGCCCCACACTTCACAAATTTTCCTTTTCCCAACTACCTTAATTATTTGAACAATCTCCATAAACCTTCTTGTTCCAATGAGGTTCTCAAAAAGTTGATGATCTTGGCCTTCCGGACGTGTTTAAAGTAATAAAACCTGACAATTTGTGTACTGATGAGTAGTGGTTGGCTCATAATCGCCTTCCCCCCCAAATTAAGATCATTCTTGTAGAACTCAATCTTCCATTTCTTTTGAATCCACTTGCAAATCTTCCTTGCCAAGCCACATATCCACAGTAAACTGGTGGAGGAGGTTCTCGCTTGCAGGTCTGCATTGTGGGCATCTATCCGGCCCAATACCTCTAGCTAGAATCTTCACCCCAGTCGTCAAGGCTCCCCATAGCACTTTCCAAATAAATACCTTCATACTAAGCGGCCATCTTGGACACCAGATGTTCTCAACAATTGTCACCATACTTCATTCACCGCACCTCCTGACTCTTCAGAGCTATTCCCCTCCGAGGTTGTATTACCCGATGGTGGAAGCCTTGCCGAAGTGTAAGAGGTTGAGCGGTATATCCTTGCAGCAAGGGAAAAGGAAATTGAGAGCTTACGCAAGGCGGAGCAACGAAGAGAGTTAAAAGTGAAAGCCCCTATGTCAATATCCTTGCTAGGACAGCAATCGAGTGCTCCTGACGTAGCAATTGCTAAGGGCCAACCCCTAGAAAGCAACATTGCATCTAGCTCAAAGGACACCCCTAGCACCTCAATCATAGATGGAGCGTTCTTAAATGAGAACTGGGAGTACGAACTACAAACAAAAACTCTAATCGACCTATACACAGGTCACACCTATCACGTGGGTTGGTTAGATGTTCTACAATCCACAATGGGTGCTACTAGTGTGGAGGATCAACAACAAAGAGTTTGTGAGATCATCAATAGGGTCATTGAGTTAGAGAGACAGAACAAGGGGATCAACATGCCTTCAATGGGTCTCATGAGATTCTTGGATATAGGAAAGGATAAACAACCGACCTTATCGCAAATGGAGACTCTGTCGGAGGTCCGATGGATCCCCCATATGTTGTTTTGCCAAGGGTCTTGGTGCAATCTGAGCCCACAAGTGATAGCTTTACCTTTCCAAGTGTAGCTCATCTTTCCCTTGATGACACCACGGCTACCATGCCTACCCCAATGATGGGCATGCCAAGAAACACGCCATGGACCTCATTTGTTAGTAAAGCACCGCTACATGGTAGCTCAATGCCTGCAATAGTACCTACAAGTGTGTACCAATCGTATATAGATCCTCGTACTCATGTAGTCCCTACTCCTCCCATTGTTTCAACAACCTATGCTCCAAACCACAACACCCAAGTTCTTATTTCCATGGGACTATACCGGCTAGCATTAGCATGTCACATCCAACGTATGCTATGCCTAGGGCCACACATATGAACTTTGGGCCATCACATGGCACAACACCGTACCAAACATGGAACCCAAGGGCTTTCTATGCGCCAATCCCAATGCCAATACCTACTCCACTTGTAGTCTGTGGAGTGCCTTCACCCACGGTGCCTGCTCACTTAGGTGACTTGGAAAATTTGCTCAAGCTATTGTTCGATCTATTGCTGAGAATATGCGTAACAGGCTGATAGAGAGCCTAGAAGTAAGGCAGTACAAATAGCCAAGCTCACACAAAAATTTAGTGGAGACGGGGATGTGAGAAAGCATATCGAAGTGTTTGAACAAATATGCGATTCTCTAGGAGAACACAATGACCCTGCATAAGAGTAATGCTTTAAGCCTAACCTTAAGTGGGATGGCAGGGGATTGGTATAGAACCCTACGGGTGGAAGAAAAAACGATTTACCCTACTCTTAGGAGACTGTTCTTGAAAGAATACATACGAGAGGGAGTACTTTGGGGTGTAGCCTCTCAGCTCCAAAAAGCCCAACGAGAGGAAGGAGAGTCGGTGAGAGACTTTATTAGTCGCTTAAAGCATTTGAATTCTTGTTGTAATCTAAATGAGCGCTTCAATAATAATCAATTGCTTGATAGATTCATTAGGGGATTACGACATGAGGATATTTACAATGGCCTAGTCATGAGAGGTATCACCACTTGGGAAGCAGTCACCACCAATGCGATCCAATTGGAGGATAATTTAATGATTCAAGGAGAAAGAGTGTTTGTTGAGCCTAAATTCTGCCACTCAAGCCATAGTCTCTGAGATATTGCCTCTTAAGAGAATAAAACCCAAAACATTGCATGTCCAAGAGGTTGAACCATATGTCCCCATAGCCTAACTCTCTACAACTGATGTAGTTGAAATAAAGCTTGAGACACACAAGACCCATCCCAATATAACAAAGACAACATACAAGTGGGTCCCTAAAGCTTCTTTAGCGACCATAGCCAGTGCTAAAAGATAGAAGCCTGGTAAGAGATGTTCTATTTTCCCCAAGAAATATAAAGAAATGTTGCGTTGGATTCCTAAAAAACTATTGGAAGCCCAAGGATACTATAAAGGAAATGATCAAATCTGGGTGCCAAAACGTTAATTGTGCCCTTACTTGTCACCGGGCCCATGTGAGCACAATCCTGTGGCTCCAAAACGAATTGAAGATCGAAGAAAGGAAAAAATCACGGAATGCTACACACCCGCGTCAGAGCTAGTTTAGGTACCAAAGAAAGAACGATTTGTTCCACCTAGCTCAAGGACAGGGAACTCAAATGAAGCTTCTTGCTCTTCATGTAATTCCTATACGAAAGTGGAAGCTTCGACACAACCTCCACCTACCATTGTACATATCCATACAAGAAAGAAAGAGTTTGCATCTCCCGTTGTATATTCACCATCTACAACAACGTTGCAAATAAAATCATGGGAGAGTACCTTACCGCCCTTGAAACTGGATGAAACGCATAGGGAGGTAAAAAACTATTGGTTAAAACCTTCACCCATAACAACTTGGAACAATTGGTTCCAAAAGGTGATGACATCATTCCAAAAGGTATGATCTGTTTGCTGACATCCATCATTCACTTGTTTCCCTCTCAACCTTCCTCCCTGACCTCTTAATCTCCAATCTTAGGTAAGGTATATATAAAGCCTTATACTCACAAAAACAAGATAAAAATATAAAAGAGCAAGAGCCATAACACAAAATCTAAAAACACATTATGCACAAGAACATGACTCTTGTAATATTTGCACTCTAACCATCATCTATTTGCGTGTACAGATATGGCTAGTACGCTAGAGTCATCCACTCCTGCCTTGGGTGAGAGGTACCCTCGTTACTTTTCATAAATGTTTCACATGGTCTTTTCGGTGCTTGCCTGTGAATGGAATTTGGTAGGTACGCTAGCATGTGAGAGGAATTTCAGAAATTGGAATGGCTGATACGTCTCTTGACCACGACTGATCCATACTTAGTAGAGAGTGTATCTCCCATTGCACAAGCCTATCCTTTTGACCAAGATGACTATAGGCATCTAGTGACCTTCTTAGTAAACATTGGTGCCTCTGATGATAAAGAATATTTATATGAATATACGGATGGCACTTATGGTCTCACAGATGATGACTTTGTTTTTCTCAACGACGAGGATAGGGGTTTAGCCTTAGGTTTTCCCCCCGATCTCTACAATATCCTATTCCCTTAACTCTCTAGGAGAAGTGCAAATAATTAGGTTAGGGTTACTTATGTTTTTTTAATTATGTTCAATAAGTGTTGGTACCTTTTCCCATTGATGTGCCTCCTAGAGGTATTCTTTGTGTTTCCTAGTGTGTATAGGAACGTGTTGCTATTATTAGGATTTGGACCTTCATGGAATTTTTCTCTCGTTCACACTTCAAATCAAGCACGACCATCAACACAAATAGGTGTTTCTTGTCCATTAGCATTGCCCCTTATCTTTTTGCATCCATGTTTGTCTGCTTTAATTGTGATTGGTAGCATAATATTCAACACATTTGCTTAGTATCAAACATTAAATTCAATGTAATTTTTTGTCATAATCACTTGTCTAGGTTTAAAAATCAAGCAGTCTAACTAAGCTAGTTTGACCAAGCTAGGCGTTAGATATCTTCTCTTAATACCATAGGGAATGCCTTCCTAATTATCAATGGTTACTTAGGTTCTTAATCCAATTTAGGCAGCATTGTGTGAAATGTACTAGGGCTTTCTAGTGGGCTTAGTCCCTATTGACCTTTAGCTTAAGTATTATAAAGGGAGTTTACTAGTGTGATGAGCCTGGGGAGGGTAACATTGTTATATGACCCCCCAAAGTTACAAAATTTTAACGCTAAAAATGAACAAACAAAAAATCAAAGTGCCACAATGTAAAATCTTAAGCTGGAAGAGAAACCTCAGCTTGATTTGGTACTCCACTCACATGTATCGCCTATGGTACTAGAGCCCTAGAGGTTCCCAGTGTGGGCGCTTTTCCTTGAAAAGAAAAAAACCCAAGGCATACAAAATAAGCACACACATTAAAATTGAATCAATGTGAAAAGACTTTGGGGGGTCAAAGAAAAGGAAATAAGTCAGGCGATGATTTCATGAGAAATTCCTTTTATCGTAGCTTAGCTACAAGGTCTTCTAGATATAGCCTTTAGTCAGCCCTCGGACATGAAATACTTGGCTCTCGCGATTAAACAACTTAATTGACCAGAGAAAATTGAGAAGCTTTCCCATGGTATTAATAGTCGATCTTTAGTGCCTTTCGATCGTTAAATTAGCGACCCTTGACTTGTTTAATTTTTTACCTTTACAAATGTTTATGCGTTTGATTATATTGCAATTTAATGTTATTGTTGAGAGATGGTTTAAAATTTTGTTACCAATTAAATTGTCTGCCTACAACTACATATGCTTTTTAATTATATATGAGAATGCAATTACTGTGCCAATGTTGTTTGATTTTGCAGTGTGTGACTGAAGAAGGCTAAGGACATTCATCTCAAATGCTCTTCCACCTCGACGAACGAGCTTCAACTCAATAGCTTCCGAGGACAAAATCTACATAAGGAAGGGGGGCATGTTAACCCTCACGCACATTCCTATCACCTAAGACGGACGCCGTATTATTTATTTGGTAGATTCAGGTACCGGGCTTGTCGGTCCAATAGGAAAAGCGTAAGAGTGATCGTCGATGAGAGGCGCACTCTAACTGGAACATTCAAGGGATTAGTTGGCTAAGCATGGGGCAATTGAAGAGTGCTCTTCCTCCATCTCCATCTTCTTCTTTACCTCTTTGTGTATGTGTGTGTGTATGCGTGAGAGAGAGAGAGAGAGTGCGATCGACCATTGCGACAACGGCACGACGGTGGCAAAAAGGTTGAGCGCGGCACATCGGCGGCTCCTTCTTCTTCGCGACGAGTCCACAACAGCAAGTGTAGAGGTGAGTGACACACCATCGCCATCTTTGAGCTTACTAATTTAAGCTAGTTGCGTGCTTGGAGCCATTTGTGGCTCGCACACAGTGTATTGGCAAGTTCCTTACATTGACACGTGCGACATACGTGCACACCATAATCTACTATTCAAGGAGTAAAAATGTATCTCTGTTCGCCTACCATGAAAAGTAAATATACCATGGAGAGTATGTTTCAAAATGCATGGTATGCCAAAAGTCAAAATTTGACCGAGGGAAGCAACTTGGATTGTTTTAGTCAATAGACTTAGAAGGAAAACATGCTCTATGCCGTCAAAAAAAGACTATTAAGGCACATCAAACAAAAACCCTCTTCAGATCTCAAATTTTCAAGTGTCATGGCTTTCCAACATCCATAGTGTCGGACAAAGATCCTAGAACGAGCAGTAATTTCTCGTAGGGTCTCTTTGAGAATCTAGGAATTAGATTAAATTTCTCTTTTGTCCTACCATCCACAAAAGGATGACCAAAGTGAAATAACAAATCTAATGATTCTTGATCTATTAAAAGCCTATGTCATAGAAGTAGATCAATGTCCTCAATGATAGAAGTACCTACCTCTTATAGAGTATGCGTACAATGGCATTGTACATACTTCTATGGGAAAAGTACCTTTCGAGGATAATGAGGAAAGATCCAAAAGTCCCTTACTACTTAGAGTACATGAGAAGATCTTTGTTGCTGATGAATATAGCCGAGACTTACAAGAATCTTTTCCAAAGATTAAAAAGGCTATATCCATCTCACAACAAAGGCAAAAAGGGCTACTGCCACTAAGCACAGAAGAGCCTTAGCCTTTAAGGAAAATGATTCGGTCTTGCTAAAGTTTCTCAAGGCTCATCTAAGACATACTACGGGAAAGAATCCTCCGGGCCACCAAGAGTATTATGCTAAACTAGAAAAACGATACTATGGAACTCTTTTGAAAAATTATTAAGCCAATCAATGAGATGGCCTTTTATTTAACGTTGCCCAATCATTGGCTCATGCACAATGTTTTCCATGAGAGCCTACTTAAGCCTTACACAGGAGCGCCACCAAAAGAAGCAATAGTAGTAGACCCTCCAAAAATCAAAGATAAAAAAGAGGTACTTCTTCAATATGAGTCCATCCTATGACATGAAGACAAGGTATTAAGAAACGGTAAGATTATCCAATGATATCTTGTTAAATTTAAGAACTATCATATAAAGATGCTAGATGGATGCAAGGAACCTAGCTTAAGGATAATATGAACCTTGTCAATGCTTACAATGCTACGCTAGAGTAAGCAAATGAAAATGCATTTTAAATAAACAATGTTTTTGTCTTATAAGACTAGTTCTCTTTTTATTGTGCACATATTTAAATAGTATGCATGCTTAGAATCATGTTTGTGATGACGACATCTCTCAAACACCAAGTAGAATTTGTTACTCTACTTTGGAAATATGATATGGACTCAAGAGCAGGCGTGCTTGTGGCAGCTAAGTCTCCCAAGCACCAAATAGATTAGTCATCCATTTTGGAATGATGTCGTAGGGTAAAAGGGGATCCTCTACCCGCTAAGTAACATGGACTAATGACTAAGCTTTATTTGCTCTACCTCATAGTCGACGACGACTATGATTTCAAGAGAGAGGTAATGTCATAAAATCTAATATCTAGCTAACTCAAATGATTTTCTCATATCAAACTAATCATTTAATGTGGGAGAATAAATGAGAACAAGAGTTAGAATAGATACATGTGCTCCTAAACCTATCTCAACAGGGGACCAAAAGGAGAGATGGTTGCATCTCAATAGAGGTCTAGAGAAGGAGATTGTCTACCAAAGAGCAAGGGCATACCCAAGGGGGGTCACGGACCCGGGCGAAGAGATCGGCTACCAGTGTGGACTAGGGATTCAGGTTAAGGGCTATATATATAGGAGGCAAGGCGATGAATCCAAGCAGGCAGTTCCCTGGGCTTCATATTAGTATCAGAGCTAAAAATAGTTTAGGGACAAGTGTGGTTCTCTCATGCTTTTGCATGTGCATGCTACAGCCCATGGAGCTCCTCTCTTGCAAGGCAGGGAAGAAGTTGAAGAGAAAATTCCGTGTGTAGGCACCCTTAAGCCGAGGAGGGGAGAAAGTGGACCCTCGCCAATTCGCGTGCAGAAGAGTGCAACAAGGTCACGAGGCCGAGGGGAAAAAACCTCGACCCTGGCGCAAGGCAACGTCAGCTATACACAACCTACTAGTAGCAT
The DNA here is from genome assembly GCF_014529385.1 of Adiantum capillus-veneris. Lineage (NCBI taxonomy): Eukaryota > Viridiplantae > Streptophyta > Polypodiopsida > Polypodiales > Pteridaceae > Adiantum > Adiantum capillus-veneris. Next base: position 158,647,686 of record NC_140936.1, on the reverse strand, counting down.
CCATCTCTCTCTCTCTCTCTCTCTCTCTCTCTCTCACCATCGCTTTACTGGAAGCTTTTGGGTTCACACCAAAAATGCCTAAGTCCAAGGGCCTTAGGACTTAACTCCATTAAGGGTGGGTACCCACGACAGTACCCCAACTCTATAGATTTCGTTGGTGGTATTTGGTTGAGCTCTGTCCGAGGTGTAGAGCATCACAAACTTGGAGTCAAGGTGTCTCAAGAAAATTAGTTAACTTTATTTTTTTGCAAACTCCACAAATCTACAAAGTTGAGATGTCAAGCATCTCTCAAATTTCTGCTTTGGCATCGAGCACCAACGGTTTTGGCTATATCCAACCACTAGCAAATCACGGGAAGTTCAACAATATCGAATTGAATCTGTTATGGTTTCTTCCAATCACTATTTACAATTTGAAGGACTAATTAGCACGGCTAATTATCGACGGTGATAGTGCATACTAAGGTTGCGACATCTTTTGGAATCAAGGTATTCTTCTGGTATTTCTTCCCTTTATTTGCTTGCACCACACAAACCCGTCATGGATGCCTCATTCAATTCTCTAGATAGAAAGTTTTTGAGAATCGTTTTTTTTTAACTTTGAGCTTCCTTCACGAGCATCTACTCCTCCTCCTCAGAGTGTGCTTGACGTTTTGGAGGATACTAGTAATTTAATTGACGACAAAGAATACGTCACAAGACGTGACTTCTAAAGGTTTGAAGAATGGTTTTGAAAATTGGCGGTTCACGTCCAACTGCTTGCTATGAAGGTGGATCACCTTAAGGAGCTATGTAAATTCAAATGAGGAAAATGTACAGCCTATGGGGGTTTCTAAAATGTTACAAATCAGTCTATTACTGATGCAGATGTACATGATGTACTTGATGAGGAAAGGGCTGAAATTGAGCAGGCTAGAGGTATGCCAAAATGGTTGGTGCAAACTTTGCGTGACAATAAATTGGATGCACCTTTGTCTAGTCGTACTCGTTCAGGTTCTTGCCATGCCTCTTATGCATCAAATTGTTATTCTTTGGCTATGTCTAGCTTATGTGATATAGAGGAACCTCTATCTTTTGATGAAGCACAGAATTTAGAAAATTGGATGGCTGCCATGTAATCAGAATATGATGCGCTTATAGAAAATGACACATGGACTTTATGTGATTTTCTTGCTTGAAAAAATGCCATTGGTACAAAGCGGTTTTAGAAGTTGAAACGCAAGCCGGATGGTGAGGTTGGTCACCATAAGGCTCAACTTGTTGCAAAAGGCTATGCGTAGCACAAAGGCATAGATTATGAAGAAACTTTTCCTCCCACTTGTCATATGTATTGTTCGTTTTCTATGTGCATTGGCAGCTCATTTTGGTTGGGATGTACATCAATCCAATATTGTTACTGCTTTCTTGAATGGTGACATTTTTGAGGAAGTCTATGTAACGAAGCCTCATGGTTTTGTCAAGAAAGTACAAGAGGACAAAGTGTGCATATGTAAGAAGGCTTTGTATGGGTTGAAGAAATATCCTCGTGCTTGCTATGACAAAGCTGGCATTCACTTGGTCAAACGAGGCTTTTGTATAACAATCCAACAGAAAGCACATTGTATGCCAAGCGTGAGAGTGATGTACTTCTCATTGTTGTTCTTTATGTGGATGATTTGTTGATCACTGGTCCCAATGAGGCACATATTGCTGAATTTAAGGCTGATTTGAATGCTACTTTCAAGATGAAAGATTTGGGGTTGTTGCATCATTACTTGGTCATACAATTTAAGCAGTGTGATGGTGGTATTGCCTTGTGTCAAAAAAGTTACATAGAGACATTGTTATGTAAGTTTGGACTTGAGGATTGCAAACCTATTGCCACTCCCATGAAAATAGGTTTGAAGTTAAGTCTACATAATGTTGCTGATCTATTGATGTCACTCTTTAGCAAATTGTCGTTGGCTACCTCAATTATGTATGCAACACGAGGCTAGTTATTTAGTTTGCAGTCTCACAGGTCAACAGATTTATGCATAGCTTAGGGTCTAAGCATTGGTAGGCAGTCAAGAGGATTTTTTGCTACTTGAGTGGCACTTTGCATCTTGGCTTGTTTTATCCCAAGGGGGGATCATTGCCACCAGACTTACATGCTTTTTTGGACTCAGATTGGGCTGGTTGTTTTGACACGCGACTGTCCTCAAGTGGTTCTTGTTTGATGCTTGGCAGTTCATGTATATCATGGTTGAGCAAGAAGCAACCTACTATGGCCACTTCTGGTTGTGAGGCTGAGTATAGGGCAGGCTTCACAGCTACAGTTGAGTGTGTATGGCTCAGACGCCTTATGGATGATTTTGGGTGATGGACACGACACTGCCAACACTATCTACACTGACAGTCAGAGCGCATTGGTAGTTGCGAGAAACCTTGTTTCTCATGATCGCACAAAGCACATTGAGGTGCATTACCACTATGTCAAGAAGAGGGTCTCAACATGAGAGATCATCTTGGCTTATGTGCCAACACAGGACAACCTTGCAGATCTTTTCACAAAGGCATTGTCCCGTGAGAAGTTTGAAGCTTTCCACAAATCTTTGGGCTTGCTTCCCTTTGTGGACTGATCTAGTCCTCAGGGCATGGCACTTCCCTTTACTCTTTATGCCAGCCCTCATTCACCACATCACTCCCAGGGGGGATTTCTTACCATACACATGTGGTAGTGAAGTGTGTGTGAACACACTAGGACTGTCGGGGCCTTTTGTCCCTCTTTAGGAGGTTTTTTTCCCTGTGCATTGTATATAAGTCCATCACTCCAGGGCAATTGTTTCCCTCTTTAGGAGGTTTTTTCCCTCATGCATTGTATAGAATCCCATCACTCTAGGGCTATTTATCTTACCATTGCACACTAAGTAATACACTCTTTGTTGTGTGCCTTGAGCTTCCTTCATCTTCTCCAAGTTGTGTGTGTTTCCCTACAACCCTAATTCCAACAGTTATATATGACAGATGCATTTCTTATTTTTGGTACTTAGAGTGCCACTGAGCTCTTTTGAGAGTAGATATCCACGTAGGGATTGTTGGAAATAGGGTTGCAGGGAATCACACACAACTTGGAGAAGATGAAGGAAGCTCAAGGCACACAACAAAGAGTATGTATTGCTTAGTGCACAAAAAACATAAAATAACCCTAGAGTGATGGGTGTATATACAATGCACGGAAGGAAAAACCTCCTAGTGAGAGGAAAAAATACCATGGCAGTCTTAAGTGTGTTCACACACATCACTACCACATGTACATGGTAGAAAATCCCCCCTGGGAGTGATGAGGTGAACGAGAGCTGGCACATAAAGTATAGGGAAGCTCCATACCTTGAGGACATGATTAGTCCATAAAGGGGAGTGAGCCCAAAGCTATGCAAAAATCTTTGAACTTCTCATGAGACAACGCCTTTGTGAAAAGGTCTGTGAGTTTGTCCTATGGTGGCACACATTTTCTATAAGTGCATCATATTCTGATTGCATGGCAGCCATCCAATTTTTTGAATTATGTGCTTCATCAAAAGAAGGAGGTTCCTCAACATCACATAAGCTAGAAACAGCCAAACCATAACAATCTCATGCATAAGATACATGGTGAGAACCTGAACAAGTACAACTAGAAAAAGGTGCTATCACGCTTCTTAGCAACACCATTTTGTTGAGGTGCATATGGCAGTGTACATTGGTGTTTTATCCCATGACTAGCCAAAAATGCATTAAATTCATGTGACATATACTCCCCCACTTGATCAGAAATGGAGGGTGCCCATAGTACATTTACAGACATTTTCAGCCATAGCCTTGAAGCACATAAACACTTTGGACTTAGCTTTAAGCGGATACACCCATGTATGCTTGGAGTAATCATCAATGAAAGTCACAAAGTAGAGGTAATTGCCCAAGGACGTTGTTTGCATGGGCCATAAACATCACTATGCACAAGTTGCAACCTGCATGTAGCCCTTACTGAACCATTTTTTAGAAACTTTGAGCGATGCATCTTACCCAAAATATAGCCTTCACAAACATGCTTCATAGGTGCTTCAAGAGGCGGCAAAGAAGCAACCATATCAGATTTTTGCAAACGTAGCAAACTGGAAAAATTTAGATGCCCAAAACGTGCATGCCAAAGTTTTGCATTTGAAATTTAGCCTTTGAATCCATGAGTGCATTTGCAAAATTTTTCCCACACTTGTCATACAAAGTGAGCTTATATAGCCTAGGACACAAAATACCAGATGCAACAATTTCATCACCAAAACTAAGATCATGAATTGTACATCTGTCATCCACAAATTTGACAACAAGACCAAGTCTAGCAAGTGCAAATACAGAAAAAAAGTGCAGTAGTCAGCATAATCTTTCCAACTCCCTTGACCAAATAAGGGGCATTGTTTGCGCAAAATGACTATATTTCCACGAGGGACATCATCGAGAGAGATAAACAGGTCATGGTAATGTGCTTTGTAGCACCACTGTCAAAGTACCACACATGAGCATCTGTAGCAACTAACATACATGCATCATGGATAGAAGAATCATAAGTACTCTCTATACTAAAAGACCATTCTGCATCTACATCAACATCACAATCTCCTTTGACAAAATACTCTACAATAGTTGCACGTGTAGTGGAACCAGCCTCTTTCTTCTTAGACTCTTTTGCCTTCAATTTTGGACACTGCTTGATTAAGTGATCATTATCTTTACAATAATGGGTACGTATCTTCTTTTTTCCCTTTTCACAAGAATTCCTAAACGAAGTGTTGCTAGCAAAGGCAATAGGAACAGGTGCCTTTCCACTTGCAGAAGAACCATGAGAAGTGGCTACATTGCTTTACCACTTTTTCTTTGAGTTATAACAATAAAGGCATGTTCAATTGCACGTTGTTTAGCCTTGTTTTTCCTGGAAAGTGACTTTTGCAACAACAATGTGCATCGTGCATCAAACTTGACAACTTCAGGATTTCCTTAGGTCATAAATCTCCAAGTATTAGCAAAAGTCTGGTAAGAATCTTGCAAAGGCATCAAGAACAGTCTACACAAGGGAATTGTCAAAAATGACTTTGCTTGCAAAAATAAGTTGCTTATTAATATCCTTGATACCAGCAAGGAAAGTGTCCATTTCATCTTCCTCATGCATAATATTTGACTCCAGCTCTCTATGCAACAATGCAATTTTAGCCTCATTGCGACTTGCATAAAGACCAGCCAGAATATCCCAAGTTTGTATTGGAGATTTAGCTGAACAAATATGAGGAGTAATAGTGCGCTTCATAGACAACGCAATCAATGCATAAGCCTGCACATCTCTAGCATCTCAAGAGCTTGCTCAGCCATAGGCAAAACAAATCTGGTAGCAGCAACCCTGCCACCAAATCGTGCAACATCCTCAACATCGTCCATATTCTCATATTCAAGGCTTACATCAATGCCCTGCACAACATTCCAAACGCCCTTTTTGACCCCAAAGCATGTTGCATCATGTAAGCCCACATTGGGTAATTGTCCCCATCCAATTTATCATGAGAAACAAACTTCTTGAACACATTTGTGTTGTTGTCAGTCATGGCGAATGCCAGAACCTAATGTGAAACTGCCCAAAAAGAGGAGAAATGAAGTTGAACTAACGCATGCTCTATAGAACAACCCAAAGAATATTGTAAGGACCTATTATGGAAAAAATGGCACTGACATAAATTTTGCACAAAGTGACAAAATTGCATGCATAGTACTGCTTGTAGTGGAAACGGAGGCCGAAATGAGCCCGAATGGAAAATCTGAGCAAACTTAACACTACAAGCTTTCCCGAAGTATTTGTCGACATGTTGATGCTTACCAAAGCTCACTGATGAACTCTAAAAAAGTGACTAGGCCTATGTTGGCGACTAAGGCGGGGAGGATGCAACCTATTCTAATACCAATTGTTGGAAATAGGGTTGCAGGGAAACACTCACCTCCTGGAGAAGAAAAAGGAAGCTCAAGGCCCACAACAAAGAGTATGTATTGCTTATTGCACAAAAAAGATAAGATAGCCCTAGAGTGATGGGCATATATACAATGCATAGAGGGGAAACCTCCAAGTGAGGGAAAAAATGTTCCGAGAGTCCTTAGTGTGTTCATACACATCACTACCACATGTATATGGTAACAAGGATATGGTATATCGCTTGCATCAATTTCAGACGCCTATTTTTAACTTGGCCTTTTCTCGTGTACATTGAGCTATAGACACTTACCGTGTGGAGCCATTTCTTGGTAGTTTTTATAGTTTTGCAACCATTTCTAAGGCTTGGGTTGAAAGAGACCTTTTTGAGACTATGGCTAGTGTTTAAAACAGTCGGTTCACAATTGAATGAGGTTGATAGCTTGTTTACACAAATTACTTCAAAGAGACGGACTCAATTTTGATGATGACATGAAATCCATCTTCTTGCTAAGCTCTTTGCCATAGTCATGGGATACGTTTAAAACATCCATAAGTAACTTCGTACCTAGCAAAAAACTTGCATTCAATGATGTTACAAGCGCTTTTCTCATCAAAGAGATACGACATCAATCTCTTTATTCTACTGGGCATCGAGATGCATACATGGCTAGTGGTAGTTATCATAGGCAAAGAGTTTGTACTCTAGTTTTTGCCAATTTAAAGACCACCAAAATGGCCATAGCAAGAATCGTGGACGTGATATGCGTAATGTGAAATGCTACCATTTGGCATTTAAAGAAAGACTACCATATATTTCGATGTGTGAGAAAGAGAAATTCATTGTTGTGAAGTTTGACCCTCCAAAGAGTAGTGTGAAAGTTGAGGAGCTCAACATAGTTGAGTCTCCTCCCCTTGAGGTTGTTCCTAACATGTTGCAGTCATCAAATGTGTTGATTTTCATTGTTGATTTGAGTCCAGATGCATTGTTGGCTCTAGATGAGTGCTATGTACAAAATTGGATCATTGGCTCAGGTGCTAGTTTTCATGTTACTTTGCATAGGGAGTGGTTCAGCTCCCACACATGGTGTGGTCAAGCTTGGTGATTCCTATTATCTTGAGATTTGTGGCATTGGAAATGTGTAATTATGTATGTATAATGGCACTAATTTTATGCTTCGAAGTGTCAAACATGTGCCAAAGTTGAATAAAAGTTTGGTGCTAGTAGCTGATCAACTTGATGACTTGGGCTACACTATTGTCTTTGGAAATGGATCTTGGATGATTTTCAAAGGGAACTTGGTTATCTTGAAATTTAAAAACTTTGGCTCATTTTATTCTTTATATGTCTCTTCTATGACAAAGAATTTCATCTATATTGCCGAGTTGCCTTCTAATGAGTTGTGGCATAGCCGGCTTGGTCATATGAGTTAGAAAGGAATGAAATAACTTCAATGTTTGGGTTACTTACCCATGTTAACTTATTTTGATTTTAGTTTGTGTAAGCATTATATAAATGGCAAGAAAACTAGTCTTATATCTTTGTCATTGAATAAAGAGTTAGGAACCCTCTAGACTTGGTACATAGTGATCTATGTGGGCCTATGATGGATAAGTCTATAGGGGGGCACTATATTTCCTAACTTTTATAGATGACTCTACTAGGAAGATGTGGGTCTACCTCTTGAAGAGGAAAGACAAAGTCTTTGGTAGAAATTCATTCATTGTGTTGGTTGAGAACCAATTAGGCAAGAATCTTAAGGTTTGCATAGTGACAATGGGGGAGAATATATCTCCACAGAGTTCAAGGATTTTTGTAGAAAATGAGGCATTAAGTGGAAGTACTTTATGCCATGCACATATGCTTAGAATGGTGTAGCAGAGCTTATGAACATACCATATAGGAGAGAGTCACAACAATGCCATCTATGGTAAACTTACCCACAGAGCTTCTGGGAGAGATTGTTTTTACAACGATTTACATTATCGAGTGACTGCCTAGTGCGCCATTGAATTACAAGATTCTAGAGGAGATGTGGGCTAGCAAGAATCCAAATTATTATTGACTCTGTGTATTTAAGTGTGAAGCATTGACACATGTGCCTAAAGATCTACATAGCAAGCTAGAGCCCAAATCACACAAATGCATCTTCATTGGTTATGGTGTTGATTGAGAAAATGGGATACAATCCTTGGCATCCAAAATCTCAACAAGTCATTTGGAGCTCACATGTTATCTTCAATGAATGAACGATAAGCAAAAACCTATCAAAGAGGTGAAATATCAAAAAGTGAGATTTGAAGATGTGGCATCGACTGAGATTAGATTAATAGCTTAGTCTACTGATGACGTTCCTATCCTTGAATATGTTTTTCAATATTTGAAGTGACACAAAGGAAAAACACGTTCTCAAGAGGGAATATCAATGGCATTCCTCTTCTCTTTGTTTCAAAGACAGAAGGAATCAGATATTATGGTAATAGGTTTGTAATAGATTTATTTAAAATTGAAATTTTAATTATGATTTGTGAAAGAAGTTATTGCATTTAGTAGACCAAGCATATCTCTACTATTAAGTATTGTTTTAATTGTATAATGGATATCAAAAGTTTATTCCCTATAAAAGATACATTGTACAAGGCTTGCTCCAAACAAGTGTGGGTGTTATCTTTAACTCGATGTAGTAAAGATAAAAGGCGTCATCTCAAAAGAGTAAGTAACAAGATTACACATTGGAAACTTTTCAAAGTTTGAGATGATGACTAGATACTCTTTTCGCAAATGAATATGTTGTTTTTTGTTAACATATGAACATTGTAGTAAATGTTTTCTGGAGATAAATGTTAACATATAAATATGGTAGTAAAAGAGCCAACTCTCATTTAGAGCATTGTAAGGCTCTTGAGTTCAAAATCATGACTCTTTGCAAAAGAGTACGTGTGATATCCTCTAAATATTATTCTAAACATAAAAGCACAAGCACAAAATATTTGGCTAATGCATCAAAGAACTTTTAAGATTAATTCAATCAATGTTGTTATGTCCAATACGAGTTGTAAATATTTAAATATGAGCACAATTTGTAAGGGTGAGAAATGTGTATTTCATCAACCTCATGCAAATCAGCCCAAATGGTCACAAAAGGAGCTAAAGTTTATTAAAATCACAAGAAGGATTCCTTGTATCTCCTTTGTTTCATGGAAATGTAATTCTAGGAGCACCATGGTTTCATCACATGGCTACTCAAAACCATCACATGGCTACTCAACTTAGATTTCTTGATAGAGTCATAAGTTTTCATCGTGGAGTTAGAGCTATGAGCCTTATTATCAAGAGAAAGGAAAGTACATTTGCAATGGTATCACATGTATTTATACAAAAATAAATAAAGTCTTCTCTTTTCTTGTAAATGGTTTTTGTCAAAGTCTCCTCTCCCACCACCACGGAATCAACCTAAATCATCTTGTAATGATGAAATGAATCGCATGTTTTTCCTTCAATCATATATTTTTTGCTTCTCTAACTCTATCTCAAGTGAATTACCTCTCTCAAGAGGGGATGATTACCATAAAATTGAGCTAGCGTCTGCCTGTATTGTTCCTTTTAATAGACTTCCTTGTTGTGTTTCTCACACACAACAAGAAAAGATTTTCTCCCAAGTTAATGAGCTAATAAAAAAGGTAATGTACGTCCAAGTTCATCTCCTTTTTGCTCACTTGTGCTTTTAGTGCAAAAGACAGGTAAGAGCAAAATAAAGAAACAATTTTCAATTCCTCACATAGAGGACATAATTGTTGTTACCATATACATGTGGTAGTGATGTGTGTGAACACACTCAGGACTATAGGGGCATTTTTCCCCTCACTAGGAGGTATTTTTCCCGGTGCATTGTATATACACCCATCACTCTAGGGCTAACAAATCTTTCCATTGCACACTAAGTGATATACTCTCTGTTGTGTTCCTTGAGCTTCCTTCATTTTCTCCAAGCTATGTCTGTTTTCTTACAACCCTAATTCCAACAATTGGTATCAGAACAAGTCGCATCCTCTTGGGCTTAGTCGCCAGCACCTCCAGCACATGCCTGCTCACTTTCTCTAATTTCCGTGAGCTTTGGCGAGCTTCGCAGGTCAAAAAAAAATTGGACAGCTTGAAGAGCTTGGTTTGCTCTGAATTTTGATTTGGGCTCAGTTCGGCCTCCATTTCCACACAGGCACTACTGCACATGCTATTTCGTCATTTTTTGCAGAATTTTGGTCAGTGTCGTTTTCTGCATAGTAGGTCCCATATAGTCTTCTAAGGTTTATGCTATATAGCACGTGTTGTTTCCTCTTCGTTTCTCCACTTTTCGGCTAGTTTCACATCAGTGCAGGCATTCGTCATGGCCGACAACATCACAGATGTATTCAAGATGTTTGTTGCTCAGCAGAGATTGGATGGGGACAATGACCCTATGTGGGCGTACATGATGCAACATGTTTTTGTGTCGAAGGGTGTCTGGAATATTGTGCATGGAATTGATGTACATCCTGGTTCTGAGGATGTAGGTGATGTTGAGGATGTTGCAGGTCTTGCTGCAAGGATTGTTGTAGTTAGAGTTGTTTTGCCTACGATAGAAAAATCTCACGGTGATGTAAAAGATGCACAGGCTCATGCATTGATTGTGTTGTCTATGAAGCGCACTATTATTTCTCACACACGTTTAGCAAAATCTGCAAAACAGGCTTGGGATATTCTTGCTGGTCTTTATGCAAGTCGCAATGTGGCTAAAATTGCATTGTTGCGTAAAGAGCCGGAGTCAAAGATGATGCATGAGGAAGATGATATGGACACTTACCTTGCTGATATCAAGGATATCAATGAGCAACTTATTTTTATAGGTGAAGTCATTTCAGACAGTTCCCTTGTGCAGATTGTTCTTGATGCCTTGCCAGATTCTTACCAGACTTTTGCTAGAACTTGGAGACTAATGACCCAAGGAAATCCCAAAGTTGTCAAGTTTGATGAATTATGCACATTGCTGTTGCAAAATTTGCTTTCCAAAAAAACAAGGCTAGACAACGTGCAGTTGAACATGTCTTTATTGCTGCTCAAAGAAAAGGTGATAATAGTAATGTAGTCACTTCACATGGTTCTTCTGTGAGTGGAAAATCATCTGATCCTAAATACTTATGTTGGCAGCAATTCGTCTAGAAATTCTAGTGATAAGGGCAAAAAGAAGATGCATTGCCATTACTGTAAAGCTAATGATCACTTGATCAAGCAGTGTCCTAAGTTGAAGGCCAAAGAGGCTAAGAAGAAAAAGGCTCGTTCCACTACTAATGCTGGTTCCACTACAAATGCAGCTATTGTTGAGTCTTCTGTGAAAGGAGACAGTGATGCAGATGTTGATGCGGAATGGGCTTTTAGTGTTGAGTGCACTTATAATCATGTTATTCATGATGCATCCATGTCAATTGCTGCAGATTCATATGTGTGGTACTTTGATAGTGGTGCTACAAAGCACATTACCTCACATCGTGATTTGTTCACCTCTCTTGAGTTTGTCCCTCATGGATATTCAGTTACTTGTCCCCCAATGCCTCTTATCCAGTTCAGGGAGTTGGAAAGATTGTGCTACTGTTACAAATGGCAGATCTTTCACACTTGTTGATGCACTTTATGTACCTGGGATGAAGAAGAAACTTTTGTATGTATCTGCACTTGCTAGACTTGGTCTTGTAGTCAAATTTGTGGATGACAGATGTACAATACATGATCTCAGTTTTGGTGATAAAATTGTTGCATCTGGCATTTTATGCCATGGGTTGTATAAGCTCACTTTGTATGACAAGTGTGGGCAAAATTTGGCAAATGCAGTTGTGGATTTAAAGGCGATTTCAGATGCAATACTTTGGCATGCACGTTTTGGTCATTTGCATTTTGCCAATTTGCTGCGTTTGCAAAAAACTGATATGGTTGCTTCTTTTCCGCCTCTTGAAACACCTTTCAAACATGTTTGTGAAGGATTTTGGGTAAGATGTAGTGTTCTAAGTTTCCAAAGGATGGTTTAGTTAGGGCCACATGCAGGTTGCACCTTGTGCATAGTGATGTTTGTGGGCCCATGCAAACTTCGTCCTTAGAAATTACCTTTACTTCGTAAATTTTATTGATGATTATTAGAGATATGCATGGGCATATCTGCTTAAAGCAAAGTCTGAAGAGTTTATGTACTTCAATTAATTTCTGGCTATGGCTAAAAGTGTCTTGAAATGTACTATGGGCACCCTCCATTCCGATCGAGGGGGGGAGTATATGTCTCATGAATTTAATGCATTTCTGGCTAGTCGTGGGATAAAACACCAATGTATAGTGCCTTATACGCCTCAACAAAATGGTGTTTTTGAGAGGTAAAACATGTCACTGATGAAAATGGCATGATGTATGCTCAAAAGTCAAGCTTTACCACATTTTTTTTTGCTTGAGGCCATCATGTGTGCCACTTATGTACTTAACAGGTGTCCTACGAAAGCTTTGTAATCTATGACTCCATATGAAGCATGGCATGATAGAAAGCCTTCTATTGAGCACATGCATGTTTTTGGTTGTTTGGCATATGCTTTGCTGCCACAAACACAGCGCAAAAAATTGGATGGTGAGGCTGTCAAATGTATTTTTGTTGGTTATATTGCTTAAAGCAAAGGTTACATGTTGTATCATCCACAAACAGGATGTTGTGTTTGTGGAAGATTCTATTCATCCCTTGCTATCATGTACTAGAGACAGTAATGTAAGCTCACGTGACTTTTATGACACTTTGTTGCCTCTTTTTAGTGGTGGAAGTTTGAATTTAAATTCCAATGAGGCAAATGTATAGTCTATGGTGGTTTTTGAAAATGTTACAGATCAGTCTATTACCGATGCAGATGTACATGATGTACTTGATGAGGAATAGGCTGAAAATGACTAGGCTAAAGGTATGCCAAAATGGCTGGTGCTGAGGAGCTTGTCTTTTGATGAAGCACAGAATTCAAAAAATTGGATGGCTACCATGCAATCGTGATGCACTTATAGAAAATGACATATGTGTTAGGAAATAAGACGTAGCTAAATAGATAATTGAGTAGATTACTTAATGGAGAGAGACAGATTTATATACACGAGATTATAGAGTAGAGAGAGAGAGAGAGAGAGTACACACGATATACGTGGTTCACCCAATGTGGGCTACGTCCACGGGAAAGCAGCCACTCAATGGCTTTAGTACTTCAAAACAAGAAGTAGTTTACAAAGGGATTATACCCTTAATGGAGCTCCCGCCTTGCTTCACTCTCACCACCTCACACTCACCTTGTTGCATCAACTTCACACTATGAAATGTGTGTAGAAATGGCCTCCTTTTATAGGCCAAAAGGGCTACCCTCTCTTATGAGAGACAACCATGTGTAGCCGCCCTTGTGCGAATAAGTCCAAATCGGACCCTCCAATCCGCCCATGTGTGGCCGCCCTTGAGAAGACAAGTCCGCTTTTGAATTCGGCCACCGGCCATTGAATTCGGCCACCGGCCATTGACTTCCGACCACCGGCCACCGGCCATTGACTTCCAACCACCGGCCATCGGCCATTGACTACCGGCCACCAGCCAACCGACCGGTTGTTTTCCGACCACTTTTCGGCCGCCGTCCGGCCATAATATTCCGGCGAAAAAAAAAGTCTCGGGGGGCTCCGCCCCCGAGGCCTTTAAAGTTGCCCCTAATTCTTGTCCGTGAAAATTTTGGTTTCCGGTGAGTGATTTTCCTTCACGCACGATGGCTTCTCCTCATAATGGGGGCCTTACAAATGTGCGCTTTTACCACAGAAAATTACAAGGATAAATCAGGCTCCATACTTAACAATCTCCCACTTGGAGACTGATCTCCAAACCAAACCTGTGACTGCTTTCCATTCTGGCTTCTTATCCTTGAATGCCGATTGAAGATGAGCAAAAGCTCAACTTCTCCTTGTTGACCACCTTTGTAAATATGTCTGCAGGATTTTCACTTGTATACACCTTTCCTAGCTTTAGCTGTCCCTCTTCCAAAAGAGTGCGTATGAAGTGATATCTCACCTCAATGTGCTTTGTCCTTGAATGAAAGGCTGAGTTCTTCGCAAGATGGATAGCGCTTTGGCTATCACTGTACAAGACACAATTGTCTTGTTTGAATCCAAGCTCTTCTAAGAATCTGTGAAGCCACAGAATTTCTTTGCTTGCCTCCGTCATTGCTACATACTCTGCTTCCGTGGTAGAAAGTGAAACCACTTTTTGCAGCTTTGAAGCCCAGCTTACTGCTGTGCCTCCAACCGTGAACACATAGCCAGTAGTGCTCCTTCGAGTATCTTTGTCACCTGCCATATCTGCATCAGCATACCCTTCTAGAAAAATATCGGTTCCTCCAAAATACAAAGCATTTGTTGTTGTCCCTTTTAGATACCTAAGTATCCACTTCACAGCTTGCCAATGCTCTTTACCTGGGTTGTCCATGAACCTACTCACAACTCCCACTGCATGTGCAATGTCTGGCCTTGTCCAGACCATAGCATACATTAGAGAACCGCTGCAGCATATGGAACTTTAGACATATAGGCTATCTCCTCTTGTGTCTTTGGACACATATCCTTCGTTAGTTTAAAATGACCAGCCAAAGGTGTAGAAACTGGTTTTGCATTTTGCATTGCAAACCTTTCTAGTACCTTCTTGATGTAATCTTCTTGAGATAACTTTATTGTCTTCTTCGTCCTGTCCCTTGATATTTTCATACCAAGTATCCTCTTTGCAGCACCTAAATCTTTCATTGAAAAAGATTTGGACAGCTCCTCTTTTAGGTCCTTGATGTCCTACATGTTAGCACTTGCAATCAACATGTCATCAGCATACAACATTAGGATGATGAATTTCCCATCTCCCAAATTCTTCGTGTAGACGCAGTGATCCAAGTTGCATCTTGTGAATCCATGATCCAACATCCATCGATCAAACTTCAAGTACCATTGTCTTGATGCTTGCTTTAAACCATACAAGCTCTTCTTTAATCTGCAAACCATTTTCTCCTTACCTTTAACTTCATACCCCTTTGGTTGAAGCATGTAGATTTCCTCCTCTAAGTCACCGTGAGGGAATGCCATATTTACATCCATTTGCTCGAGATTTAGATCATGAGCAGCCACAAGGCTTAAGACAAGCCTAATTGAGTTCATTTTTACAACAGGAGAAAATATTTCATTGAAGTCAATACCTTTCTTTTGAGAAAAACCTTTTACCACAAGCCTAGACTTGTACCTTTTCTTCCCACCTTCTTCTTCCTTTAGCTTGTACACCCATTTGTTTTGAAGTGCCCGCTTACCTTTAGGCAACTCAACCAACTCCCATGTTTGGTTGTGATGTAGTGAGTCCATCTCCACTTGCATGCTCTTCGTCCATTCTTCTTTGGATTCATGTTGCATAGCTTCTTCATATGATTCGGGCTCTCCAGAATCTGAGATCAAGAGATGGTTGAAGGAAGGAACAAACCTTTCTGGAGGTCTACTTGCTCTTGTAGATCTTCGGGGAATAGGTTGAGGCTCCTCATTTGGTTGACGTTGTTGCACATTGTCACCGTTGGCAGTCCTTGAGTCTTCACCGTCCTCAAGCTCCATGTACTCATCACCTGTTTCTTTTGTTTGTTTTCTTTCCAAGTAATCTTTGTACATATTTTGTTCGTTAAAAATTACATCCCTACTCCTTAAGATTTTACCATCTTCAGGATTCCATAGGCGATACCCAAAGTCTCCTTCTCCATAGCCAATGAAGAAACACTTTTTGGACTTTGCATCTAACTTTGATCTTAGGCTTCTATCTATGTGCATGAAAGCCTCACACCCAAACACTTTGAGAAATGCATAATTCACCGGTTTACCTGTCCATGCCTCTTCTGGAACTCCCCCATCCAATGCCGTTGAGGGTGACCGATTGATTAAGTACACAGACGTACTTACAGCTTCCGCCCAAAGCTCCAGCGGTAGGCCTGCATGTAGTCGCATGCTTCGTGCTCGCTCCATGATTGTCATGTTCATCCTTTCTGAAATCCCATTTTGTTGAGGTGTCCTTGGGGTTGTCCTTTGCCTCCGAATGCCATTGCTAGCACAAAAGCTTTCAAAAGCTTGGCTGCAATATTCGCCTCCATTGTCGGATCTGAGGCATTTAACCTTGGTACCTGTTTCATTCTCCACAAAGGCTTTCCACCTTTGAAATATGGAAAATACATCGGATTTATTCTTCATGACATAAACCCATGTTTTTCTAGTCGCATCGTCTATGAATGTTACATAGTACAATGAGCCACCAAGTGATGGTGTACTTGCAGGACCCCAAACATCAGAATGAACCAACTCAAGTTTTTTATTTTTTCTTTCATTTCCTGATTTTTGAAATTTTACCCTCTTTTGTTTACCATAAACACAATCTTCACAGAACTGTAAGTCCACTTCTTTCAAACCTGGTAGAAGCTTCTTTGTTTGAAGGATTTGCATTCCTTTGGCACTCATATGCCCAAGTCGGTAGTGCCACACCGCACTGTCAACTTCTGTAGTTGCTGCACAAGTTGAAGGTTGCGTGCTAACAGTACACAAGTAAAGTGTACCGACTTTTTCACCCTTGGCAACCACCAAAGATCCCTTTGAGATCTTCCACCGTTTGTTTCCGAATGCAATGTTGTGACCTTCATCGTCCAATTGTCCTGTAGAGATCAAATTTTTGCGAAGAGAAGGAACATGTCTAACATCTTTAAGCTTCCATTCATTTCCGTTAGCAGTTTTGACAGAAACTGTACCTTTGCCGACAATCTCACAAGCTTCATCATCTCCCAAGTATACATACCCAAAATTACCTTTGGTGTAGTCTTGGAAATGTTGCTTGTGTGGTGTCGCATGGAATGAAGCCCCGGAATCTACTATCCAGGAATTAGACACATTGTCTAATGAGAGAATTAGAGCATCTTGCTCTACTTTACCTGCCACATTGGCCTCCGATGTTGGCTTATTGTCTTGAGACTCTGTCTCCTTCTTCTTCTTGGACCAGCAATCCTTCTTGACGTGGCCCTTCTTGCTGCAGTTCCAACATTCAAGAACTGACTTTGTGCGTGACTTGCTCCGCCTTGAGCGATCACGACCCTTTTGGTTTTTGAACCTCTCCTTAAGCCTTCCTCTTGTTTCCACTGATAGTGCAGCACTTGATGATTCTCCTGTGCTTCTCCTTCGCATTTTCTCGCTTAGGAGAACACCCACAACATCATCAAACATAAGAGTATTTGTGCCAGAGATAGAATTACTTACAGCCATCACAAGGCTGTCCCAACTATCCGGTAGAGATGATAGTATAAGGAGAGCTCGCACTTCGTCATCGAAATTGATTTTCACTGATCGAAGTTGACTTATGTTTGTGTTAAAGTCATTTAGGTGTTCTGCAACTGAACCATTCTCTGCCATCTTTAGATTGAACAAGCGCTTCATAAGAAATACCTTATTGGATGCCGATGGTTTCTCGTAGAAGTCGTCAAGTGACTTCATCAAGTCCTCCGTGGTCTTCATCTCCGAAACATTGAAGGCCACCGTTGACGCCAAGCTTAACCGGATTGTTCCCAGTGCCTTTCGATCAAGGACAATCCATGCTTCA
Source organism: Adiantum capillus-veneris (assembly GCF_014529385.1). Taxonomy (NCBI): domain Eukaryota; kingdom Viridiplantae; phylum Streptophyta; class Polypodiopsida; order Polypodiales; family Pteridaceae; genus Adiantum; species Adiantum capillus-veneris. Next base: position 158,630,076 of record NC_140936.1, on the reverse strand, counting down.
TCTGCCATTGTTGTGGGCTTCTTCGCAAGACCGCCTAGTGGCAAATAGAGGTCCTTCTGGTAGAGATAGTCTTCAATCTGCATCTTCCAATGTTGGTAGTTTTTGCCGTTGAACTTCTCAATCTTGAGCTTCCCCTCCTCCGCCATAACTCCCACTCAATTCAAGGAATCCTTTCCTTGAGATAATTTAGCTACGAGCAAACCTTGCTCTGATACCAGTTGTTAGGAAATAAGACGTAGCTAAATAGATAATTGAGTAGATTACTTAATGGAGAGAGACAGATTTATATACACGAGATTATAGAGTAGAGAGAGAGAGAGAGAGAGAGAGAGTACACACGATATACGTGGTTCACCCAATGTGGGCTACGTCCACGGGAAAGCAGCCACTCAATGGCTTTAGTACTTCAAAACAAGAAGTAGTTTACAAAGGGATTATACCCTTAATGGAGCTCCCGTCTTGCTTCACTCTCACCACCTCACACTCACCTTGTTGCATCAACTTCACACTATGAAATGTGTGTAGAAATGGCCTCCTTTTATAGGCCAAAAGGGCTACCCTCTCTTATGAGAGACAGCCATGTGTAGCCGCCCTTGTGCGAATAAGTCCAAATCGGACCCTCCAATCCGCCCATGTGTGGCCGCCCTTGAGAAGACAAGTCCGCTTTTGAATTCGGCCACCGGCCATTGAATTCGGCCACCGGCCACCGGCCATTGACTTCCAACCACCGGCCACCGGGCATTGACTTCCAACCATCGGCCATCGGCCATTGACTACCGGCCACCGGCCAACCGACCAGTTGTTTTCCGACCACTTTCCGGCCGCCGTCCGGCCATAATATTCCGGCGAAAAAAAGTCTCGAGGGGCTCCGCCCCCGAGGCCTTTAGAGTTGCCCGTAATTCTTGTCCGTGAAAATTTTGGTTTCCGGTGAGTGATTTTCCTTCACGCACGATGGCTTCTCCTCATAATGGGGGCCTTACAAATGTGCGCTTTTACCACAGAAAATTACAAGGATAAATCAGGCTCCATACTTAACAATATGGACTTTATGTAATTGCCTCCTGGCAAAAAGGCCACTAGTACGAAGTGGGTTTACAAGTTGAAATGCAAGCCGGATGGTGAGATTGATTGCTATAAGGCTCGACTTGTTGCAAAGGGTTATGCACAATGAAGAGGCATTGATTATGAAGAGAATTTTGCTCCCACTTGTCATATGACTACTGTGCATTGGCAGCTCATTTTGGTTGGGATGTACATCAGTCAAACATTGTTATTGCTTTCTTGAATGGTGACATATTTGAGGAAGTTTATGTAACGCAGCCTCGTGATTTTCTCAAGAAAGGACAAGAGGATAAGGTGTGAAAATGTAAAAAAGCCTTGTATTGATGGAGGCAATCTCCTCGTGCTTGGTACAAGAAGGTTGATACTCATTTGGTCAAACGAGGCTTTCGTAACAGTCCAACAGAAAGCACATTGTATGTAAAGCGTGAGGGTGATCTACTTCTCATTGTGGTTCTTTATGTGGATGATTGGCTGATTACTGGACCAAATGAGAGACATATTGCTGAATTTAAGGCTGATTTTAATGCTACTTTCAAGAGGAAAGATTTGGGGCATCATTACTTGGGTATACAGTTTAAGCATTGTGATGGTGGTATTGCCTTGTGTCAGAAAAGTTACGTAGAGACATTGCTATGTAAGTTTGGATTTGAGGATCGTAAACATATTTCCACTCCCATGGAAATAGGTTTGAAATTGAGTCTTCATGATGTTGGTGATCTTGCATATGTCACTCTATACCAAACTATTGTTGGATGCCTCATTTATGTATGCAACACGAGGCTGGTATCATTTTGTTGTCTCACAGGTCAGTAGATTTATGCATAGCCCAGGGTCTAAGCATTGGCAGGCTATCAAGAGGATTTTTTGCTACTTGAGTGGCACTTTACATCTTGGCTTGTTTTATCCTAAGGGGGGATCATTGCCGCCAGGCCTACATGCTTTTTCATACTTGTATTGGGCTGGCTGTTTTCACCCGCGAGTGTCCACAAGTGGTTTTTGTTTCATGCTTGGCAGTTCATGTATATCATGGTTGAGCAAGAAGTATATCATGTATATCTACACTGATAGTCAGAGTGCATTGGCAATTGCAGGGAACCGATTTTTTTGATGTGCATTACCACTATGTCAGGGAGAGGCTCTGAGCAAGAGAGATTAGCGTGGCTTATGTGCCAACCTTGCATATCTTTTCACAAAGGCATTGTCTCGTGAGAAGTTCAAAGTTTTCCGCAAAGCTTTGGGATTACTCCCCTTTGTGGATTGATCATGTCCTTAGGGCATGGCACGTCTCTTTACTCTATGTGCCAGCTCTCATTCACCGCATCACTCCAGGGGGGATTTGTTAACATATACATGTGGTAGTAATGTCTGTGAACACTCTTAAGACTGCCGAGGCATTTTTTCCCTCACAAGGAGGGTTTTTTGCATGTGCATTGTATATACGTCCATCACTTTAGGGCTAACTAATCTTTCCATGTCACACTAAGTAATATACTCTATGTTGTGTGCCTTGGGCTTCCTTCATCTTCTCCAAGATGTGCATGTTTTCCCGCAACCCTAATTCCAACAATTGTTAAGCTACAAGGTTCTTTATACTTCATTAGAATTGACCTCGAAAGTGGCTACCATTAAATAAGGATTGAGTCTAGTGACATATACAAGACTGTGTTTCTTACGTGATTTGGGTTGTATGAATATCTATAATTCCTTTTGGCCTTACCAATGCTCTTGTAGCCTTTAATAGGCTGATGGAGATAAATTTTGAAAGCATAGAGGATACACAAAAATATTTTTTGATGATATAATCATCTACTCCAAGACTCTGAAAAAACATGAAGAGCACTTAAAGAAACTTTTGAAGGACTGTGTGCTAACAAGCTCTATGTAAATGGAAAGAAAAGTGGAGTCTGTTTCTATGAAACATGATACTTGGGTCATATTATCTCTAAAGAAGGAATACGTATGGATTTTGAAAAACTTAGAGTAATAGATGAGTGGCCATAACCAAAGAACTTACATGAGCTAAGAAGACTATGTAACTATTACGGTTGATCTAAAGAATAACAAGACCCATGAACCTTTTTCACTAAAGGATGTATTTCTATTATGAGAAAAAATCATGTGCACCTCCTTATGCATAGCAATGTGGAATGCAAGCCATAGCCTAACCAATAGAAACTTATTTCTATTGGCCCACTATTTGACATGACATGCAAGACTATGTAGAGCAATGCAAAGTATGTCAAAAGGTCAAGTATGATAAACACAAGGCTCAAGATCAAGCAAGGTATAAACATGCACAAAAAAAGGAAAATATTGTTGGTAGCAAGTATAGGTGCAATGCATATTCCAAAAAAGAAAATGATTGGCCATCCTAAATTCCCAAAGCTTGTGTAAGGTATGCTATGGAAAAAAATTGGCAAGGAAAAAATGTAATATGGTACTTTCAAGGTTCAAGGTTGTTTAATGAGACAATTTGCAAGCTTAAGTTGTGTCCTTATCGGCCAAGATACAATGTTCCATGAAAGTCTATTAAAAGCGTTTAAAGTTAAATTCCTTCAAGGTTCTATAGCAAATGCTCCTCCTAAGCAAAATAAGAGATATCACCATGAAGAAAAATGTTCCATAGGTAAGGTCTTGTGTAGTATCTATTTAATTGTAAGAATTGTCCTTTCAAAATTACTAAAAGAATGCATAAGCTCTAGCTAAAGAACTCCATGTACTTTGTTACTACCTACAATGCATTGCATACAATGTAGTTACACATGTTTAAAGTGTGTATGCATACAGAAGGACACACACTTATGACAACTTCACCTCCCAAGTACTGAGTAAACTTGCTACCTACTGAAGAAATGTGTGCAGATAAAATATTAAGAATACAAACTTACAGCAACTTTGCCTCCCAAGTACTGAGTAGACTTGTTATCTACTACAAAAATGTATGCAGCAAAAATTTTAACACACTTGTTGTAGCTTAGGCTCCCAAGCACCGAGTAGATTGGTCATCTACTGTGGAATGGTGTTTAGTGCAAAAAAGGAATCCCCTACAAAATTCCAATGGAATGAGGATTGATCTCTCTTTATAAGAAGCATATTCAAGGCAAGGTAATAAATTTTGGCCATTCTAAAGGGAGAAAATAAAAAGAGTAAAAGGGAAAAGGTTATACGATGGCAAAAGGGTGTATCATAGGACCTTAGGGTGCCAACAAAGATCATGATACCTTTAGAAGTGCATGTGATGGGAAGTCAAAGATGCATTCATCATCTCGATGCAATGTGAAAACTGCTCTAAGGCTAAGCTCTTTGTAAGAGCATCTCTGGGGTTGTCATCCGTATGGACTTTGACAAGCTTGATACGTTTTCTAGCCAATATAATTTGTATCACATGATACCTAATCTCTATATGTTTCAACTTCAAGTGAAACACGAGGCTCTTAGCTAATGCTATAGCACTTTGACTATCATAATGTAGCACTAAAGATTGATGAATGCCAAGATCTCCCACTAGATGAGCTAACCATACAGCTTCTGTGCTAGCACTAGAAACTGCAACATACTTTGTCTTTGTGGTGGAAGATGAAGTGTAATCTTAGATACATGACCTCCACAAAATGGTTGCTCCAACAAACAAGAATACATAGCCAAATGTGGATTTTTGACTATCCACACAACCCGCATAATGTGCATTTGTGTAACCCACTATGGACACATCACTATTCCTAAAGCGTAAACACTTGTCCATTGTATCCGTAAGATATCTCAAAATGTGCTCCCATTGCTTTTTGCCAAGATTTTTCATAAACTTTATGACCACCCCCTCTAAAGCACAATGTCTAGTATGTTGTCTACCATGGCGTACATAAGACCACCCACTATCAAGGACTATGGCACTTTTTCCATAAATTTGATGACCACCCCCTCTAAAGACACAATGTCTAGTTTGTTGTCTACCATGGCGTACATAAGACTACCCACTACCAAGGAGTATGGCACTTTTTCCATTTCTGCTTTCTCAACATTAGATTTGGGAGCATCATCCTTGCTAAGTTTTGTATATGGGCGTGCATTGGGGTACTCACTGAAGCCTTTCCCCTTGCATATTGAAATGTTGCATGACTTTGTGGATATACATCTCCTAAGATAACTCCATTCCATGCTTTTTGTCTTTCTTGATACGCATACCGATGAAGTGATTTGCATCTTCCAAATCCTTCATAAAAATCTGGATGGAAATCTTGTTCATAGACTTCCTAGGAATGAACATATCATCAACATAAAGGATCAAGATGATTAGCGAACCATCGTTCAGCTTCAAGATGGCAATCTGGTTATTAGACTTCTTAGCAATGAGCATATCATCAACAGAAAGGATCAAGATGATTAGCGAACCATCGTTCAGCTTTTGGGTATACAAGCAATGGTCTTCTTAGATCCTCACATAACCTTAGGACTGTATGTACTTGGCAAATTTTTGGTTCACTATCTTGAGCTTTTCTTAAGGCCATATAATGCCTTTCTTAATCTACATACCTGTTCTGACCTACTTGGCTTATTAGGTTTAACTTTAAAACCCTCTACTTGCTTCATGTAAACATCCTCTCTTAGATCCATGTGAAGAAACGTCGTCTTCGTGTCCTTTTGGACAAGTTTCGTATCTCCAGTGGCTACTAGTCCAAGCACAAGATGCAATGTACTCATCTTGACTAATGGAGAAAAAACCTCATCAAAATACACGCCTTCCTTTTGCTTGAATCCCTTAGCAACCAATCTAGTTTTATACTTAGGCTCGGGATCATCTGCCATGTATTTCTTTTTATACATCCATTTGCAAGGTAGGTTTGTTTGCCCTCTGGAAATTTTGTTAGTTCTCAAGTCTCATTTGCCACAATCAAAGTGTATTCTGATTGCATAGCTTACTCCCACTTTATGCTATCTTCCATTTGAATAGCCTCTTGGTAGCAAGTTGGCTCTTTGTAGCAGTCAGTGACTAATAGATAGTCTAACCTTGGCTAAAAATTCTCATTCATGCGGCACAAAACCTTATGTGTCAACTATAGTAGTAGCATCTCATCTACCATGTTAAGTAGCCATTAAAATATGCTACTAAAATAATTTGGATCCTTGTGCAATATGAGAAGCATAATTTACATAGTCTTGCTTGCCTGAAATATAAGCAAAATGAAAAACCAAATACATGAGTAAAAGAATGAGGGTAACTTTTTTAGTGAAAGCAAACATTTCTCCCAACAATTCTTCTTTCTTGAAAATAAAAGCAACTATGATTGCTTAAATTGTCCTCTTAATTTTAATATTCATGCATAAAGAACTTTCAACTCTTTATGAGAAATGTCTTGATGAGATGCTCAAGATGGTGGTTAGAGTTATCTTCTTTGAATTCCATCTTGTGACTATGGATACTTTGCATTGGACTCTTTTGGTGTTTATATTCCTACACTCATCTTTTGATTGCTTAAATACGACATTCAAAGAGGTAAATGGATGCTTTTGATCCATGGTTTCAATCTCTTTCCCTACTTCATAGCAACACTTAGGAACATCAAGAGAACTTGTTTCCTCTCCTTAAGAGAAACCCGCAGTGTTCTTTGAGCTACTCATGATAGCTTGATTACTTGACAAATCTAAAAGTAAGAGGATGTCCTTCTGTAATTAAAAACACTAGAGAATAGAATTTCGTTTAACAGATGCCAAAAGATGTTTGCACTGTTTGCCTTAATTTCCTTCATACAGCTTCTGATTATACAACAAAATTAAGACATCTTTATCTTTATTTCTTACCTCAAATCATCCCTTGATTGAGAAAGAGAGAAACCTTTTTTTATCTTGTCTTATGATCGTGGAGATTCTCGGAAAAAAGTTCATAGGAAGAAGCTACATGGCATAGTAGTATATGGAATACTAATGGAGGTTCCTAAAATTTCAGATAATCTATTATAATCTCGTCAGATGACCTCTATAATCACAGAACTAGTTTTCAACTTCTTCTATAAAGTTCTAGAGCTTGAAAAGAGGTAAATTTTGATCAAGAAAAACTTTTGTATCCAACCTTGGATGACCTCGGATGAGCGAGTTGTTTCGGATTTAGTGAAGACTGCTTTTTCTCCCTTTTCAAAAATAGTAAGTTTAAATTTCTAAGAGGAGGTGGAAGAGCCCAAATTATGAGGGTATGAGCGTGGGCATTTTGCCTCTTTTGGGATTTTGAAAAGGCAAATGAATGTTTTAGGCCCCTATCCCTTTTACCCACTTTGCCTTCCATTCTCATCCTCAGTAAATCGTATTTTCCCTTTTTGAGCCTCTTAAAATTCTTGTGAGATCTTAAGAAAATTTGCCATGCACTTCAAAAGAGGCATTCATCTTTTGGCACTTCCTTAGCCATGAGTGCACTTCCTTGCATACCTCATTGTCCTATGAAATTGTCTTTTTAGCATAGTCGTTTTGGCCCAAAAGTTAAATTTGTGACATGAAATATGTACTGGAAATATTCAAATCAATGATAGCCTAATGAATGGAGCACATGACATCCTCAAACCGTAAAAACCAAGGGATGTGGCACATAGCACTGATAGAATTCTTTGACACAACAATAGGCAAAACACAATGATCCACAAATCAACCATTAAATTACATTGGCATTATACCGGCATAGACTCCAAAATGTGAAATCAACATACTTCCAAGTTTGCAAGAATCCACTGAACGTCTATTGTAGCTCTCTATCCAAGCTACAAATGCACGTATCATACACAAATCACAAGGCCTCACAATGGTCTATTGGAATATGGCTTGATCTACACAGCTTTGTTTAGAGTAAAAGACCCAGCAAATGTCCACATTCCCAAACCCATCTAGCATAACCAAATAAAAGTTGATGATGTTGTGTCCAAGGAGATTCTTTGTTTGCAAACATCTACAATATAGCAACCTTTGTACCTCAACCCCACTGACCTCAAATATACCCATTATATAATTCAATCAAATCGCTAAATGTTGTCTCCATCGAAAAATACCTCGGGCACATTAGGCAAGACCACAACTTGACTTCATTTGACATTTTTTGCTTTCAAGAGACAACAAGACTCAGCAAGGCGAATTTTCTAGCACCATAATTTGCCCACATTCATCATCACAATACTTGTGGCCTCTCTATCTGCTACAAACCATGCTTCCAGCTTCAATTTGTGAAATCGTTCTCCCCCTTGGGCATTGAGATAATTGAGAGTATATTTAACACAACAAGCTACAAAAAATTATACGTAATCAACGTCCACAAATCTCCAGAAATAGCACTCCAACCTCTCATTGAGCATTTACTAATGAAGACAAGTGCAACATAGAGCATTATTTTCAGTGACTTTAATGTGCATTTTGATGCATCTCAATATGAAACAAAAGACTGTGCAATTCACTTGACCCAAAAAACTTCATCTAGGTTGTCATAAAAACTAATATCTAGTATTCTCAAATGATTTTCTCATGTTAAACTGATCATTTAATATGGGGAAGTACCATGGGAGTAAAAGCTAGAATATTGGTAAGGCTGCCATACCGGTCTCTATCAGGGATCCAAAGGAGGGAAAATAGGGATCCAAAGGGGGACAGTCTGCAAAAGAGCAACGTGCTTTTATGGGGCTTAAAAGACCTAAGGTTCAACCCCATTAAGACTTCCATAGGCTAAAGTTCCTAATTTTTATTGTATTGTCCAAAGGCCAAAGTAGGGGAAGTATTGGATGGTCATGGGAAGACTAACAAGTCTTCCCTTATCCATAGGAAGGAGGGGGCGAGCTCTTATTGTAGGGGATGAGAGAAAAACACACACACACACACACACACACACTCCAAAGCTCCCCCTTTACACAAAGGGAATAATGGACACATGTCATGGTCCTGGCCCAATTGCAATCTCCCCTCAAATCCTATTGGATGGCCATAGAGATGGACCAATGAGAATAAGGCTAGAGTAAATTTAGTCTAATCAATTCAAAAATTCTTGATAAAAGAACCAATAGAAATTAAGCTCCCTAGAAGACTATTGGACAATCTATCAAGGGATCCAATGAGAATCCAGTAGCCCAATGGCTTGCCTGATTCCTATTGGCCAGAATACTAAGAGGTCCAATAAGAGTTTAATTGAATTATTTAATTATCTAAATCTATCATAAAAGGGGAAAGGGGGACATATGTAACAAGGCTATTAATTATGTTTGTGATTGGCTAAGCTTTACAGGAGCCGATGGGAGACCACCATGAGAAAATAGCAAGAGGGGTCGACCAAGATGAGAGAAAGGGCTGCATTTTAGTCTAACACAATGCTACACACACACACACACACACACACACACAACTCATGTGTGCAAGAAGAACTCCATCTCCTTCTCCAAGCATTGAGAAGTAGAGGCCTACACCAACAACTCTTGGCTATGGAATGCAAATCCAACCAAGAGCCAAGCTTCAATGGCATGCTCATCTCCTCTACCATGCTAACTAAGCTAAGCTATGCTATTAGAGTGATTATGTGAGGAGAATACTTCTTTCTCGTAAAATACATCTTCTTCCTCTCAATCTATCCTCATTCCTTACTAGCTCTCACCATTTTTGAAGGTGTGTGAGGCCTTGGGACTGAGACTAGGGACACTAGGTGTGTTTTTCCATCATAATTTGGTGCATGAAGCTTCCATCTTCATTGTACCAACTAGTTTTGTCAAGGAGCACAAAGATTGTATTGTACAAAAGTCTCCTTTGATGGGAGAAGCTATAATACAAAGCCTTTATGGAGGGGGGACCGGCTCCATGTAAATCAGGTCCTCTATTGTTGTCAATTGTTCTATTTCTCTCTTTTCAAGTATTATCAATGCCAAATTAGCTAAGTGTAAATTGCTATGTTGCTTTTTCAAATTAAGTACTCTCTTTATGCTCATTAGGAACTTTTTCTTAATGAAATGCTCACTATGTTATCAATTTTTGCTACACACAAGTTACTAGTGCATTAAATGTTACATTGGTATCAGAGCTATTGGTTTCTCTTTTCTTGTTCAAGAAGAGAGGTCCTCAATCTTGCTACAAATGGTTGGTGTTATTAATTGCAAAAAAGTAAGTAGAATAGGGATTTTTCATCCTTTAAAGCACGCCTACTTTATGCGGTCAATAGGGATACCGTCAAGAGCTATGGTCTTAATAATGGAGTCCTACGGGGATTGCCTATGTCTTAACCATTATTGAGCTATTAGAAGTTTGATAGGAACCGGTGTCGTCTTGGCTCTGTTGAACCCTCTCTTCTATTCCTTGCAATTAATAATATTCGAGCCATGGGTATAGATGCTTGAGTGCTTATCTTTGACGGTAAAGAGGAGTAGCAACTAGGGCTTTGAAGTGCCAAAGTACAAGTAAAAATTTACACCTAAAATTTGCTAGTATGGATGAGAAGGGAAAAGAGATTGAAATGAATGTTGATAGCTTTGATTTTGCTAATGAAAGAGCAACTAATGATGCCCCTATGCATGTAAACTATCTTGTTTCTAGGCTTCAACAAGCCCGGGCAACCCATCCCTCCAAGGCTACAGTAATTGCGCACCCATGGTATTCTCCAAACTTCCCACCAAGAAGAGAGAGTACCTAGGAAAGCTATTGGTGAGACTCCAAAAGAGGACTCTCTTCGATAAGTGAAGAAGAGGAGAAGTAGGGGTTCAAAATTGACTACTTGATGATGCATCTCCCTCTCAAAGGAGAACCCAAGTTTCAACGGTAGAGCCTCCACCGAAAGAACGAGAAAGAAGTGAGTCTCCTGCCACCTCGACGGAGATGGCTCCACAAAGACGGCGGGCAAAACGCTCTCCAACACCCCCTAAACGAAGAAGACCATTGCATACTTCTCTACACCATATCTCAAAGAGGGAAGAGAGAAAACAAGAGAAGAAAAAGGCGAGAAAGAGGTCACCCTCTTCTCCATCTTCCTCATCCTCTTCCTCTTCTGAAGAAAGTGATGGTGCAGACAAGGAGGAACAAGGGAAGAAAAAGGCAAGAAAGAGGTCACCCTCTTCTCCATCTTCCTCATACTCTTCCTCTTCTGAATAAAGTGATGGTGCAGCTCTTGAACCACCTAAAAGAAGAGGCCATAGGAAATCCTATGCCGCTTGGAAGAGGTCGTCCAAGCTCAAAAAGTTCAAAGAGGGAGGAAAGAACATCTCTTTCCTTACCTACGATGGCACTTTTGGTGCTACGGACAAAGTCTTGGCCTTTATCCAACAATTCGATGCGGCGTTTGGAGATGAGGGCTTCATGGAGTCCTCTAAGCTATGTCATGTAGCCATGCATTTTCAAAATTCCGTCAGGCAATGGTGGTCTAGCCTACGAGCAAACGGTGAAGCTCCACGAACATGGAAAGCTTTAAGAGCTTCCATCATGAAGCATTTTTTGGATACCGATGCCAAAGACAAAGTACTCACCGAATGCCAAAGCTTGAAGCTCTCTCCCTACAAATCTATTCACAAATATGTAGACAAGTTTTGGATTTACATCTCAAAGCCACTGTCTTCAAAAAGATAGATTTTGGAGAGCAAAAACAACAATTTTGTGCGAGTTTAATTGAGGATATGGCGGAGTATGTTAACTCCCAAAGGCCACGCACCATATCAGCGGTCATACACCATACCATGGTGGCTTCAAGAATCAACTTCCAACAAGGGCTAAGAGAAATCTTAAGCCCAAGGGGAAGGACAACGTCCAAAAGTCTCCCAAAGGCAACGCCAACAACAACAAAGCTAAGGAGAAGGGAGTTTATAAAGGCAAAAATAAACTCTCTCTTGAAGAGCTAAAGCGTTATCGGAAAGATAACCGTTGTTTCAAGTGCGGGGAGCAAGGGCATGCCTATCGTGCTTGTGGGGGCAAGAATACACGTGAGCTACCTTGGTCAAAATTCAAGAAGAGGATGCTCATCACAAAGGATCTCCTCTATGCCATGCTTGGGGAAGGGTAAGAGAACATTATGCTTTTACTCTCTTTGACCCCGGTTCTACACACAACTTCGTATCCACAAAGTTGGCCACCAAGCTAGGCATCCAAGCCTATGAGATGGGAGATGTCCTGTCTACCAATGGTGCTTTCAAGGGGCAAGAAGCCTCAGTCACTCCCTTAATTGGTAAATTGAGGCTCCATGTCCAAAGCTATGTGGACAAGGAGGATTTCTTCATCTCTCCTCTCAAGCATGAGAATGTAATCCTAGGGGCACCATGGTTTGATTGCATGGGTGCCAATGTTAAATTCCATGAAAGGTAAATCTACTTTAGGTTCAGGAAAAAAGATATGTACATAGATGCTAAGGAGTTGGGTAGTACCATACCCCTTGTACATAAGCAAGCTTTCAATAAGTCAATAAAGAGCTCTATTTCCGTGTACATGATTTTTGTTAAAGATTCTCAAAATGAACCTAATGCTTTAGCAAAAGAAATTATAAATAATCAAAAGGAATTAGAGTTATCCAACTTCCTCAAGGGGTTCCAAGATGTTTTTATTGACGAAAACCCTTGTGAACTACCTCCCAACGAGGGAATGACGACCATGCAATTGAACTTCTTCCAAGAAGCTCTCCGCCTAATAAACCTCCTTATCGAGTTTCTCAAGCTCAACAAGAGGAGATTATGCGGCAACTGCATGAGTTGGTTGAGAAAGGCATGGTTAGGCCTAGCTCATCTCCATTTTGTTCACCAGTGTTATTAGAGCAAAAGAAAGACGGCAACAAGTGGCCGATGCACTCTCAAGACGACCGAGAGTGAATGCGATATCCATAGCAACTCACAATGATCTATCTTCTATGATAGATGAGTACGCTATTAATCCCGATTCTAGAGATGTGATTTCAGCCCTTACACTAGGGAAGAAGGAAGAACCATTTACCCTACAAGATGGTTATCTTCTCTATGGCAAGACTATGTGTTACTAACTCACTACGTGAGAAAGTAATGTATGAATCTCATGCTCCTCCTTTTGCAGGGCATAGAGGGATTCAGTCTACCCTAAAAAGGATAGAAACATATTTCTAGTAGCCTGCCATGAAAGCAAACATACAAGAGTATGTTTCAAAATGTGTGGTGTGCCAAAGACGAAGTTTGATAAGGGGAAGCAACCTAGATTGCTTCAACTATTGCCGATCCCTAATTCACCATGGGAGAGCATATCCATGAATTTTATCTTTGGATTGCCCAAGTCTATCCATGGGAATACGGGAATATGGACAATAATAGACAGATTTAGCAAACAAGCACATTTCATACCTGTCAAAAAGACTATCAAAGCCCATCAAATGGCAACCCTCTTTATATCACAAAGCTTCAAATACCATGGCTTGCCAATGTCTATAGTGTCGGATAGAGATCCTAGAATGACCAATAAGTTCTGGAAGGGTCTCTTTGAGAATTTAGGTACAAGGCTAAACTTCTCTTTGGCGTATCATCCCAAACGGATGGCCAAAGTGAAATAGCTAACCTAACAATTCTTGATCTACTAAAAGCTTATGTCACAAAAGTAGATCAAAAGTCCCAATGGGAGAAGTACTTATCCTTGATGAACTATGCTTACAATAACACTGTACATACTTCCACGGGAAAGGCACCTTTTGAGGTAATAGAGGGAAGATGAAAAAGTCCCCTGCTACTCAAGGTACATGGGAAGATCATTGATGTAGATTAATATAGTCGAGACCTTGTAAGAATCTTTCCAAAAGATATTAAGGATGCTATATCCATCTCTTAGCAAAGGCAAAAGCCTGCTGCTGTTGATAAGCACAAAAGAGTCGTAACCTTTAAACAAAATGATTGGGTCTTGCTTAAGTTTCCCAAGGCTCGATTAAGGCACACAACAGGCTAGAATCCTACATGACACCAAAAGTACTATGCTAAGTTAGCAAAAAGGTATTATGTTCCCTTTCAGATTCTTAGGCCAATCAATGAGATGACCTATCAACTTAAGTTACCCAACCATAGGCTCATACACAATGCTTTTCATGTGAGCCTACGAAAACATTATAAAGGAGAGCCACCTCAAGAAGCAATCATTGAAGACCTACCGGAGATCGAGGACCAAGAAGAGGTGTTGTTGCTCGAGTCCATTCTCCGACACAAAGACAAGGTATTACGAGGTGGTAAGACTATCTGATGAGATCTTATCAAATTTAAAAATTATCCTTTTGAAGATGCTAGATGGATGCAAGACATACAATTAAAGGATAACCTAAACCTTGATTGTGCGCACATGTTAATAAGTATGCATGCTTAGGATCATGTTTTTGGGGACGAAGTCTCCTGAACACCTAGTAGAGTTTGTCACTCTACTATGGAAGATTGATACATACTAAAGTGCAGACATGCTTGCAGCAGCTAAGGCTCTCAAGCACCAAATGGACTAGTCATCCATCCTAAAATGGTGTCGTAGGGTTAAATAGGGATCCTCTACCCGCTAGCAAACGGACTAATAACTAGACTTTATCTTCTCTACCTCATAGTCGAGGAGGATTTCAAGAGAGAGGTAATGTCATAAAAACTAATATCTAATACTCCCAAATGATTTTCTCATGTTAAACTGATCATTTAATATGGGAAAGTACCAAGGGAGTAAAAGCTAGAATATTGGTAAGGCTGTCATACTGGTCTCTGTCAGGGATTCAAAGGAGGGAAAATAGGGATCCAAAGGGGGACAGGCTGCAAAAGAGCAATGTGCTTCACTGGGGCTTAAAAGACCTAAGGTTCAACCCCATTAAGACTTCGGCTAAGCTTTACAGGATCCAATGGGAGACCACGATGAGCAAATAGCAAGAGGGGTTGACCAAGATGACAGAGGGGGCTGCATTTTAGTCTAACACAATGCTACACACACACACACACACACACACACAACTCATGTGTGCAAGAAGAACTCCGTCTCCTTCTCCAAGCATTGAGAGGTGGAGGCCTATACCAACAACTCTTGGCTATGGAATGCAAATCCAACCAAGAGCAAGCTTCAATGGCATGTTCATCTCCTCTACCATGCTAATTACTAAGCTAAGCTATACTATTAGAGTGATTATATGAGGAGAATACTTCTTTCTCGTAAGATACATCTTCTTCCTCTCAATCTATCCTCATTCCCTGCTAGCTGTCATCATTTTTGAAGGTGTGTGAGGTCTTGGGACTGAGGCTAGGGACACTAGGTGTGTTTTTCAAGCATAATTTGCTGCATGAAGCTTCCATCTTCATTGTACCAACTAGTTTTGTCAAGGAACACAAAGATTATATTGTACAAAAGTCTCCTTTGATGGGAGAAGCTATAATGCAGAGCCTTTATGGAGGGGGGACCGGCTCCATGTAAATCTGGCCCTCAATTGTTATCAATTGTTCGATTTCTTTCTCTTTTCAAGTATTGTCAATGCCAAATTAGCTAGGTGTAAATTGCTATGTTGCTTTCTCAAATTAAGTACTCTCTCTATGCTCATTAGGGACTTGTTCATAATGAAATGCTCACTATGTTGTCAATTTTGCTACACACAACTTACTAGTGTATTGATTGTTACATAGGTCATCAAAGGCATATCGTTACTTCTAGTGCAACACTTGGTCATGCCTAGCTAAGAAACTTTCCCTCCATAACAATCTTTCAAACACGATTTTACAATTAGTCTTGACCACTCTTCCTACGTTTGGTCTTTACGAGTACAGTGCCACATGGAGAAGCTATTCAAGCCTCACCGAACATTTATTGGAGTGTTCTTTGATGATATAATCATCTACTCTAATTCATTAGACGAACACAAATAACACCTCCATGGAATATTTCAAGTTCTACAAGAGAATAAGCTTTACATAAATCGAAAGAAAAGTGAATTTTTCGTGCAAGAGATTTAGTATTTAGGTCACATTATCTCTCAAGATGGCATCCAAATGGATCCATCAAGTTCCACAATATCCAAAGCAAGAATAACTTCGACCAACTTTGTGAGTTTTACTTTATTATTACTTTCATGCCCCTTCTCCATTCAATCTCAACCCTTTTTCCAAACTCCCTCGCTGTCTACTTTCATAATGTTTCCAAAAGTAAATTATTTTTGGTGCTCTTTCAAGACTATATTTAAAGAAAAGATCAAGACACATAGACCATGCTTATTAACTAAACAAGATACGAGCCACTATTGAAGAAATATATATTATATAAATGACCAAGTTATCCAAAAGACTACATACATTCTCAACTTTACTTTCCAGAGAAGTGCCCAGATATCATACTAATTGTATTTTTTCTCGTTGCAAGAGAGCCATTACACCAAATCTATAAGGGCATATTATTAATGCCTACAAGACTATACAACTCATTACACCTACTTTGAGCAGAATATACCAATTTGTACAACAAATTTTTTTGCCCACTTATGGCAACAAAATTTTTTAAGAGAAGTGGCCATTCAAGTCAACCCCGAAAAACTTACATAAATAAGAAGCAGACCCACACATTCAAAGAAAAAGCAAAGTCAATAAGCCCGATGTGTTCAATGAAGAAAGGCATCATCATACCAACAGAGTATATCCATATGAAGAAAGAATCAAGAACCATTTGCAAGTCGAGCCCAAGCTAATCTTGAGATATAGTAAAATAATAAGCTATATCAACCATGTGAATTTATGTTTAAACATATGAAGTCAATCATCAATAACAATTTAGTGTAAAAGTGAATTGTTGCAAGCTCTGTGCCACTAGAGGAATGCATTTCACATCAGAACTGTCTTAGATGGCATCAACCCTTCTAGCTAGTTTATGTTTATAAACATATGAATTCCGCATAAAATTGCTTGAGACTCTTCTTGGAGAGCCACCTAGCAATAGGCACTTCAGACAATGACCAAAGCAATTTTCTGTAAAAGAGAATTGTTGCAAGCTAAGTGGCATTCCACACGTAAGGGCTTTGTCTTAGGTTGCATGGTTGTCTCTAGAATTATAAGACCTTTAATTGAACTTCAATATGTTCCCATGTTGCCTTCTCCCTGATAAACTTATATATGGATGCACCTGGTCTTGCATTGCTAGTCCTACTCATGCCACTACATACTCTCCTTGCCTGCTGTCTGAGTACCTAATGTTCTCGTTGAATCAAGTACCTGCTTCAAATGATTTCAAAGCTCAGGAATCTGCTTAGTATCTTCCTCGCCCAAAATTGGTTAATGAATATAATAGCAGTTGACTAATTTATATCTACTACATAAAGCATAAACTCATGCCTGATCTCACATGTATACCAAACTGCAAGCCACACAATCCCAGCACATGTATCAACATACCAATCAACAACCATGCTATATTAAAGATCTAACAATCCATATTTGCCTAACTAGGTGCGCATCTACCATTCACTGTTTCGCAATGCTCAAGGACAAAAAACAATTGCCTTCCATTGAGTCAATCATTACTCCAAGATGCACCACTCCTAAGGGGTGAGTAATCTTGAATCACAAGATGCACACCCATCAAATCAATCATTCCATACTAAGAGATGCACAACTGGTAATCTTGAATCACAGGGTACAGTAATTCAGAAAAGTTTACATTCGAAGAGATCAAATTGCACAATGGGCAATGCCTCCTAGGTGTTAGGAGACCATGATCAACCATCAGTCAAGATGGTATGCCATTAGCAAAGACTTATTTATGAATAGCATTGCTAAACATAGCCGACACATGCTTGATGAACTTCATATGTGCATCATTACGGATAGCATTGACACATCCTTGACAAGCCTACCGTAATGATGCACCATCTCATCTCTGAGACTAAAACAAATATCTAAGAAGCAATCTTGTTGAGAAACATAAAGTGGCCGCAATAAATAACAAAAGCACCATTAAAAACAACTGACATTGCCAATGGTGTGCAACATCTCAGAAAATTCATTATCCAATCCACCAAAAGCACAGTCTACAATGCCAACCAGCACTTGCAGTCTTGTACCAAAAGAGACAAGAGAGTAGACATGAAAATGACCGAAGTTCCAGGGCTAGCATCACATTAGCAAATCATGCAGAAACTCTCATGTGATGAAAGCAAAACTCTCTGTAGTCCAAAACCATCCATCAGAACTCCAGAAATTTTCTGAAAGCTTTCAAAAACCTAGATATTACTCAAGAAGATGGACCAGGTGATAAGGAGCCTCCACGAGGTGACCTGCATAGGGAAAGAAGGAATACTTTAGTCATGCTAGAAAAACATATTATTAAGACATAGGCAGGAGTGAATATGACAAGGAAAGAATCTTCACTGAGAGATGAATACAAGTGAAGAGTCAAGAGTGCTAGAGCAACCCTGAAGAAGACCAGGGTTTGCATATAAAATCAAGAGGCCCTTAGGTGTTCACCAGAACTGTTGGAAGCTGAGTGTTGTTCACCACTAGCTTCCAATACTAGTCAACACAACTAAACATGAAACTTATATTTTAGGACGACAGCTCTTGAACACGAGCAAACACACCAAAAGACCTTAGCCAGTTATCCCGTTTTCAACCCTCAAGCACACATAGAGCACTAAAAAGGGTGGCACACACCACAATAGCAAAAAAGAGAAACCTTTCATGAGTGTGTCAACAGTCCTTAAAAAGGGGGGGAGAGACGGTATATACAGCACCAGTATGAATTCAAGGGGAGGGATGTTAAAAGAATACATCAAAAGATCGTCACTGACATCTACGAACCCACACCCTCAACTTTCCCTACACATTGAAGACCATGCACCAACCTGATACCAGCAAACTACAAATATACAGCACAGGCATTTCCTATGGTGCCAAGTTTCCGGTACGCTTCCAGTCTCTGGATCGTTGCTGACTTAAAATTCTTAAAATTGAATAAAAACAGTCTCTCATACATCTACCAAACCCATACCTAAGCAACATAATCACAAAACGAGAAGACCTACAAAACCAACCACAAACAGGCTTAAGAATTACCTACCTTTCCTCAGGTGTAAGGCTTGAATATGTCTTCTGCGCTGGATCTGGCACATCTCTAGAGTTGGATGGTGCTTGCCTCTGTCGGCGAGGAGGTGGAGAATGGGGGGACATCGAAGGCGAGGCATGCCTCTGCCGCCTGGGAGGGGGTGAACGGGGACTAGGAGACCTTGAAAGCGACCGTGAATCCCGATCCCGATCAGGAGACCTGTCACGAGCAGGAGACCTATCTCGCCCAGGAGACCTATCACGTACAGGAGACCTGAAATTTTTCAATGCACACTAAACATGAGATAAAGCAAGCAACGAAGTAGACCAAGTACACAGACTTGGTGCATAATTATGCAGAGAGTGAGAGCGGGAGGGAGACTCTTGTCAGTAGAGAAGCAGGCTACTGTGCCAAGCTACATGCACTCCCCATATGTCATTTTTAGGAGGTGGGGAGAATTTATTAAGCTAGAATAAGAGAGCAAACCTAAATTTGCTTTGCTGCTTGGTGGGAGGGCTAGGTTCTCGAGATTGAGGAGAGTATGATTTTTCTGCAGAGGCAGACCGCCTTCCACGCTTTCTGTGGCCGTCAGAATTTAAGTGGCCATCCTTCACTGGAGAACCCACTGGCTCACCTGCAGGGGAATGATCTCTTTCCTTTCTGTAAGGCTCTGGAGACCTTGAAATGCGACTCCTGCCTCTTGGAGGTGGAGACATTGACTCATACCTGTCTCTTCTAGATGGCCCATCATAGGATCTGCAAAAAAGCACATGAAATCACATCGTAGATGAGCCTAAAACCCGGTCAAATTACAAGCAGACCCACCACTCTCTTATACTCCATATTAATACCCTTACCATAAAGATATCACTTAATTAATGTGGGATTACCTTGAGTAACGACCATCCCTTGGAGATGGAGATCGATAACGTGGAGATCGCTGAGGTGAATATCCTGTCACAAAGCAAGCCACCTATCAAAAAAAAGGACAGTACTCACAGTACTTCTTCAAAAAAGAACCAACTGGCTACAGAAGAATTACCACGATATGGAGATCTCCTGCCACCACCATAACCCATCCGACCCCTGAAACCCAGAAGATAAATCGTAACAAATTGAGTTCCAGAAATAGAAAAAAATCTCGTATCTATTGACTACTGAAAGTGGAGATTGCACATAAAAGAATTTCATCATCCCAGTCCAGTACCATAGACCACATGCAATTATAAAACTCAAACTAAATTTCACTTTCATAAAAACATGAATTCAAGTTGAAACCTAAACATTAAGCTTGGCAGCAATTGTACATAAACAATAGGCATCTACAGTGAAAACAATCCTTTTTCTCTGAGCAGGAAAAGGGGCTGTACTCTGTTTACAGAAGAGACCTCTGAGATGCTCAATTGCCTATCACCTAGAGGAAGTATAAAAGCGCAATAAAAATGTGAGGGCTATCTGAAACTCATGGTGGCCTGTATGATGAGTGTCAAATGAACCACTGGGGAGGTGCATAATGCCGCGTGAAAACAATCTTCTTTTCATCCAATTAATAAGCTCAAAGATCCTGAATGTACCTTCCTCTTTCTTTTACCCGCATTTCTTCTGGCCTCTTTCTATTCTCTTCTGCAAATACAACAGTGATTTCGCGTCCCCCCAAAATCTGGCGATCCATGTATCTTCTTGCTTCAGCAGCATCAAGAGGATCCAAGTATTGCACAAATCCAAAACCTCGTGGCTCCCTGAAAATTATAAGACCGATCTTAATAAGCAAAACAAGCTACCTCAAATTTCTCAAGAGGACGGGAGTGAAACAAATACGAAGTTTCACAATCACGCTGAGAACCTGTCATGATCAACAAGATAATACCAGTGCAAAATCCACAATGTGACCACACAAGAAAGAGCTCGCATATGTACATACCGGACAACTACTTCCAATGATATGACTTGTGCATGCTTTATACACACAAGGAAAACCAGGCCGTGGGTTGCTGACCTTGCAGTGAAGTCAAATTTTGCGCCTCTTCAATTAAATGTAAAGGACTTCACAATCTTCACTTCAACAGAGACAACAACCCAGTTGAACTAAAACTTTGTGCTCCACTTTATAAATCTTCTCTTTAAGCATCTGCCACACTTCAGTTGTCAACCAATAGTATCTTCACCCTAACTTTTCTTCATGTCTTTATCTCTTGAGGCCTCCTGATGACTTTTCTTTGGGAACACTCATCTACAGCCTCAAAGAAGCCACAAAGTTAGGTGCCGCACAAATTGTGACAGACCGAGATGTGAGAGGTTTCTAGTCAGGGGCCATGCCAAGTATCTTCTCAGATGAAAATATGGTAAACATGTATTACTGAAATTAAAAAATATGTACTAAACTTAGTCACAAGTTAACTCTTATTCCTGTTGTTTTCAACTATTTTTTCTGAGAAAAACACCACTGTTGACTTTGATAAGTCAAACATGCACACATTGGCACCTGTTGGTGAGATTAAATGGATGCAAAAGCATAAGAATTTCTACATAGACCAATTCTACAGATGATGCAGACAGATCAAGAAGAGATCGAGAATTTCAAACCCACATCCAATACGTCAACCCTCCCAAGGTGAGTCTGATACATCATCAGGTAGATGTCCCATGCTTACATACTCACCCAGTGTAGTAATCTCTTGGCAGATACACATCGCGAACCCGCCCAAAACGCTCAAAAGGTATCCTCAAATCTTCAGGTCTGCAGAAAAAAGGCATC
This sequence comes from Adiantum capillus-veneris, assembly GCF_014529385.1. NCBI lineage: Eukaryota > Viridiplantae > Streptophyta > Polypodiopsida > Polypodiales > Pteridaceae > Adiantum > Adiantum capillus-veneris. Next base: position 158,608,301 of record NC_140936.1, on the reverse strand, counting down.
AATTATCAGTTCACAGAATACATTCCCCTAAAGAAATTAGCAGCAGTACCACTCTATGGTGATGGAGAGTGTAACAACGTACAAAAACATGGAAATACAGCTAGATACAACACGAGATACATATCAAAAGTTCTGGACAACATGCAGAAACAACTTAGAAGTGCGTATGACAAACAGTGACTCCAGGCACGTCAAATTCAAACCTGCTGCCTTTGGAGATGTTGCGCACTAAAAGACCACACGGAGCATCTCTGTGTCCTCCAAATCGACCGCGAGGAGGACTCCTCCCTCGGCCTCCGTAGCCCCTTCTGGGAGGGCTATAGCTAGGACTCCGTCGCCTCATTCTGCAGAAAAAACACAAGCACTGGCACATATTAGATCGAAAACCAAATTCTGACATGAAAGAAACTCCCAAAAACAGGTTTGCAACCTCAAATTAACTACAAACAGCGTAAGGCCAGAGACTGCAGTTCCTTATAAACAAAGAGAAACAACGCACCTTTTTACAGTAGGTTATGGCCAAATAACACTTTCGCACCTGCAAAAAAGAATCAATGAGTGAGCCAAGAAGTACAAAGATTCTGTTCACAATACCCGTAACCAGCCTCCAGGGAGTGTCCTATTGGATCAGTAAAGCACCGACAAATGTACCACTCAGAGAGCAAGCTTGATAAATAGGGCGGAAGAGCGGCTACAAGCACCCCGTGTGCTGCTACGTCTACGAGTATCCTCATTTTGAGAGACGAAACGAGCCGTGTATCAAAACTCTGACGCGTTTCACGCCGGTCGATTTTGGGCAATTATACAAAAGGATGTTGCACGCACAGACCGCTCAAATTGAATTCGATTGTAGGACAGAGACCGTCAAGAACCGCAGCGAAAGGAACAACGCTCCCCTTAGAGAGAGAGAGAGAGAGAGAGAGAGAGAGAGCGAGCGAGCGAGCATACCAGGCGCTGCGAGAGGGTGGCCCGACAATCGCTTCCTGTCTCAAGCTGTCTGCGACCCCTGCTTCGAAGACCTAAATATTACAGAGGAAGAGAACCCGCTTATCTTGCTAAACCCTCAAAAGAGAGAGGCCTCAATCGGACTTCCAAAGGGGGTGGGGGGGCCTCATCACTAAATGACACCTCCACATGGAGGTGGGATGTAGGCGTCGCGAGGCGGGTGCAATATGGGCCGTCCGATCGACATTTAAACTAGGTGTAAATTAAGCGTGAACTCGGAGATACGTGCACCACACCAAATTTGGTGTGAACACGGTGTGAACTGGGGGGGCCTGCACACCACACCAAATATGGTGTGAACTAAGTGCGAACTCAGTGTGAACTAGGTGTAAACTTGTCCGCGACGCCGTGATCTATAAACTTATCTCACACACACCTTCCAACAAGCGCGCGTTAGCCTAGTGGTTAGAGTCAATCCCGTGGGAGAGAGGGTAGTGGGTTCAAGTCCCGGATCAAAAGGTAGTGGGTTCAAGTCCCGAATCCGAGAAAGTGGGAATCTTTTGCATTCCGTAGGCAATCCAACGGTCATGATCAACCGGTGATCGTGAGCCATTGATCCCACCTCCAAATGGAGGTGTCAATTAGTGACGAGGGTTGGGGGGAGAGGGGGGGAGGGGGCTATCTAACACGGGCATTGAGGGGGTGGGATCTACGGTGGGATGAAGGAAAGCTATAGATCGTGGCAAAGTAATCTCCGGCGCGGCAAAGTAATCTCGGGTACCTGGTACCCGAAATTACTTCGCACCCGAGATTACTTCGCGGCTAACCCGACTCCCGTGTCCTATCCACGAGCACCCACGTGTTTATGTATGGGTCCGAGGGCATGGGATCTATGGTGAGAGCATCGAGCGCCGTAGATCTTGTCGGCACCGCAAAAAGTAATCTCGGGTACCCGATATTACTTTTGATCACATTTAGTATAGGAGTAATCTCGGACCCATACCATCACAATAAACACGTGGGTGCTCATGGATAGGACATGGGAGTCGCAAAGGTGAGGTCAAGGGTTCGAGGGTCGGCCACGAAGTAATCTCGGGTACAAAGTAATCTCGGGTACCCGAGATTACTTTGTCGCGTCCGATATTACTTTGCCACGATCTACGGCTCTCCTTCATCCCACCATAGATCCCATCCCCTCAATGCCCGTGTTAGATAGTCCCTGGGGGGGGTGGGGGGGTGATGTGGCGTCTCGTCACTATCTTACACGGGGTCAATGAGGGGGGACCTAAGCCCCAATTTGGGGGTGCGAAGCGGCTTTGATCTCAGCCGTCCGATCTTTGGTGAACTAGGGGATGAACTCGCGGCAAAAATGGTGCCTCTAGTTCACTCGTCTCATGGGGTGTGGGTCAAAACCCGAGGCCTCTCAGTTGCCACACGAATGCCCTACCACCACACTAGCGCATGTAGCTGCCCATGTTGGCATGGCACATGATCACACCCTAGTTTACGCGCCCTAGTTCACCCCAGTTCACTGCATGATCTGACGGTTGAGATTAAAGCCGCCTCGCCCTCCCAAATTTGGATCCCCTCTAAGCCATATGGCCGTGCCATATAGTGACGAGGGTTGGCCTACCTCAACATTATATACCACAGGGTCTTGAATGAACCCCAAGGAGTAGAATCTATGGCAAGCTCTATATGGAATGTCATCTTGTTCCCTTTTGGGAGGGAGATCCCTGGGAATGTCATTCGTAAATACATCTTGAAACTCATTTAGAAAACTAGAAAATTTTAACTCCTCTTTAGTTTCATTTTTAGCTTCATTAGGAACACATACACCTTTCTTAGACTCCTTGACAAAAACGATCTTACAAGAAAGAGAGCTTTTTATTACTTTGTCTAAAGTTTGAGTCTGTACAAGGGGTATAGTAGCGGATATAAGTGTTTTGGCACCATGTTGGTAGTCTTTTGACAGTTGCTTTGAGTAGTATTGTAAAGCCCTCCGCTTACAAAATAGGGTTTCCCATTGCTTCTTGTAACTTGTCAACAAAGTAGTTGACAACTCTGCAACCATCATCAAATACTATACCATGAGCCAAATCTAGGTTGTCAATATTAATTATATTCTCTTTACTATGTTGGGTCATGATTGAATTTCCTTGTGTGTGTGTGCTAGCTCTTTCCTTGTCACTTCCAAACCTTTGGCTACTACTCTTCTTATCCCTTAAAAATTAACACTCGAATAAGTACACCCGTGGTTTAGAATATTGTTAATTGCAAAGAGTAGTGGAGTGGGCTTAATAGTGCGAGGTTGGCACCAGTTCCTATCGGGTGACTAATATCTCAATAATGGTTAAGCTGTAGGCAAGTCCCAAAAGACTCTATTATTAAGACCATAGATCCCGATGGTGTCCCCTGTACACTGCAAATAGGCATACCAACCAAGATAATGAATCCGAGTCCCACTTGCCCTATTGCAATGAACAACTCCAACCCTTCATAGATTACTCGAGGACCTCTCTTCTTAAGCAAGAAAAGAGAAACCTTAGCCCTGAAACCAATGTAAAAGAATCTAATACTTACTTTTAGATTCAACAAAATTTAGCTATGAAAGGAGAGAGTTTTCCTTAAGAGAAAGATAGAGAAGAGACTCTAGGTTGTTTCAAACTGATTTCTTTACACAATTACACATTGAAAACACTAAAATCGTGCACAATTAAGATTCACAACTCAATGAGGAGCGGATTTGCTTGGAGCCGGTCCCTCCTTTAAAAGGTCTTGTATTATAATCACCTTTGTTACAATACTTGTCTGTGCTCTTACGGAGCCTTACTTGAATCAATAAGATGGTGCTCTTCAAGATTCCATGTCATAAAATCTAATATCTATCTACATAGCCCAAATTATTTTCTCATATTGAACTGATCATTTAATGTGGAAAAATGAATGGGAACAAGAGTTAGAATATAGATATGTGCTTTTGGACCTATCTCAGCATGGGACCAAAGAGAGAGAAGGCTACATCTCATGAAGGGTCCAAAAGGGAAATGGTCTACCAAAGAGCAATGAGCAGGTAATGGAGCTTAAAAGACCTTAAGGTTAGCTTCATTCAAGACCTCCAAAGGTTAGTGCTAAAAGTCCTTAGACCTAGGACTTTTAGATACTGCAGACCTTAGGCAAGCCACGCATGTGCTTGAGCTGACTAAGGTACTTGAGGTGCTTGTGCTTAATGACTAAGGTGCTTGAGGTGCTTGTCGTGCTTCATAACTAAGGTTCTTGAGGTGTTCAAGTCAAAGATGAGTCCTACAAAGGAGGGGTCGGAGCCCTAAAGGTAGGGAACTGAGAGAGAACACTCGCACACACACACACACTCAAGGCAAGCTCAAGACTCAAGAGGCATTAAGGACACACGTCAAGCCCCTAGCCATGTTGCCCTCACGGTATGCCTAAATCCTATTGGATGGCCTTTAGGGAGGGCCGATGAGAATTTATATACATTTATATTATTAATTAAACTCTCTCTCAAAGGGGGAGAGAAGGACACTTGTCTAAATGCTACCTCTATTGCTTGATTTGACCATAGCTTGTGATTGGCCAACCTTGGCATGAGTCGATGGGGTGCAAGCTAGTGCTAGGAGAGAGAGGGGTCGACCAAGGAATGCTAAGGCTCTCCTTTTTGCACATTCTCACACTCACACTCACACAATCTCTCATGTATTAAGCAAGAACTATATCTCCTTCTCCAATCTTGAGAAGTAGAGAGAGCCTACACCAACACCTCTTGGCTATGGAATACAAATCCAACCAAGAGTCAAGCTTCAATGGCATGCTCATTTTCTCTCCCATCTATAGTACTATGCTAAGCTAAGTACCAAGAGTAATCTATGGTGAGAAAAGTACTTCTTTCTTGTATGCTACTTCTTGTTCCTCTTCCCTTTCCTCACTCCATGCTAGCTCTCTCCACCTTTGAAGGTGTTTGAGGCCTTGGGATCGAGGCCGGAGACAAGTTAATGCTTTTGCAAGTTAGTTACGGGCATAATATTGGTGCATGAAGCTTACCATCTTCATGGCATCAACAAGGTCTCAAGGAACACAAAGTATGTATTGTATCAAGTCTCTCTTCAAGGGAAAATCTATAATACAAAAGCCTTTTGGAGGGGGGACCGGCTCCAAGTAAATCCGGTCCTCAATTGTTGTCAATTTCTCTAATTCTCTCTCTCTTTTGCAAGTATTATTCATGCCAAGCTAGCTAGGTATAATGTTCATTTTGCTACCTTTAATCAAGTACTCTCCTTATGCTCTTTAAGAATTCTATTAAGGAAATGGTCACTATTGTTACTTTAATTCTGCTACAATCAATGTCATTAGCCATAATCCGTTACATTGGTATCAGAGCTATTGGTTTATCTTTTCTTGCTTAAGAAGAGAGGTCCTTAAGTTGTCCATAAAAGGTTGGAGATTTTCATTGCAAGAGGGAACGTGGTACATGGATTTATTATCCCGGTTGGAATGAACTAAGTTTGAGGTACACCATTGGGAACTATAGACTTCATAATGGAGTCTTTTGAGGCTTGCGTTTGGCTTAACCATTATTGAGCTACGAGCAAGCTCAACAGGAACCATAATCAACCGAGCACTCTTAGACCCTCTCCACTACTCTTTGCAATCAACAGTCTCTAAACCATTGGTGTGGCTGCTTGAGAGCTAATTTTCAAAAGTTAAGAAGAGTAGCAAATAAATTTTTGAAGTTGCCAAGGAACAAAGTAGCATATATATATAAGTTTAGTTAGCATGGTCGACAATAATAAAGAGAGTAGAATGAAAATTGACAACTTTGATTTTGCACATGAAGGTGCTACTAATGATGCCCCCATGTTTGTGATCTACCTCGATGGGCAACCGTGCTTTGCAAGTTGATGTAAACCAACCATGGGATTCTCCAAACTCCCCAAGAAAAGAGAGAGCTTAGGAAGCCTCTTGTAGAGACTTCCAAAAGAAGACTCTCTCCGATGAGAGAAGAGGAGGAATCCTATGAAAGAGAAAGAAGTGAATCTCCAAGTTTTTTGAAAGATATGGCTTCGCGAAGATGGTGGTCTCGATGATCCCCAACTCCTACCAAAAGGAAAAGATCGTCATATAGTCCCTCTCCTCGTCATTTTGAGAAGGAAGAGAGGAATAAAAGAAGAAAAAGGTGAGAAAGAGGTCACCCTCTTCTCAATATCATCTTCCTCCTCTTCCAATGAAAGCAATGGTTTTTCTCCTAGAGAGTACAAGAGGAGAGGACAGCAAATCCTATGCTACTTGGAAAAAGTCCTACAAGCTAAAGAAGTTCAAGGAGGGAGGAAAGGGCATCTCTTTTCTCACCTATAATGGCACCTTTGGTGCTGCGAACAAAGTTTCGGGCTTCATCCAACAATTTGATGCGACCTTTGGAGATGAGGGCTTCATGGAGTCCTTCCAAGCTACGTCATGTAGCTATGAATTTTCAACAGTCTGCCCGACAATGGTGGGCTAGTCTACGAGGTAATGGTGAAGCTCCAAAGACATGGAGAACTCTACGAGTTTCCATGATGAAGCAGTTTCTTGCAAGCAATATTAAAGATAAAGTGCTTACTGAATGGCAAAGTTTGAAGCTATCTCATCCACGAGTATGTGGACAAGTTTTGGGATTCACATCTCAAAGCTACAGTCTACCAAAAGATAGACTTCGCCGAACAAAAGCAACAATTTTGTGTGGGACTACTTGAAGATATGGCCGAGTATGTCAACTCCCAAAGGCCTAGGACCATCACTGAAGTGATTCACCATACTATGGTTGCTTCAAGAATTAATTTCCAACAAGGGGCTAAAAGGAATTTAAGCCCATGGAAACTAGAGACCGAAATGAACCTAGAGGGAAGAACAATGCTCAAAATTCTTTCCATGGCAATTCTAGCAACAACAAGACCGAGGAGAAAGGAGTTTACAAAGGTAAAAATAAACTCTATCCTGAAGAGTTAGAGGCTTTTCAAAAAGACCATAAATGTTTCAAGCTTGGGGAGCAAGGACATGGCTATCGTTCTTGACCCATAAGAAATTCACGCAATGAGACTCCCAGAGCTTCCATGGTTGAAGCTCCAAAAGAGGATACTCATTGCAAAGGATCATCCCTTTCCTATGTCTGGGAAAAGGTGAGGGAGCATGATGCCTTTCTCCTTTTTGACCCTAGCTCTACTCACAACTTCATATCAACAGAGTTGGCCACTAAGCTGGACAGATTTCGAGATGGGACATATTGATGGGGATTTCAAAGGACAACACGCCTCCATTACTCCCTTGATTGGAAAATTGAGGCTTCATGTCCAAAGCTATGTCGACAAAGAGTACTTTTCCATCTCCCCTCTCCTACATGAGGATGCTATCAACAAAGAGGACTTTTTCATCTCCCCTTTCCAACACGAGGATGTTATCCTAGGGGCACCATGGTTCAACCGCATGGCTGCCAATATGAAATTCCTTGAAAGAAGAACTTATTTCACCTGCTGGGAAAAGAACATGTACATAGATGCTAATGAGTTGGGTTGTACTATACCTCCTGTAAATTTACTTTCTTTTTATATTTCAATGAAAAGCTTAGTTTCTGCGTACATGATTTTTGTTAAAGAGTCCATAAATGATCCTAATGTTTTATCCAATGGAAATGGTAGGAATCAAGAGTTGTCAAGATGTTTTTATCGATGACATCCCTGGAGAGTTACCTCCAAAACAAGGGGATGATGACCATAAAACAGAGCTTCTACCTGGGAGCTCACCGCCTAATAAACCTCCTTATAGAGTTTCTCAAGCTCAACAAGAGGAGATAATGAGGCAAGTACATGAACTGGTAGATAAGGGGATGGTGAGGCCTATTTCCTCTCTCTTTTGTTCACATGTCCTTTTAGTGCAAAAGAAAGATGACACATACCGTATGTGTGTTGACTATAGAGCACTAAATCGAATCACTATCAAAAACAAATTTCCAGTGCCGCGGGTAGAGGATCTGTTTGATAAACTACAAGGCTCTACTTACTTTAGTATGATTGACCTTAAAAGTGGCTACCATCAAATAAGGATAGTCAATGAAGATATTGTAAAAACCACATTTCGTACAACATTTTGTCTTTATGAGTATCTTGCCATGCCTTTTGGCTTGACAAATGCTCCGGCCACATTCAACCGCTTAATGGAGAAAAAATTTAGGCCCTACTACAAGTTCACTGGAGTATTCTTTGATGATATCATCATCTACTCCAATTCTCTCGAGGAGCATAAGCAACATCTCCAGGTAATCTTTCAAGTTGTGTGGGAGAATAAACTTTTCATTAATCAAAAGAAGAGTAAATTTTTCTTTCAAGAGATTCAATACTTAGGTCACGTTATCTCTGAAGATGGTATCTGTATGGATCCAACAAAGTTAGAGGTGATAAACGGATGGCCTAATCCAAGGAATCTACATGAACTACGAAGCTTTATTGGTATGTGTGCATACTATAGATACTCTTTAGAAAAATTATGCAAAAGAGCAAAATGCTTTTGAAAAGCTCAAAGAGAAGCTTATGTCATAAAATCTAATATCTGACCAATCCAAATGATTTTCTCATATTAACTTACCATTTAATGTGGGAGAATAAACGGGAATAAGTATTAGAATATAAACATGTGCTTATGGATCTATCTCAACATGGGGCCAATGTTAAAGGGGTCCAAATGAGAGATGGTCTGTCAAAGAGCAAGGCTAGCTAACGGAGCTTAAAGACTAAGCTTAGGGTTAGCTTCATTAAAGACCTCCAAAGGTTAGCGTTAAAAGCCTTTGAACTTAGGCAAGCTAGGGTTGTTCTTGAGGTGGGAACCCGGCCCAAGCTTGAGGTGCTTGTCATGCTTGCTAGCTAAGGTGCTCGAGGTGCTTGTCGTGTTTGATGTGCTTAATGACTAAGGTGCTAAGGTGGTCCATGCCTAAGGTGTTTAGGGGGATAAGGTGCTTCAAAAAGTCAAACTAGATCCCTACTCAAGGGGGGCGAGCCCTCATTGTAGGGGCATGAGAGAGAACACACACACCCTCACACAAGGCAAGCCTAGTCTAAAGAAGCAACAAGGACACTTGTCAAGTTCCTCTCCATGTTGCCCTCATAGTGTGCCTAAAGCCTATTGGTTGGCCTCTCAAGCGGTCCAATGATAATTTATCTAATTAAATTAAATTTTTATGCATTTATCAAGTCCTCTCTCTCAAAGGGGAAAGGGGGACACTTGTCCCAAGGTTAGCATGGTTGCTTGATATACACTATGCATGTGATTGGCTAGGCTTGTAGGGGTCCAATCAACTTCCGTCATGAGCTACAAGGGGGGGTCGACCAAAGCAAGCTGGGTTTGTGCTTGGGGGGTATACTCTCTTTCACACACACTCACATGGTCATTCTTGCTTGGCAAAGTGCAAGAGCTTCATCTCCTTCTCCAAGCTTGTTAAGAAGTTGAGAGCCTATATGAACACTCTTAGCTATGGAATGTGTTATGGAGCCTGATTTACCCGTTGTAATTTTCTATGTTAAAAACGCACATTTATGTAAGGCCCCCATTATGAGTAGAAGCCATCGTGCGTGAAGAAAAATCACTCACTAGAAACCAAATTTTTACGGCCAACTGAAATATTCCTTTTCACTGGAATATTATGGTCGGAAGGCGATCAAAAAGTGGTCGTAAAATGGCAGATCAGTTGGATGGTTGACCGGTGGCCGAATTCAAATCGAACTTGTCCTCTCAAGGGCGGCGACATATGGGCGCATGGGAGAATTCAACTCGGACTTGTCTACGCAAGGGCGGCTACACACGGTTGCCTCTCACGAGAGAGGGCAGCTGTGTGTAGCCGCCCTTATAAAAGAAGGCCTTTGCTACACACATTTTGGAGTTTGAAGTTGATGCAACAAGGTGGGTGTGAGGTGATGAGAGTGAAGCAAGGCTATAATCCCTTTGTAACATACTTCTTGTTTGAAGTACTAAAGCCATTGAGTGAATGCTTTCGCGTAAATGTAGCCCACATTGGGTGAACCACGTATAGTGTGTGTGCTCTCTCTCTCTCTCTACTCTATAATCTCTCTTGTGTGAAAATTTATCTCTCTCCATTAAGTAAGCTACTCAAATATCTATTTAGCCACATCTTATTTCCTAACAACTAGTATCAGAGCAAGGTTTGCTCGTAGCTAAAGTATCTTAAGAAAAGGATTCATTGAATTGAGCGGGAGTAATGGTGGAGGAAGGGAAGCTCAAGATCGAGAAGTTCAACAGCAATAACTACCAACACTGGAAGATGCAAATCGAAGACTATCTCTACCAGAAGGACCTTTATTTGTCACCAGGCGGTCTTGCAAAGAAGCCCGCAACAATGTCAGATAAAGCATGGATTGTCCTTGACCAAAAGGCATTAGGAACTTAGAAACAATCTGGCTAAGCTTCACGTCAACGCTGGCCTTCAATGTTTTGGAGATGAAGACCACAGAGGACTTGATAAAGTCACTTTGACGGCCTCTGCGAGAGACCATCGGCATCCACTCAGGTATTTCTCATGAAGTGTATGTTCAATCTAGAGATGGCAGAGAATGGTTCGGTTGCGGAACACCTAAATGACTTTAACACCAACATAAGTCAACTTTGATCGGTGAAAATCAATTTCAATGACGAAGTGAAAGCTCTCCTTATACTATCGTCTCTACCGGATAGTTGGGACAGCCTTGTGATGGCTGTAAGTAACTCTATCTCTTGCACAAATACTCTTAAGTTTGATGATGTTGTGGGTGTTCTCCTAAGCGAGGAAATGCGAAGGAGAAGCATGGGTGAATTATCAAGTGCTGCACTGTCAGTGAAAACAAGAGGAAGGCCTGAGGAGAGGTTCAAAAACCAAAAGGGTCGTGATCGCTCAAGGCGATGCAAGTCATGCACAAAGTCAATTCTTAAATGTTGGAGCTGGGGGGAAAAGGGCCACGTGAAGAAGGATTACTGGTTCAAGAAGAAGAAGGAGTCAGAGTCTCGAGACAACAAGCCAACATCGGTGGCCAATGTGGTAGGTAAAGTAGAGCAAGATGCTCTAATTCTCTCATTAGACAATGTGTCTAATTCTTGGATAGTAGATTCCGGGGCTTCATTCCATGCGACACCGCACAAGCAACATTTCCAAGATTACACCAAAGGTAATTTTGGGTATGTATACTTGGGAGATGATGAAGCTTGTGAAATTGTAGGCAAAGGTACAATTTGTGTCAAAACTGCTAACGGAAATAAGTGGAAGCTTAAAGATGTTAGGCATGTTCCTTCTCTTCGCAAGAATTTGATCTCTACAGGGCAATTGGACGATAAAGGTCACAACATTGCATTCATAAACAAATGTTGGAAGATCTCAAAGTAATCTTTTGGTGGTTGCCAAAGGAGAAAAGGTTGGTACATTTTACTTGTGTACTATCAGCACGCAATCTTCAACTTGTGCAATAGCTGTAGAAGTCGACAGTGCGGTGTGGCACTACCGGCTTGGGCATATGAATGCCAAAGGAATGCAAATCCTTCAATCAAAGAAGCTTCTACCAGGTTTTGAAAGAAATAGACTTAAAGTTTTGTGAAGATTGTGTTTATGGTAAACAAAAGAGGGTAAAATTTCTAAAACCAGGAAATGAAAGGAAAAATAAAAAACTTGAATTAGTTCATTTTGATATTTGGAGTCATGCAAGTTCACCATCACTTGGTGGCTCATTGTACTATGTAACATTCATAGACAATGCGACTAGGAAAACATGGGTTTATGTAATGAAGAATAAATCCGATGTGTTTTCCATATTTCAAAGGTGGAAAGTCTTAGTGGATAATGAAGCAAGTACCAAGGTTAAGTGCCTCAGATCCGACAATGGAGGCAAATATTGCATCCAAGCTTTTGAAAGCTTTTATACTAGCAATGGCATTCGGAAGCAAATGACAACCCCCAGGAAACCTCAACAAAATGGCATTTCTGAAAGAATGAACATAACGATCATGGAGCGAGCACGCTACATGCAGGCTTATCGCTTGAGCTTTGGGCGACAGCAGTAAGTACGTATGTGTACTTGATCAACTAGTTCCAGAAGAGGCATGGACATGTAAACCGGTGAATTATGCATTTCTCAAAGTGTTTGGGTGTGAGGCTTCCATACACATAGATAGAAGCCTAAGATCAAAGCTAAATGCAAAGTCCAAAAAGTGTTTCTTCATTGGATATGGAGAAGGTGACCTTGGGTATCACCTATGGAATCTTGAAGATGGTAAAACCTTTAGAAGTAAGGATGTAATTTTCAACAAACAAAATATGTACAAAGATTACTTGGAAAGAGAACAAACAAAAGAAACAGGTGATGAGTACATGGAACTTGAGGACGGTGAAGACTCAAGGAGTGCAAACGGTGACAACGTGCAACAATGTCAACCAAATGAGGAGCCTCAACCTATTCCCCAAAGATTCACAAGAGCAAGAAGACCTCCTTCAACCATCTATTGATCTCAGATTCTGGAGAGCCAGAATCATACGAAGAAGTTATGCATCACGAATCCAAAGAAGTATGGATAAAGAGCATGCAAGTGGATATGGACTCATTACATCACAAGCCAAACATGGGAGTTGGTTGAGTTGCCTAAAGGTAAGCGGGCATTGCGAAACAAATGGGTGTATAAGCTGAAGGAAGAAGAAGGTGGAAAGAAAAGGTATAAGTCCAGGCTTGTGTAAAAGGGTTTTCTCAAAAGAAAAGTATTGACTTCAACAAAATATTTTCTCATGTTGTAAAAATGAACTCAACTAGGCTTGTCTTAAGCCTTGTGGTTGCTCATGATTTAAATCTTGAGCACATGGATTTAAATACGGCATTCCCTCACTATGACTTAGAGGAGGAAATTTACATGATTCAACCAAAGGGGTATGAAGTAAGAGGTAAGGAGAAAATGGTTTGTAGATTAAAGAAGAGCTTGTATGGTTTAAAGCAAGCATAAAAACAATGGTACTTGAAGTTCAATCGATGGATGTTGGATCACGGATTTAAAAGATGCAACTCAGATCACTACATTCACACAAAGAATTTGGGAGATGGGAAGTTCATCATCCTAATGTTGTATGTTGATGACATGCTGACTACAAAAGCTAAAATGCAGGACATCAAAGACCTAAAAAAGGAGCTGTCTAAAAAAATTTCAATGAAAGATTTAGGTGCTGCAAAGAGGATACTTGGTATGAAGATATCAAGAAAATTCACTTGCCGAAAACAAAAATTTTCACGGCCGTTCGTCGAAATATTCCTTTTCACCGAAATATTATGGTCGAACGATGCCCAAAAAGTGGTTGTAAAACGGCTGATCGGTTGGCCGGTGGACAAATTCATGGCCGGTGGCCGAATTCAAATTGGAATTTTCCTCTCAAGGGCGGCAAGACATGGACGCATGGGAGAATTCAACTCAGACTTGTCTACACAAGGGTGGCTACACACGGTTGTCCCTCTCATGAGAGAGGGCAATGCTTTTGGCCTATAAAAGGAGACCTTTTCTACATAAATTTTGGATTGTGAAGTTGATGCAACAAGCTGGGTGTGAGGTGGTGAGAGTGATGCAAGACAAGAGCTCTATTAAGGGTATAATCCCTTTGTAACATACTTCTTGTTTGAAGTACTAAAGCCATTGAGTGGCTGCTTTCCCGTGGATGTAGCCCACATTGGGTGAACCACGTATATCATGTGTTCTCTCTCTCTCTCTCTATCTATCTCTAATCTCTCATGTGAAAATTTGTCTCTCTCCATTAAGTAATCTACTCAAATATCTATTTAGCTACATCATATTTCCTAACTGAATGCAAATCCAACCAAGAGCCATGTTTCAATGCTTAAACTTGCCATCATCATCATTATTATGCTATTATGCTATGTTATGCAAGAAGAGTGATGATAAGTGAGGAACTATTTCTTTCTCGTATGTTACTTCTTCTTCCTCTTCCCTACCCTGATTGCCCGCTAGCTCTCTCCACCTTCGAAGGTGTTTGAGGCCTTGGGACAGAGGCCAGGGATGGTTAATGCTTTTACAAAGTTTATGTTATGCTTGTGATGTATGACCTAGGTCACAAGGAACACAAAGATTGTATTGTACCAAGTATCTCTTAATGGGAGAATCTATAATACAAAAGCCTATTGGAGGGGGGACCGTCGACTCCGCATAAATCCGGTCCTCAACTGTTGTCATGTTCTCTAATTCTCTCTCTTGCAAAAGTATTGTTCATGCCAAGTTAATTAAGTATAATGGTTATGTTGCTACCGTTAACTAAGTTCACCCTCTATGTTCTCAATGTAATCTCATGAAAATGCTCACTCTAGTTCTCCTAATTCCGCTATTCTCAAAGTTCATAGACCATTTCCATTACATTTGTATCAGAGCTATTGGTTTCTCTTTTCTTCCTTAAGAAGAGAGGTCGAGTTGTCCATGAAAGGGTGGACCTGTTCATTGCAATAGGGTAAGTGGGACGACAGGGATATATTATCTTTGTTAAAAAGGACTTAGTTCGAGGTACACCATTGGGAAATATAGTCTTAATAATGGAGTTTCTCGGGGCTTGCCCGTGGCTTAACCGTTATTGAGCTACTAGCAAGCTCAACAGGAACCATAATCAACCAAGCAATGATAGACCTTCTCTACTAGTTTTTGCAATCAACAGTGTCTAAACCACGGGTGTGGCTGCTTGAGAACTAATTTTCAAAGGTAAGAAGAGTAGCGACTAAGGTTTTTGAGGGTACCAAAGCACAAAGTAATTCATACAAAGTTTAATTATCATGGTTGACACAATAACCAAGAGAGTAGAATGAATATTGACAACTTTGATTTTGCACATGAAGGTGCTAATGATGATGCCCCCATGTTTGTTAACTATCTTGTTACTAGGTTGCAACAAGCTATGGGCAGCCCTGCTTTGTAAGTCGAAGTTACTCAACTTCGTGCTTATGGGATTTCCCTTCCTCCCCAAGTGGAGAGAGAGCTTAGGAGGCCTCTTGATGAGACTCCCATAAGAGAGGAGGAATCCAAAGAATGAGAAAGAAGCGAATCATTAAGATGTGGCTCCACGAAGACGGCGGTCTAGACGATCTCCAACTCCTCCCAAGAGAAAACGGTCCACCCATAGTCCTTCTCCTTGTCACTCCAAAAGGGAAGAGAGGAAACCAAGGAAGAACGAGTAGGAAGTTTCCTCTTATGCACTCTTGAAGGCTGCGACTTAGACATTGGGTAGAGACCTCTGTAGAAATTAGTTAGGATTCGGTCGAGTGTAGGTTGACGCCTCATGCTTGCTTCCACGCGCCTGCGGGTTGAGCTTCATCCTTAGCTGACAAATCTTGTTAGGTGAGTTCTCGCTTTGCTGACATCCGTCACAGCGTATCCGTCCAACATTGGCGCTGCCTGCCGAGGACGAAAACCTTACGTAGGTGACCGAGAGTAGTCCTTGAGGATAGGGATTTTTGGCTTGCCAAGAGTCTCATTTTACATTTAGATAGGACCAGAGGGTGGAGGACTTTCTAGGTCTTAGAGGGAGTCTAAGAAGCGTGTGTTTGGCCTAGATCCTTCGACTTAGGTAAATATAGGTAGACTAAGATAGTTTTAGGTATTAGTTGAGTTCTTGAGTAGGAGTTGGAGTGGTAGAAGCGGTGAGAGGAGAGCTTGAGAGTCCGGAGAGGCCAGAAAGCAACCAAAACACCATTATCACCATTTCATATGATAAGTAGGAGAAGAGTAAGTAGGATATCATGATTCAGGATCTAGAGCACTTCATGCATGTATACTTGCTTGGTAAATTCATCACAAGTTTGTAAAAGACGCAAAAGTGTGTTTGAAAGCTTAATTGAAGTCCAAAAGTTTCTGTGAGTGTTTCTGATAGAGCTATAGAGCATCAGGAGCATTTATGTCGGAAAAAATTTAATTTCAAGCCAGGAGATATCCTACACGTAGGATGTCTACAGGCTAATCTGGTGGGAATTTTGGGATTTTGAGTTGACCAGTGTGTTCAGAAGGTGGGGTTTACCCTATTTTCAATTGGAAAGTGGAAATTTGACCATATCTTGACAGGATAAGGCCAGATAGACTAAAATTGCCAGACATCCTACCCAAATTGTGTCAAAGCATTATTTTAAGACCAAAACCATATGATGGCTGTATGAGCATGATTTGCATGATATATTGAGTGGCTGAGAGGGGTTTCATCTCATTTGGGTGAGAAAATTGGGTTCAAAGCAAATTTTAGCACTTTTGACTGAAAAAGTCAAGAATAGCTGAAATTGGGGACTTTTGAAATCCAAACCAAAATCTAAGCATACCACTGGGTTGCTGACATCAAGGGGAAGCTG
Organism: Adiantum capillus-veneris; assembly: GCF_014529385.1. Classification (NCBI taxonomy): domain Eukaryota; kingdom Viridiplantae; phylum Streptophyta; class Polypodiopsida; order Polypodiales; family Pteridaceae; genus Adiantum; species Adiantum capillus-veneris. The sequence continues at coordinate 158,591,973 of NC_140936.1, read as the reverse complement.
TGGGTCAAGTCTAGGGTCAAACAGGCCAAAAAGACATCCTACGCGTAGGATGTCTTCTTTGTGATTTTACACTCCAAACCTAATTTTGAGCATACCAAAGTGATCAGCAACTCAAGGGGAGCATGTGTTTTGAATTTGAAGCCATTCTGGGCAAAAAGACATCCTACGCGTAGGATGCCTAAAGCAAGAAATTAAAGCCAGACACTGACAGTGGGCATATCAAGGTGTTGTATAGCTTGAGGCAAGCCCCCTAGTCAATTTTGGTCCAAATTGGAGTTGATTAGATTGATCAAGATCAGCAAAACAGGCTGTCAGAACAGATTTCTGATCCATTGACCAGCTTATAGGTGTCCAAATCAAAAAGTAAAAACAGTTGTGGACTCAGCACATTAGGGGGAATCCATAGTGCAAAAATCCAGGCAAAACAAAGCAGGAGACATCCTACGCGTATTGGGGCCTACTGGAGAGAAAATTTGACTGGGCTTAGACAGTGAAATTCCATTTGGCTTAAGGGTTCCAGAACTTCTTTCAGAAGTGAATTTGGACCTTGTTTGTCCATTTGATGAATCAAAGACTGAATTCAGACTTTTTCATGTAAATTGAGCAACATCCGAGGGAAGTACAGTTCCAGATTAGCAGACCTAATCCAGAACATCAGCAGTGTATAAAATACAATGGTGGTTGAGATTAACTCTCCAGTTATACCAATCATTACTAAGATAACCTCTAGCAGATAAATGCTTTGATTCGATTGCTGAAATTAAACGCTTGTATACAGGTATATTCAGCAGCAAAGCAAGAAGTTGTGCGGAGACTGATCCTTTGCCAGGTGAGTGGTTGGATTTGTAGTAAATTGCATTGATAAGTTTGATGAATTTAAGATCAGGAAGATACATTTTTAGAGACTAGAAGGTGGTAGGTGACCAAGGTAGCTTAGTGTCCACCCAGGAGAGTGTGCTTGAGGCTTCAAATTTACATGGATATCTATAAGAAAGATACATAACACTTACAGCCTAATTTCAGGGTGGGTTCCTTTTATTGAATTGAACACCCAGACTGCTGGTTGGTCAACATCAAGGCATATGAGACTCCAATGATGGTTGTTCTCATATGGAAAGATGATGACAGTTACTTCCAGCATAGCACAGTGGAAAAACCAACTCTCAAAGGTCCCAGATGGAGTGTTCTTCTGTCTAATAATCACTAACATTTGTGGAACAAGAAGAAACTCCTCCGTGTGGGTGTGCGGTGGGAGTTGACTTTTGATCAAGCTGCAGAGAGTATACCTGAGTTAGTAAACCTATGATCTGAGTTTTCAAAGTTAGCAAGATAGTAACACTTACTTAAGACAAGCATAGATAATTGTGTCTGAGAAACAACCAGGGTTCCAACTTATAATGAGAACGTGGGAATCTACAAGCATGAGAGTGAGGGTATAGTCGCTTACTTTCGCAGCAAAGAACCATACTTAAACGAATTGAGCAAAGACAAGGTTCTTTACTTATTCTCTTATGAAACTGCTATGGGGAAGGGTATAGTTTTTGTTGATAGATATGGGCAAGAATACCAACGTATTCTCCCAGAGGAGATAGAAAAGGCAACAGTTCCAGAGCATCAACATATGCCCCAGACGAAGTGCCAAGAGCCACCTACACCCCTAGCAAGTCGACAAATCCCTTTTCTGAAGAGTATGACGCTACCTCACATTCCACCCGATCGCAGACGTTCAACAATCAAAACCAACCAGCAACTCAGCCATCATTGCAGGCATGGCTTCGATAGTCGACAACAATGGAGCAAGACCGAAACCGAGATGGTTATTAAGCCGCACGAGGGCTAAGGGATTTGCAAGAACCACCACTCTATTCAAGGTATCAAGGAGAGAGTAAGCCAAAGACTCAAGGGTCAACAGAGCCTGGAGGACCACCCATAGAACGAGTTCGAAGAGATGAACCATCTCTGGCGAGAACTGTTAGAAATTATGGCTTAGGAGCACCAATGGGAGAGGAACCAGCCTACTACAGAAGACCTGAGGAGGTATATCGATTAGGACGTGGAGATCCAATGATGAGGTTTGTAGACCATCGTAGAATTAGACCTTCTCAAGTGTAAAAATGGGTAAACAAGAAATACACAGGAAACAGAGACCCAAGAGATCATGTAACAGCCTTTGTGCGTGTAATTAGAGCTGAAGAGGTGTTAGACTTCCCTACCCAATTTGCAGGGTTTGGACTAACCCTAGAGGATGACACTGCCACTTGGTTTGACTCTATAGAGCGTAGAGACTTTGAGTCTATGGAGGAAGCGTTTGACGAATTTATCGAGAAATTATCACAAAGGGGGATAGCTCATAATACCGTCTCACAAATCCATAAATTCAAACAGAAAGATGGGGAATCTGTACGGAAGACAGTCCTAAGACTAAAACGATATGTTAAGTTTTGTCCTGTGGAAGAACTGCCAACTTAGTCCAGACTTATGCTTATATTCATCTAAGGACTACGGAATACGGATCTCCAGAAAGACTTACATATGAAGAGGAGCACGACGTTGAATGAGTTGACCAAGGAGGCTCTTTACCTTGTGGAAAATTGTGCAGTCTACAAAGAGGGGGAGTTCAAGGACCTTGACGACGATTCATCTTCACAACAAAGTCTTCTAAGTCAGCACCAAAAGGAGAAATCGCTGTGAACCAAGAGCTGCTTGTAGATGAAGTGCTAAAAAAGATTAACTTGTACACCAAACCCCAGGCTAAACAGCCCAAGTGGTGTGCTATTGAACAAAAATGGACAAACCATGGGACAGAGGAATGTTATTATCACAAAGGATATGTGAAAGAGAGACCTTACGCTCCCCAAGCTCAGGTAGCTTCTCCTCAAGTTCCACCGATGCCTAGGTATCAAGCAGGCAACCTACCTGGACCTATAGGTGTAGAAAGACCACAACCGATGTTGGGGCAACAACCACCCCTACTAGGATTACAACCAGTCGGTATAAGATACACACCAACCGTAACCGAATTAGAGGATAAGGCTTTGGTGCCTATGCATGCATATTACGAAGATCCTAATGGATATGCGGCAAACTATGTCTATTATCCATCGGAAGAACCCTCGACACCAGAACCATGGAGCATGATAGGAAGTACAGGACCACCAACAACTGCACATACAGCAGGAGAAGGGAGATATAGCGTAGATGAACAAACATTGTTGTTCATAGCCAACGGAGGCATGGGCGGACAGAGACATGCATACCAACAAAGGGGAGCTCAAGGAGCACCTCAACAACCCAAGGAACCCTGCTACAAGTGTGGTGGAGACCATTGGCTAAGAGACTGACCTTATGATGAAATCATTAGAGTCAACTCATATTGCACCGAGTGTGGAGTTACTCATTTGATTCCCGATTGCCCTAAAAACCCGAGCAAAGGAGCAAAAACCACCTTGAACATGCTAGAAACAGTACCTTCCAGTGGAGGGTCAGAAAATGAAACAATCATACCTATCCAGGCAATGACATGAGCCCAAGCTCAAAGAATGACAAACGAACCCATAATGGAAGAGCGAAAAACTGATGCCCAAAGTTTAGAAACGAAAAATTAGAGAAGCACTTGGAAAGCTAGAAAGGCGCGTATGAAAGCCAAGAAAGAACGAGAGCAAACAACTCTATCCGAGGAGTTAAAACATACAAAGGATAGATTAGAGCGGTTAGAGGATCTAGCTAGCTTAAGTTCACACACCACGGCAACCATAGCACCCAAGGAAATAGCAGAGCCCAAAAGTGCAGGATCATGAGGATCTGTACTGGTAGACAAGGTAAATGAGCAGTTGGATGCGCTTCTAAAAGTTTATGAAGCCAGACTCAAAAAGAACGAAACCCATGAGCAAAGGTGGATGACTTATCCATATGCGGAAATAGAAAAACAAAGGTTGGAAATGTGTAAAAAGATGATTGAAACAGCTCAATCATTGATGGAAGACTCACTAGGTAAACCTGCAAATTGGCATGAAGCACCAGCTCCAACCCCTATCCAACCAACTTTAGAAGAACAAGTAGGAACAAAGGAAAGACTCACTAATGCCTATGAGTCCAGAGGAGAACCTATCATAGTGCCAAATACAACAGATGAGGCAAGTGACGGGTTCCAGCCTAAAACATTGACAGAAATGGGTAAGGACTGTAACGGTCTAGACGATCTGTGGAAGCAAATCCGTGAGGCCAACGAGGCTAACATGATGAGTAACCACAATTCCAGCCTAAAACATTGACAAAAATGGGTAAGGACTGTAACGGTCTAGACGATCTGTGGAAGCAAATCCGTGAGGCCAACGAGGCTAACAGGATGAGTAACCACATGAATAGCACGAGAAAAGAGAAGAATGTCATCTTACCTCCTATTGAAGAATTTGAGGCAAGGTCACAAATGAACTTTGAGATACATTCACAAGGGGGAGACCACGGATCAATTAGTTCGGGGCACAGCCAACCGACTCCCTGAAAACTTTACCCTCTTACCTTGGAGAGTATGAAGCCAAGTCTGAAGTGAGAGCAATCCCATCTCAAAGACTTTCTTCGAACAAAGTGATGGATTCACAAGGATTGATTGACTTATTGTCCACCCCGGTGGCATGCACAATTACATTAGCTGAACTCCTAAGGTTACGACCAAACATGTGGACCACAATAGGTAAATGCCTAGAAAAATTTGGAGTGAAAGACCACACCTTGAGGCTACAGGAAGGGATCAGACAGTTGGACAGGCCTCAACTAAACACTAGGCCGGTACCATTAAACAAGGTTGGAGAGTATTACGAGGGAGAAGATGGAAACACCACGCTACCAATAGAATTCCAAGGAGTAGTTTCCAAAGCTATTCTTGACAGTGGAGCGAGAGTTGCTATCGCCACCAAGGAAATCTTGAAAAAATGGAGAAAACCAGCTTTAAGAGCTACCAGAATGAAATTGCATTGGCAGAGGGGTTCATGGAGAAGCCTCTAGGACTCTTAGAAAAAGTGATTGTCACTTCGTGCGGGATCGAGTATGAGCATACATTTGTAATAGTCGATTTCGACAAAAAGAACAATTATGAGATCATCTTGCGAAGACCATTCATGCGACAATTAAAGATGGTCCAAGATTGGGGTTACGACCACATATACCTCAGACATGGCGAGACAACAACTAAAATACACCTGAAAGACCATAGTTACAAAGATGTGAACCAAATACCTGTGGAAGAGTTTGATTCAGCTACAGTAGCAGGATCGGAACTCCCATCATGGTTAGGGCAACAAAAAGACCTATGGATGTGCGGAGCTTCACATGGTGGAAGCTTAAGAAGAGAGGAATGCGTCTTAGAAAGAGCGATTGAGGACAAGGAGTATATTCTGGAACCTTTCCCTAAAGATGCCTTGGAACCTCTAGAATGGGAACACATACTAGCAACATTGGATGTCTATACCATTACAAATAGTCCAACAACAAAATTTTGCGATAAGGATGGCTATGATGTGCTACCCTACTACATGGTAAGCATTATACCCGGAGAAGATGAGACGATAGAACCACCAGAACAAGAAGAGTTTTGTAACTCCTATGAACATCTGGAAGTAAATGATGATGCAGATAATGAGTGTTCAGACACCTCAAGTGAGCGTGGGGGGAAAACAGAGAATATCAAGTTTTATGATTTTGCTAATCAGCACCCTAGACGCCAGGAACGCTATAGGAGGAAAAGAGCAGGAAACAAAGTGAGAGAGAACCTGTTGCCCACGATAAAAGATAAAACTCACTATTTGATGTTTGTAAAAGTAGAGGATTGTGTAAAGATCAAATATCACGAAGATTCTCAAAAGATCAAAGGGAAAGAACGCGAGAGGAAATAAAACAGATACGAAAAGCTAAAACAGAAACAAAATCACAAAAATCTCAAAAATAAAAAAAAGAAACAACAAAAGACCAAGAGGGGACCAAACTGGAGCATAAACAAAAATACCAAGAACTGAAACGGTCTTTATGTGAGATACGGACTATTGAAGAAGATAGTGATGGTAAAGGGGAGTCAGAGAAAGAAAACATGAATGTACTATCACACTATCGGAAATTTACCATCCAGGATAGAAAAATCATCATGACACTACCAGTCAGGGAAAGAACCAACCAAGAATCTTACGATGGGCCAGAAAATGCAAAAAGGATAGACCTCGCGGAACCAGGTGAAAAGCCTCGGCCGGTCTATATAGCAAACGATTTAGAGCTTGAAGAAGAAGAACGGCTAACACAACTTCTCAAGAAATATAAAGATGTGTTTGCATGGTCCTATAAAGACCTCAAAGGAGTTGATCCATCGATATGCCAACATACAATTCCTTTGAAATCGGATGCAAAACCTAGCAAACAACGTCCTTATACATACAATGATACATTTGCTAAACGAATCAAAGAGGAGATTGACAAGCTGATGGAAGCTGAATTCATCTATGAAATTGAATATACAGATTGGGTGTCACCCATTGTGGTAGTTCCCAAAAAGAACGAAAAACTGCGAGTGTGTGTAAACCTCAAAAAGGTAAATGCAGCCACCATAAGGGATAATTATCCCTTGCCAATCACAGAACATGTACTTGAGCGAGTGGCCGAAAAACGGGCTTATTCCTTTCTGGACGGGTTTTCAGGATACAACCAACTGGCAATTGCAAGGGAGGATCAACACAAAACAGCGTTTGCCACAGAATGGGGAATTTATGCGTATCGAGTTATGCCGTTTGGCTTAACTAATGCCCCAGCTACCTTCCAAAGGTTAATGACACACGCGTTCAAAGAATACCTAATAATATTCTTAGAAATATACATGAATGATCTTTGTGTACACTCTCTTCTACGAGAGGAACATATTGACCATTTGCAAAAAGTATTTGAAAAATGCAGGACATATCGAATCTGTCTTAACCCGGAAAAGTGTATCTTTATGGTTAAGCAAGGCCGCATCTTAGGACACATTGTCTCAAGAAATGGCATAACCACTGACCTAGACAAATTCAAAGTCATAGTAGACCTACCCAAGCCTACTAATGCTAAACAAGTGCAATCCTTCATGGGACACTGCGGATATTATTGAAGATTCATATACATATATGCAGTCATCGCACAACCTCTGTATGGTTTGCTAGTCAATTTCGATTGGTGACCGAGGAGTGTGAAACTTCATTCCAAAAGCTGAAGAAAAACCTTATATCAGCACCCGTACTTAAAGCACCAGATTGGGAAAAGATATTCCATGTTCACATTGATGTTTCTGCATATGCAATCGGGAGTATTCTGGCTCAACCTGGAGACGGAACAATGGATTTTCCAGTTTGTTACGCAAACCGACAGTTAAATAGTGCAGAAAAAAACTACACAACCACTGAACGAGAAGGGTTAGGAATGATTTATGCTGTGAAGAAATTTTGGCATTATTTGCTCACAAACAAATTTGTGTTCTTTACAGATCATCAAGCTCTTTTGTATCTGGTTAATAAACCATGCAATACAAGGAGAATTGTACACTGGTTTATTATATTGCTAGAGTTTGATTTCACAGTGGTGATAAAAAAGGGTAAAACCAATCTACGAGCGGATCATCTTTCAAGGATACACAATGGGGAAGCTCCTGAAGGAGTAGATGATGATGTACCAGATGCTTATCTTTTCAATATTGAAATGATACCCAAATGGTCTCAGGAAATTGTTAGCATTCTTTCCTTTGGAAGTAGGTTTGATAATACGGAATACAGATCCAAACAACAAACAATTCGACAAACAAAAAACTTCCAGATGATAGCAGGACGGCTGTATCATCTAGGATCGGACCAAATTCTACGATTATGTATAAATCTGGAAGAATTCGAGTGCTACCTTGAAGAAGCACATGTCCAGGATTGTGCATTTCATTGTTCAACAGTGAAAACACACCAGAGATTGAAACAGTTAGGGGTTTATTGGCCAACTATGTATGCGGACACCCATTCTTATGTTACCAATTGTACTATATGTAATGCCAAACGACCAGTGGATCACGCGACATTGTTTCAGGTAAACATTGCATCTGCATGGAGTCAATATATCATTGATTTCTTAACCACCAGGATGCCTGAGAACATCACAACAGTACGGAAAAGGATTATAGAGCTGGAAGCTCGCGACTTTCAGTTAATAGGGAACCAACTCTATAAGCGAGGAAAGGACAATCAACTTAGAATCTGTGCAAGTGAAAACGAATATCTGCTGGAACTTGACTCCATCTTTTAGACCAAGAACATCACTGTTTTAGCCCAATTTTGGACAATGTTTTCACAATTCAAAGAACTCCAGGTACTAGAGGTCATTGTGCAAACCTAAAAACAGGTTAGGCCAGTACGAGCAACAGAAATTTTGCTAATCAATACCAAAATCTGCTAGCAGACAATTTTTACAGAACCATCCGACATGGACTCAAATCGAGCTGCGAGTTCAAGTACAACAGAGCAAGCTAATAGCAGTAGCAACATCTGCACAACTGCAACATAGCAGATTTTATAGCTAAACGGCTACAATGGAGATAAAGTCTTATATGTAGATACAGAAGGCCATAGATACTTGATGAGCAGTAAAAGCAACACAGGAGCCAAGATTCTATTGACTAGGGTAAAGCTAGATTCAAAAAACTCCTAGATGTTCACAGACTTCAATGGAGCCAAGTATTGCAAGCTCAAAGATAAAGTGCAGATAGAAGTGCAAAAAATTGACCCAAGTGTTTATCCAGAAATCTGCACAAGCCAACAAAACATACAGTTGGTGCATATGCAATCAGGATCATTGTACATGAATTACAATGGTCAAATCTACAATCGAGAACCAGAAATGGAAGATTCAACAGATCAACCGATAGAAGCAAATCTAATTGGAGAACCAAGTCAAAGACGTTACAAAGGTCAAGATGGAGCAGTCTACAACTTGATGCTTAGTGTTTTGAAAGAAGATGCCGACAAGTTGGCCATGACAGAAGATGAAACTTCTCAGCTAGAGCTTGACATGACAAAACCAACTGAAATACCACTAGTCATGGCGTATTGCTCAGATTATGGACGAAAAGATGGACGAAAAGGTGAAAAGGTTGTCCAAGAAATCCTGACAAAAAGAATACATCAACTACCAAGCAAGGTACATAGAAAATTGGAAATATGAATCTCAATGTAAGTGCATTTAACTTGTCACTTTTAATTCAATCAGATGATTCTGCATTATCATTAGAAGCACCAGTAAAAGCACTACAAGTTCAAAATCAGCATAGAGATGCATAAGCACATGAAAAGCTTAATATTGATTCTTTGAACAACAAATTTCTGCACGAATTTGGTCAAGATGTCCAGATATCACCGAATGTTGAAAAGACTGTTAGGTTTGCAAATGATTATGCATCCACTGCCACAAGCGTGCAATCATTCATGAGTCTAAGGGACACATCAAACAGAATGCTGTTAGCTTTGTATGGTACCTATAATTCATATGCACACTATGTAGACAAAAAAGGGAAACTGTACAAAAAGGATCAACCAGTGTTTGAACGGCCCACATACCAGCTCATAGAAGTACGTCCAATGATAGATCAGAAAGGATGGTTCATTTCAGAGGAAAGAATCTATTATAGCCCATCCTCTCTAGAGCTGAAGAATATTAACTGGGTGAACCCAAAAGTCTGTTCAGAGCCAAACTCTCCACCATTGAAAATCAAACTTCGATGTTGTGACCAAACGAGCATATACTTTGACCAATACAGTCGTAGATACAGACGAGAGTCTAGCATCTATGATGCCTTGGACCCGAAATCACAGAAGCCCAAATCATAGGAGACCCATGGGCAAAGATGATGCTATCTACATCTTGACTTGGGGAATAATTTGTATTATTTCAAGGAGATACATAGGAAACTACGTAGAAGGTTTGCAAATCCCAAACATCAACAGTGCTACCCAAAGTGTACCTTCACAGTCCCAGAATGTGAGACCAAATCAGAGCCAAACAATTTTGAACTCTTACAATGAAGTAGGCTATAGTGATCACGCTAGGAAGGGGGGAGCTGTAAATCCATCAAGCGCAGCTTATGTACCAGGAAATGATACACCAGTTAGAAGCCCTAGAGCTTCTAGCCAACAGACCCCTTCAAAGCAAAAACCATTGAAAAATCATATGGTTGTTGGAAGTTTCCAATTGACCCAAGTTCCCTCAGAATTTTGCAGACAAATGCTTCTATGAAGATCATAAGGGACAAAAGTTTCAGCTGATCTCCACAAGTGAAAGTCAAAAGCCAACAAATCCAATAGTGTCCAAACAGTTACATGTGATCAAGCTTACATATGCATATCAAGATGCACATGGTAACGAATATCAGCAAGATCATGACCTTGCACAAAACTTGAGACGATCAGGTGCAACATTGTTGGTGAAAATGAAGAAAAGTTGTCAAGAGAAGTAAAGCTAGATTTTTAGTTAGACAAGAACCTCATGTCTTTTTGCACTTGGAAAAGATGTGGCCAACCACAACTGGAAGATGCTTTTGGATTCATTGACATATCTAGAGACAAACGAGAAGAATGCTGGGGAATCATCTCCATCACCATTGAAGTAAGTTCACAGATCATCATAGCTCAATTTCACGTGATCACAAAAAAAGAAATGCCAAACAACATCATAATAGGAATGCCAACGGCCTAAAAGATGTTAGAGATACAAAATACAAACAAGATGCAATCCTCAAAGACAACCAAGAATGAAGACCAAGACTGGTCACCCATGAACGGCAGCACAAGGTCCTCAAGCACAGTTAAAATGGAGACTTATATCAAAGCAAATCTTATTCAAGATGGTTTATCTCCATCAATCAAAATCAGAATAGCTTAAAGCAAATCAAGCAATAGCAAGTTTAAATCGAACAGAGCAAAGAACAACCACGGAAGCTATTGAGCAGAGAATGCCATCAATCTAATTTCATCTTTCTCGCATAGAAGTTGGAGAGAGAGAGAGAGAGAGAGAGAGAGAGAGAGAGAGAGAGAGAGAGAGAATGCTGGGCTAGGGAAATCCCCTGAGACAATTGTGTTGTATGCCCCGTGCATATGATCCCGTGTAGATCATGACTGTGTCGTAGCTTATCTTATAAGCGTACAACTACACGCTCTCATAGAGAAAGGTGTAGCGTATCCTATAAATGTACACCTGTGTACTCATACCATGCCCTCGTAGAGAGAGGTATCGTAATTCACATCTTAACCGACTTACCGTGTACGTGAACGTGACCGTATCAGGGTGCATGTGTATGGCACTTTGCCATAACTTACAATCCGTGGCTCCAATCTGCAACCTGAAAAGACGGGTAGGCTCCATAATTCAAGCACTACACACTTGTACCTTGATTTCTACTTGGAACACCTGTCCCCAGCTGCCCTGTCCGACAAGAATCTGCAACACATTGAACCTTCAACCTTCTTGGGCTCCGTAACTCGGTTTGATGAGCCATTTGGACCTGCTCCTTCAGCACTTCGAGCTCTACATTCCTGGACCCAAAAGATGCACTTTGCACATCCTTCACCGGCTACCCAAATTAGCCCCTTATGGATCCCTTCTTGGCCTATAAACTGCATCAGTCATACACCTCCGCTACTACCTGTCGCCAAAAGCTAAGAAGAATGAGGTTGCAGACAACCAGGAAGCAATAGGAAGTCCAAAGTTCCAGACATTGCTGAAGCAACTAATGTAAGTCAGATTGGAAAACAAAGTCTCAAGTCACTCTCCATAGAGACACAACTATATCAAGATGAGACCATGGAAAAATCAGGATAAAGATCTTTAATAGAACCTCCAATGAGAATAGTTGTAGTTCTCAATGGTACAAAAGGAGCAAGTGTTAGATGTAGTGCTCTATTGGATAAAGAAGCAAAGTGCAATATGATTGCAGAAAACATCCAAAGCATTCTAGAGATTACTCAAGGCAAGCCAGGTAACAGGGAAATCATGGGTAAGGCTACAAGTCAAAAGAAATGGTTGCTACCCTTAGCATCCAACAACATGAAGAGCAGGTAAAGTTTCAGGTGAAACCTTCAAAGGAAATGCTTATAGATGTAATCCTTGGACATCAATGGTTAGATCAACACAAGGCCTACAAAGAAGATACAATGATAATACTCTCTTTTCCAAGAGGTAGCCAATAACATTTACATGTACCATTAATGCTAGATTCAGAGTTGCAAAAGTCACAAGAATCAAAGAAAAATCTTGCAGACAAAGGTAAAGCTAAAGTGGAACTTCCACCGACTGGAAAAGAAGGTGTGACAGCATATGCCTCTACATCAAAGAACCCTCATGGATCAGCTTCTTCCAGCAAGTCAGGCTTTCAAAATTTCCAGTCGATTGCTGACCCAACTAAAATCTCTAATGAGACACTCTAAAAAGCAAAGATATATCAACAACATACTCAAGAAATCAAAGGAAAGTCAAGCAAGCGTTTGTTCCGAGCAATTTAGTCAAAGTCAATGATCCGGTTTGGATTAAAGACATGAAATCAACATAGAAAAACAAACACATGGGATGGATAGCATCACAATGGAGCTTAAAAGAACAAAAGTACTATGGAGGTAACATATAGATATGGGTGCCAAAACCGCAGGTTAGAGCATATGAAGTAACTTCAAGTCCCTCCCAAGAAAGAAGGCCCACAAGGTATTAATCTCGACAATATCCTAGGATACCTAAGAAGCAGGTATACAACATAACAACATTGAAAGATGCTAAAGTCTACCACAACTCTCAAGAGGATACAAAACAAAGACGGATCTCAAAGAATCTTCCTCTTAGACAAGGCTTCTACATAGGCTATACAAAGATTTTGCTACCAATCAATCACAAGCCAACTGCAACTACTATGAAGATCTAAGAAACTCAACAAGACCTAGAGCAAGGCAAAGTCAACAAAGGAGTTACAAAGGTCGATTTGGATTCCTAAGTCTTCCAATGCTCCTAGTCAAAAGCCAAATGCTAATAGCCAACAGAGGCCTACAACAACATCAAAGATTATCTCTCAACATGCCCAATTGGAGAATCAAACAGATAATGGAGTCTTCATAGCCAAAGAAGGACAACCCAGCCAACGTGAATGCAGATTCAAAGAAGATAAAATAGGTATGGCAAAAGAAACCTTCAATGCCAACTTGGTCCTGCACTAATCCTCTTTTTGAGGATTCAAGCTTACTTTTACCCGAAGAAATATTTGTAGCAAGTACAAGAATGTAAAAAATCAGTTGCCAGGGTGCAAAAAACACTCTTTGGTATAGTCAGAGTCGGGCTGCTGAGCCATAAAATGAGCAATGCATTAGACCCAAAACTTCAAGTCATATTAAACTCTGTGCTAAGAGTGGTAGTTATTAGGATTACGCTCAAGCTGGAAGAGTTGAGCATATCTAAAGTCATGTCGCTCATGCTAAAATGAGATGAGCATAAGAGTCAAAATCTATTAACTTACAATTGGTGGAGTGTCGTTGAGTTCAACACTCATGCACAATGCACAGTAAGATGAGTGCACATATCCTCAACAACAAAAACCATTCTTAAAAAGAGGTGCTAGCTTGCAAAGATTTGTCATATGATTTTATAGCTACACCATCTTTTTGAAGAACCCCTCAAAATCTTTCTTGCACAGCATATTGTTTCCCATGCATTTCTGTATATGCATAAATAGGATGTCCCATCATTGGACATATGTATTAGACACTCTTTTTTGCTTCCATCCATGCACCTTGAGTGGACTACAACATGCAAACCAATGTTCCATCATGCTACCCTTTCCTATTTGCTGCCTTTTTAATTCCATATCTATCAACAAATAATCCCTTGAGTACTTTACTAATATTTTCCACGCTAATAAGTACTCCAATAATGCACATATCTCAAAGGTACTTTTTTCCCATTGGGTTTTTCCCTTTGGTCATCCAGGTATTAGACCCTAATTTAGAACCTCATCATTCTACTTCCCTTGTACATAATTTTCATAAATAAACAGAAGCCTCCTCATTATGCTATAACAATGGAGAAATGCAACATCATCTCTCACATAAGACATATTCGGACCAATGAAGATGCTGCAACAAATTGAACCTCATTAAAAAATTCAATGACAAATAAAGACAATCAGCCCATCAACAACCAATCAAAACCTTCCACAGCCTCCACAGACACTTTTCAACAAGGTCCGAGGGGGACGGGCACTACAATTGGAAGATGTTAACTGAGTCAATGTCAATTAACAGAAGCTGCTAAAGACCAAAGACGTACGGATGCACATCAAAGTTTAACAGAAAGAAGCAGTGAAGATTGGAGCTACACATTTTTCACGTTTTCCAAAATGGTCACATATTGTAAATTCTCGATTTATTCAAGCCATTGTAATATTTTAATGTGTTACGGGCTCCATGGGAGTTGCAAGCTGTAAAAAACAGGTCAGTTAGTATGCCCAGGTAGCAGATTTAGTAAGTGGTGGAGCCCTAAAGGACTTGGGCGCCCGGACATTGCATATTTTTACCCTAGGTATATAAGGCAGTGTGTAAAAGATATTCTCAAGCTCATTTGTTGAGAGTACTCTTTGGTGAGAGCTCTTGAGGTGTGTGGCTATGGAGTCCTTGAGCTTCTCCTTGCTCATGTGACTTGGTTAACACTAATCAATGCTCAATTCTCTTTCACTATGTCTCTCTCATGCTTCTTATTATTGCCTATGATGCTTTAATTAGCTAGATATTAACTAATTAGTGGTTAATCCCTCTTTAATCTTGTGTGATTGCCCTCTCTTGCTTTTGTGTGCATGTAGGTTTGATTGGAGTGTGGTGCTCGATATATCTATGTGTGTGTGGTGGCGATTAGTGTGTTTCATGATAGGATTAGTGTTGTGTGCGTCTTGCAATCGTTAGTGTGTGTGATTGGGTTGATTGGAGGTGAAGGGAAGTGGATGTAGAGATTGCCCTTCATTGTGGCTTAGCGCCTCCATAGACCAAGAAGCTCACCTCATAGAGTTAACCATTTGTGTTGCCATGATTAGCTCACTAATCGTGTGAGTGTTTCCATGCCCTAGCCGGGTAGCTCATCCCTCCTGCTTGATAATTTTGTTGGTCATTGGAGCTATGCAATGATGGAACCCCCAATAGGTGATTGTGTTGCTATCTCCACACTTAGGAGATTTTGGATAATTTTCCACAATGGTTGTGGACCTCGTTGAAGAAGAAGAACCCTTGTGAGTGCCGGAAGACATTGTATGTAAAATAAGAGATCAGAGTCAACTTTTTTGAACCTATTCACTTTGGAAATGCTACTACAAAAACACCTTCCATAACTTTGATTTTTTTTGTCTTGACATTAATGCGTAGAGGGCTTTGTCCTCTTTGATTTAGGCTATAGATTACCCAAATCGGAGTTCGTATGAAGAAGTTATGATCAAAAGAGTGAACTATTGTCTACTACAGGTAAAAAAACGACTGCAGTAGAGAGAGAGAGAGAGAGAGAGAGAGAGAGAGAGAGAGAGAGAGAGAGAAAGAGGGAAAGAGGGAGATTATTTTCCTTACTTATATGCAATCTTGGGAAGGCTTTTGAAAAGGAGAACGTAGGTGCCTATGAACATAAATATGTATACATATATGCACGTGTGCATGTGTGTATAAATGAACATAATTACATGTACATATATGCATCCATGCATGTGTGTATGGTGACATGTCTCTATTTATACATGTACATATGCGCAAGAAAGAATGTATCAAAGCATGTATGTTATGTTGCATAGATATCTTTGCATGTCCCAATCGTAGATCGTGAAAGAGAACCCTAGAGGCAATGCTAGGTTGGTTATAGCAGCAAGCGCTATTGCTGGCCAATGAGAGATAGATCGAGATGGTGCTGCCATCAAGATATGACTGGCTAGATGGTTTCTATGCTATCTTCAGAGATTTAATCGAGCCAATAACTTTAAGGGTGGATTTAATAGGTCTTTGGGGAATTAACTGTCAAAGCTACTTGTAGATAGAATTGCTATCTTTGGTAGGTCAATTAGCCCTCACAAATTAACATTGGTGACAAGCTTGACACTCAAGCAAAACTATGATGACAACAATGTTAGAAGTAGACCTATTGTTCTCCTAAACTATGCAGACGACGATGTCGGAACTAGACCTATTGTTTTTCTTTTTGCCATACTCACAGTTGTGAGCTTGCATACACAGAGAATGTGAAATGAAAATCAGCTAAAGTGTGCATGCTTCTTGACCCGTCCACCCCTTTTTATCGGCACACCTCTCCCCTCGGCACTATCTCCCACTGCTTTCAACAAGCGTGCACAGGTGAGGTGGTTAAGGTAACAGAGTTGCAGAGGTGGGTCTCGGGTTCGATTCTGGGGAGGGGGCATCCGGAATTTACATGTTTCTCGACCCGTCCGCCCCTTTTCGTCAGCACACCTCTCCCCTCGACACTATCTCCCACTACTTTCAACAAGCATGCACAAGTGAGGTGGTTAAGGTGAAAGATTTGCAAAGGTGGATCCCGGGTTCTAGTCCGGGGAGGGGGCGTTCGAATTTGCATGTTTTCCCTAATGTAAAAATTTTCCCAAATTTACTAAAAGCCAATCAGACGGCCCGCAATGCCCTAGCTCTTGGAAATCACCACGGGCCATTGATCCCCTCCCACCCATGCCCGTGTGAGATAGCGCGGAGGCACCTCTCCCCCTCCTCCCCTCAAAACACATGCACTCCGTCCTTGGAGAGCTCCGTTGCACTGAACGCTCTCTCTCTCTCTCTCTCTCTATATATATATATATATATATATATATATGTATATGTATGTATATATGTCCTTCTCTCCCCCCCCTAACAGTCGCATTTCTAATGCATTCTGAGATACCCACGTCTTTTGAGATCTTCTTGCCAGCTCTAATCAAGGAATTTCTTCTCATTTTGTGCTTACCATATCACAAATCTAACTCTTCTATCTATCAGATTCTCAAACTAATTTGGGCATGCAAGTTTATCTGTGCTTTGATCTTTGGTTCCATGCCCAAAATGCGTGCGTGTGTGTGTGTTGGAGAGAGAGAGAGAGAGAGAGAGAGAGAGAGAGAGAGAGAGAGAGAGAGAGAGAGAGAGAGAGAGAGAGAGAGAGAGAGAGAGAGATCAACATTTTCCTACATGTGTGCACTCAATATACCACGTATCTGCGTTCATACAAACACACACTGTTTGCTGTGCAAACTAATCAGAAATGTGGCACGAATTTCAATTGCGTGTTTTGATAAACAAAGAATCGAATCAACCGATTTGAGAGCGGATCATCGTACATTTTTGCTCACAATAGAAGTTCTAATCATGCATTCATGATTTCATACAGGAAAAGGGTTGCTCCCTCTTCTCCTGCCTTTTCCACATTCACTTAATTACATGCATGCATTGCATTGACATTCCTTTTGGGCAAGCATTGAGTTGGATTTTCCTGTGAGCTAGCAAAAATCCTTTACACATATTTACTGGGTGTGCATGAGACACTTGTGGATGTGCGGGGAAGAGGGAGGCATGGATCATTTCTTATGTATCTAGCACTAATGTGCATGTGGCAAAGGCAACATGTATGCTCTTACTTCTCCTTTTCAAGTCTTGCATCAAGAGCATTTTTCATTGATTATTTGAGAATGTTAATGCACTCATCATTATGTGCACACACACACACACACACAGACACACATTTGAGTGTGCGTGTGCATGTGTATGTACACATACCATGTATACAGGCATATTTTGGGATTTTTTGCAAATTGCACGGGTGTTCCCTTTTCTCAAAATATTGCGTGGTCACATGTTCTACAAGATGATATTTTTTTCTTTTCCTTTTTGTTCTACAAAAAAAACTAGCCTTGTATGGGTCTAGGTTGAATGCTCTCCAAGGGTCCATATTTACTTGGTAATATCTTTTGCACCAATTTTTGAATTTGGACTGAGGTCGAGTCTCCTTGGGTGTCCATGCAAGATAGGCACTTTTATTTCTAGTGTGGTGCATGGAAACATATGCTTTGACACCATTGAAGAGTTTAGATTGGTATTTTGTGTTGTAAAAACCCCATACTAGAGTTGAGACATGTACACATAAGACTTGCTCTTTAATTGAAAAATGTAGAAGCATTTTAGTGTGGATCCATCTTGATATAATTGATAAGGGTGCTAATATGACGACGTGGTCAGCGGAAGCTATTGACTATGGGGATGCCATAACATGAGAGAGAGAGAGAACACACAAAACAAGAGACAAAGATGGAGATAGGCTAAATCAGTGATGCAATTTTGCATGGGAGAGGGTGCCAGGGTTGTTGACCTTCTCCTCCTGCATGGCACACATGGCTCAATAGTGCATTGACAAATGTGGGTAGGGTTTCGTTTATATGTCTTTGAGTGGGTGAGTCTACCTATAAGGTAAATAACATAGGTATCCATGTCTCACAAATAAGCTCACAAAATTACTGGATCAATTCTCCAAGGTTGCAAAGCATGACTTGATGACAAATAGCATCGAAAAGTATATCCACTTGGCACATAGGTAACATAGGCACATGACATTCCCTTGAGAAAAGTGAGACTTTTGTCTTACAAACTTCTTGTTGATCTCCAAATGATGTGATTAATGGAAGTTGATGCGTCCATGCACATACAAAAAGTGCTCCAAGATTGTTTAGTGATGTCGTTGTTGTTTATAAGTAAACAAGTACAACTGCTACAACTCGGATCTCCTTACTGATTTGCCCCCCAATTTCCATGGTGATCTGAGAGATTTATACCTTTGAATGCTTGAAGAGCGGATGATTGTAGTGCTCATGCGGACATGTCCATGTAGGTCCTCGTCATCCACCTTACAGAGAAGCACTAGAAATTAGACTAGGCGTGAATAATCAATATGTGCTAAGGGGATAGATTTGTGCAATGGGGTGCATGTCTTGACCAAAGTAGGGATCACTTGTGGTCAATAAGCAGATCAACCACTCTAACTCTTCTAGGTTTCTCTCACTTGGTAGTAGCTCTATGTGGTCTTATCCTGAGGTAAGAACAAGGGTAGCACAAGTGATAGGCTTGAGATAGGTAAAATGCATACCTCTCTTCGATTGGACTAGTAGATGAATTAGGTAAACTAGCCATATTTTTGAACACAATAGAGGTTGATTGCATTTTCAATGGCATTGGTTTTAAATTCCCTGCACATGATAGGAATTGTGGGGGTTTAGGTCAATGATTGGATTTGTGAGGGTGCATTTTGTCATTTATTTCTTTGGCTCCTTTACTTTTTCTTTTGTTTTTTAAATATATAATAATTCTATAATAAGATGACTATAAATGAATATGCAATACCTAAGATTGGAAAGGGAAAATGTCAAAGAAAAAGATTAAAATGGGGGGAATTCAATGACGAGGTAGTTCTCCCCCCTTCCTTTGGTAGATCATACCTTTTGGAAGGATGTTGTCACTTGGTGGAACCAATTATTCCAATTTGAAATTGGACGTGAATTAGCCCAATATGTTTTTGCTATGTCAATGGAAACATCAAAATTCTCCCATGGATGTATTGGATGCAGCTTAGAGGGAGAGAATTGTATAGGCGACGGTGTAGATATGTTTGGATCTTCATGGATACTTACAATGGTAGGTATGTGTCAAGTAGGAGCCTCCGTGTCAGAGGTTGGTTACAAGAGGATCAAGAAGCTTCATGGGACTCTATTATCTTTGAGCATTGTGCAATAGATCGACTTGGCCTTGGAATACCAACTAGTTTTTGAATACGGTTAATGTTCTCAAGGATTTTTCCTTTACCACAATCCTCAATTGGCTTTAGGATTGGAGGCTTTGGGATACATGATTTTGCTAGAGTTATAGGGATAACAAGACTATGTTTAGGAACCCAAATGGTATCATTTCCATCATATCAGCTTGGGCTTCTAGCAATTGTCTAGGGATCCAACATAATGTTTTGCCTTTCTTGAATTAAGGAAAAGCTTTTTGAATGAGATAGGGAAGTTGGTGGGTTAGTCAAGGAAACCTTTGGGACCCATTGATATGTACCTTTGTTCAAACTGGACCAAGATATTGTTGGAATTAGGGTTGCAGAGAAACACACACAGCTTGGAGAAGACGAAGGAAGCTCAAGGCACACAATAGAGAGTATATTACTTAGTGTGCAATGGAAAGATAGATAGCCCTAGAGTGATGGGTGTATATACAATGCACGGGGGAAAAAACCTCCTAAAGAGGGAAAAAATGCCCCGATAGTCCTAGTGTGTTCACACACATCACTACCACATGTATATGGCAACAAATCCCCCCTGGAGTGATGCGGTGAACGAGAGCTGGCACATGAGTAAAGGGTAGTGCCATGCCCTAATGACATGATCAGTCCACAAAGGGGAGTAAGCCCAAAGCTTTGCGGAAAGCATCAAGCTTCTCACGAGACAATGTCTTTGTGAAAAGATCTACAAGGTTGTCCTGTGTTGGCACATAAGCCAAGCTGATCTCTCCTGTTGAGAGCCTCTCCCTGACATAGTAGTAATGCACCTCAATGTGCTTTGTGCGAGCATGAAAAACTGGGTTCCTTGCAACTGCCAATGCGCTCTGACTGTAAGTGTAGATAGTGTTGGCAGTGTCCTGTCCAACACCCAAATTATATAAGGCGTCTGAGCCATACACACTCAACCGTAGCTGTGAAGACTGCCCTATACTCAGCCTCACAACTCGAAGTGGCCACAGTAGGTTGCTTCTTGCTCAACCATGATATACATGAACTTCCAAGCATGAAACAAAAACTTGATGTGGACACTCGCGTGTCAAAAACAACGAGCCCAATCTGAGTCCGAAAAAGCATGTAAGTCTGGCGACAATGATCCCCCCTTGGGATAAAACAAGCCAAGATGTAAAGTGCCACTAAGGTAGCGGAAAATCCTCTTGACTGCCAATGCTTAGACCTTGGGCTATGCATGAATCTGCTGACCTGTGAGACTGCAAACTAAATATCTAGCCTCGTGTTGCATACATAAATGAGGCATCCAACAGCAGTTTGGTAAAGAGTGACATTAGCAGGATCGCCAGCATCATGTAGACTCAATTTCAAACCTGTTTCCATGGGAGTGGCAATAGGTTTGCAATCCTCAAGTCCAAACTTACATAGCAATGTCTCTATGTAACTTTTCTAACACAAGGCAATACCACCATCACACTGCTTACACTATATACCCAAGTAATGATGCAACAACCCCAAATCTTTCATCTTGAAAGTAGCATTCAAATTAGCCTTAAATTCAGCAATATGTCTCTCATTTGGTCCAGCGATCATCAAATCATCAACATAAAGAACCACAATGAGAAGTACATCACCCTCACGCTTTACATACAATGTGCTTTCTGTTGGACTGTTACGAAAGCCTTGTTTGACCAAATGAGTGTCAGCTTTCTCATACCAAGCACGAGGAGATTGCTTCAACCCATACAAAGCCTTCTTACATCTGCACACTTTGTCCTCTTGTCCTTTTATGACAAAACCACGAGGCTGCGTTACATAAACTTCCTCAAATATGTCACCATTCAAGAAAGCAGTAACAATGCCTGATTGATGTACATCCCAACCAAAATGAGCTGCCAATGCACATAGAAAATGCACAGTAGTCATACGACAAGTGGGAGCAAAAGTCTCTTCATAATCTATGCCTTTTTGCTGTGCATAACCCTTTGCAACAAGTCGAGCCTTATGGCGATCGATCTCACCATCCGGCTTGAGTTTCAACTTGTAAACCCACTTCGTACCAATGGCCTTTTTGCCAGGAGGCAAATCACATAAAGTCCATGTGTCATTTTCTATAAGTGCATCATATTCTGATTGCATGGTAGCCATCCAATTTTCTGAATTTTGTGCTTCATCAAAAGTCAGAGGCTCCTCAACATCATGTAAGCTAGACACAGCCAAAGCATAACAATAAAATGCATAAGATGCATGGCGAGAGCCTGAACGAGTACAACTAGACAAAGGTGCATCCAATTTACTGTCACGCAAAGTGTGCACCAGACATTTTGGCATACCTCTAGCCTGCTCATTTTCAGCCCTTTCCTCATCAAGTACATCATGTACATCTGCATCAGTAATAGGTTGATCTAGAACATTTTTAGAAACCCCCATAGGCTGTACATTTGCCTCATTGTAACTTACATTCGTATTTCCACCACTGAAAAGAGGCAACAAAGTGTCATAAATGTCCTGTGAGCTTACATTACTGTCTCTAGTACATGACAACAAGGGCTGAACAGAATCTTCCACAAACACTACATCCCGTGAAACCAGAATACGTTTTGTTTCCGGATGATACAACCTGTAACCTTTGCTTTCAGCACTATAACCAACAAAAATACATTTGACAGCCTTATCATCCAATTTTCTGTGCTGCACTTGTGGCACCAAAGCATGTGCCAAACAACCACAAACACGCATGTGCTCAATAGAAGGCTTTCTATCATGCCATGCTTCATATGGAGTAATAGATTGCAAAGCTTTCGTAGGACACCTGTTAAGTACATAAGTGGCACACATAATGGCCTCAAGCCAAAAAGAATGCGGCAAAGCTTGACTTTTGACCATACATCGTGCCATTTTTGTCAGTGACCTGTTTTTCCTCTCAGCAACACCATTTGCTGAGGTGTATAAGGCACTGTACATTGGTGTTTTATCCCACGACTAGCCAGAAATGCATTAAATTCATGAGACATATACTCCCCCCCTCGATCAGAACGGAGGGTGCCCATAGTACATTTCGAGACATTTTCAGCCATAGCCATAAATTGTTTGAAGCACATAAAAACTTCGGACTTCGCTTTAAGCGGAAATACCCATGCATGCCTGGAGTAATCATCAATGAAAGTCACGAAGTACAGGTAATTGCCCAAGGACGGAGTTTGCATGGGCCCACAAACATCACTATGCACAAGCTGCAACCTGCATGTGGCCCGAACCAAACCATCCTTTGGAAATTTAGAACGCTGCATCTTACCCAAAATACAGCCTTCACAAACATGTTTGACAGGTGCTTAGAGAGGTCGCAAAGAAGCAACCATATTAGATTTCTGCAAACGCAGCAAACTGGCAAAATTCAGATGACCAAAACGTGCATGCCAAAGTTTTGCATCTGAAATAGCCCTTGAATCTGCAGCAACATTTGCAAAATTTTGTCCACACTTGTCATACAAAGTGAGCTTATACAGCCCACGGCACAAAAGCCCAGATGCAACAATTTCATCAGCAAAACTGAGATCATGAACTGTACATCTGTCATCCACAAATTTGACTACAAGTCCAAGCCTAGCAAGTGCGGATACAGACAAGAGATTCTTCTTGATCCCAGGTACATAAAGTGCATGAACAAGTGTGAAGGAACTGCCATTAGCAGCAGTGAGCACGATCTTTCCAACTCCCTGAACTGGATAAGAGGCGTTGTTGGCACAAGTGACTGAATTCCCATGAGGGACAGACTCAAGAGAGGTAAACAATTCACGATGTGCGGTAATGTGCTTTGTAGCACCACTGTCGAAATACCACACATGTGAATCTGCAGCAACTGACAAGCATGCATCATGGACAGCAGGATTGTAAGTGCACTCTGTGCTAAAAGCCCATTCTGCATCAACATCAGCAACACAATCTTCTTTCATAGAAGACTCAACAATGGCTGCGTTTGTAGTGGAACCAGCATTTGCAGTGGAACCACCCTCTTTCTTCTTAGCCTCTTTGGCCTTCAACTTAGGACACGACTTGATCAAGTGATCATTGGCTTTACAATAATGGCAACGCATCTTCTTTTTGCCCATATCATCAGAATTGCTAGACGAAGTGCTGCCAATAGAAGCATTGAGAAGTGGCTGCATTACTGTTACCACCCTTTCTTTGAGAAGCAATAAAAGCTTGTTCAACTGCACGCTGCGTAGTCCTGATTTTTCTAGAAAGTGACTCTTGCAACAGCAATGTGAATAATGCATCAAACTTGACAACTTTAAGATTTCCTTGGGTCATAAGTCTCCAAGTACTAGCAAAAGTCTGGTAGGAATCTGGTAAGGCGTCAAGTTTAGTCTGCACAAGGGAACTGTCTGAAATGACTTCACCTACAAAAATAAGTTGCTCATTTATATCCTTGACACTAGTAAGGAAAGTGTCCATATCATCTTCCTTATGCATAATCTTCGACTTCAGCTCTTTACGCAGCAAAGCTATTTTAGCCTCATTGCGGCTTGCATAAAGACCTGCTAAAATATCCCAAGCCTGTTTTGCAGATTTTGCTGAATGGATGTGAGGAACAATGGTGCGCTTCACAGAAAACGCAATCAATGCATGAGCCTGCGCATCCTTAACATCCCAACGAGCTTGTTCTGCCATAGGCAAAACAACTCTAACAGCTGCAATCCTTGCAGCAAGACCTGCAACATCCTCAACATCGCCTACATCCTGAGAACCAGGACGTACATCAATGCCCTGCACAATGTTCGAGACACCCTTGGAGACAAGAACATGTTGCATCATATAAGCCCACATAGGGTAGTTGTCCCCATCCAACCTGTCCTCAGCAGCAAACATCTTGAACACATCTGTGTTGTTGTTGTCAGCCATGGTAAATGCTGCACCTGATGTGAAAACTGCCCAAAAATAGGAGAAACGGAGAGGGAACAACCTGTGCCATATAGCACAGACCGTAGAAGACTATAAGGCACCTGTTATGCAGAAAATGGCACTGACAGAAATTCTACACAAAATGACGAAATAGCCTGTGCAGTACTGCCTGTAGTGGAAACGGAGGCCGAAATGAGCCCAAATCAAAATTCTGAGCAGACCGAGGTCCTTGAGCTTACCCAAAATTTTTGTTGACCTGCGAACGCTCGCCAAAGCTCACTGAAATCGGAGAAAGTGAGCAGGCGTGTGCTGGAGCAGCTGGCGACTAAGCCTGGGAGGACGTGACCTGCTCTGATACCAATTGTTGGAATTAGGGTTGCAGAGAAACACACACAGCTTGGAGAAGATGAAGGAAGCTCAAGGCACACAATAGAGAGTATATTACTTAGTGTGCAATGGAAAGATAGATAGCCCTAGAGTGAGGGGCGTATATACAATGTACGGGGGAAAAAACCTCCTAAAGTGGGAAAAAATGCCCCAGCGGTCGTAGTGTGTTCACACACATCACTACCACATGTATATGGCAACAGATATTGGTGCAACATTGCCCATGGATTTCTCAAGAATTGAAGTTTTAGAAAATTTTCTTGTGGACAACAAGGGTTTAATTTTGAGGGCTATCAATAGTTCATCGCATTTTGTTTGCTTATCAAGCAATATTCCTAGGGGATTTCTTGAGGGATGGGTTCAAGAGCTGGGCTTTGTGTTGTGAGACTCCCAATCCCCTAATCTATGTTGCATTTAGTGGTTGACATCCGCTTACATCCTAGGTTTATGTTACCCTCCATAGTTCCGGAAGGCATGGCCAAAAACTTTTGATCTATGCTTTTGTTGTATGTAGGTAACAAGAGTCTTGAGAACTCTAAACACAATGGTTTTCTTTTTATCAATTAGCACTCAAGTAGTCACACACTTCGTTTAGCACCTTGCTAATTGTAAAGAATAGTGCAAGAGGCTTAACATTGCAAAACTATCACGGGATAGCTCTTGCTAAGCTTTCTAATAGCTCAACAATGGTAAAGCCATAGGCAATAATTATAGACTCCATTGTTAAGACCATAGCTCTCAATGGTGTGCTCCATACCCATGAGTAATCATCATGGGTGCAACAGGACTTTGCCACCACTATCTTCAGGGAAACTCAGAGCGCATTGGCAATTGCGAGAAACCTAATTTTTTATGCTTGCACAAAACACATTGAGGTGCATTATCACTATGTTAGACAGAGACTCTCCACATGAGAGATCACCTTGGCTTACGTGCCAACACAGGACAACCTTGTTGATCTTTTTAGAAAGGCACTTTCTCGTGAGAAGTTTGAAGCTTTTCGAAAAGATTTGGGCTTACTCCCCTTTAAGACACACACACACACACACACACATGTGTGTGTGCGCCAACGTGTATGTAAGTATGCATGCATATACATACATATATAGATGTTTATGCATATTTGCAACAATGTGTGTGTATGTATGTATAAACCCTAAACTCTATACATATACATATACACATATTGTATATTTTATATATATATATATATATATATATATATATATATATATATATATATATATATGTGTGTGTGTGTGTGTGTGTGTGTGTGTGTGTGTGTGTGTGTGTGTGTGTGTGTGCTTGACATACGCATATGTACACATATATGTATAGGTCCATATGCAAATGTATGTAGATGTACACAAGGACGTGTGTGCATGTGTGTGTGTACATATATATATGCATGTCAATTCACAAAGGTATATTATGAGAACGTAGGTGCCTATGAACATAAATGCATATACATATATGCATGCCTACATGTGTGTATGGAGATATGTCTCTATTTATACATGTACATATGCGCAAGAAAGAATGTATCAAAGCATGCATGTAATGCGGCAAAGATATCTTTGCATGTCTGTTGGGAGAAGAGGGGGAGATCGACCACTTAAAATATTCAACACAAGCTTTCAAGCAATCACCATCAACCTGTCCACCTCTTCTTCCAATTTCCAAGCACACACACTCACCTAAACTATGAAACACACACACACACACAGAGTAAACATAGAATTGACATAGACATGCTTGTAAGAGAGTGTAAGAGATGTGTAAGAGATGGAGACTAGTTTAGAGAGTACACATCAAATAACCATAGCTTAAGAGAGTAGAGAAGAGAATCTGCAAGAGAAAGGCCTAAATCTAGCCCCAAACTCCATGGCACCTCTCTTGTGGAGTTAGTATTTAATATATTATTTTGAGTTTAAGGTGCCAAAAATTGAGGCCCCTCTTTTTACAACCACTTTACTTTTGGAAATGAGTGAAGCTCATTAGTTCTTGCATGACCCATAAGGGGAGTTCCCAGTACAACTATTTACAGAGCCATAGTGGCTTATTGAAATGATGTTCTAAGATACTGTGCAAATATAAAATGGCCAAGAGTAATTGCCGTCGCCTCTTCATCAACTCCCCACATTCCATTCTACAAAATCATCATCAACTCAATTAGTAAAATAAATAGACATCACATAATTAACCATTACGCCAGCTATCCCAATTGCAGCTAACCACTACAACAGGAGGGTGCCCAGTCTCGTAACATCCCTCCCACCAGGGATAGCAACTGTCCTCAGTTGCTCAATAGATAAATCAACTGGACCATGAGTGATGAAAAGTGTGGAGAAGGTCGGGGAAGTTGCGAAAAGACTTTTCAGGCATCCATTTGGCATCCTCTCTAGGGTGGCCCTTGAAAGTCAAAAGGTAACGGTTATAAACCATTCCAGTGCATGTAGTGTGGTCTCATGGTCAACTATTTTATCAGGGATGAGTTTCTCTTCTTGGTCTACAAGTGAAGGTGGGTCTTCATAAATGTGGTGTGTAGGTAGGGGTCCTCGGAATGGGCGTAAAAGACTAATGTGAAAGGCATTGTGAATGTGCCAATGTGCAGGTAGTTCTAAACGAAAAGAAACATCATTAATGACAACTGAAATTTTGAAAGGTCCATAAAAACGAGGAGCAAGCTTAACAAAGACATTAGTATCAACACTTTTGATCCTTCGTTTTTCAATGCGAAGTAAAACATGATCACCTTCTTTGAATTGGTGTGCCTTGTGGTGCTTGTTAGCATGCTTGGTGTAAAGTTCTTGTGTGTGTTTAATGGCAGAATGCACACTTGCATAAATATCATGAAAGTCAGTAGTGAAATCATTAGCGGCGGCAGGCACAACATTAGAAAGACGTGAAGCAGGAGTAGGAAGAGAGTGACCGTATACAATTTCAAATGGAGACTTACCCGTGGCAGTGTGAGTGGTGTTGTTGTATGAAATTTGCAAAATATGTATGTAATCATCCCATTTCTTAGGTTGAGAAGAAACATAAGCCTTTAACAAGTCAATAATAGTGCGGTTGGTGACTTCGGTTTGACCATTATATTCAGGATGAAATGCAGAAGTGAAGTGAAGTGTAGTGCCAAGATTTTCAAACACAGTAGTCCAAAAAGCACTACAAAATTTTAAATCTCGTTCAGAAATAATCACTTTAGGCAAACCATGATGTGCGAAAACAGTCTTAAGAAACAAAAGTGTAGCTTGATGTGCTGTGAGTGTTTTCTTACACAGAACAAAATACGTTTGTTTAGATAAACGATCAATAATAGTTCATATCATGTCATGTTTGTGCGTTGTGAGTGGGAAACCAGTAACAAAATCCATTGAAATATGTTCCCAAGGTCTTTCAGGAATGGGAAGAGGGTGTAAAAGTCCCAATTTTTTACCTGTAGACTGCTTTGATTTTTTGACAAATCAAACACGTTGAAACATACTGTTTAACATCCATTCTCATAGTAGGCCAATAGAAATCACGACATAAATTTTTAAAACTTGCAGCAAATCCTCTATGTCTAGCATAAGGTGGTTTGTGCAATTCTTCAATAATTAATGTACGGAAAGGTTTAGTCACACACAATTTTTGTTTGAAATAAAGGAAGTTTTCTTGAATAGTGTATTCAAGAAATGTGTGTACAGAATTATCGAGCATGTGCAACCATGTCGTTTTGAAGTCATTATCATGTGCATAAGTGTCAGGCATAGTGTCAAATGAAGTTCCCGTAATGGTTGATAGATGATTAAGTGAGGGTCTTCTACTCAAAGAATCAGCTACAACGTTTTCTTTACCAAGTTGGTATTGAATGTTGGGCTGAAAACTTTGAATAAAAGCGGCCCACTTAATATGTCTATCATCTATTAAGGGCTGAGAAAGTAAATATTTGATACTTTGTTGATCAGTTTTAATGATCAAGTTAGTACCCATTACATAATGTTTCCAAATTTTCAATGCATGTACCACAGTAGTCAACTCTTTATCATAAGTACTGAACTTTGTTTTTGATGGTTTGAATTTACGACTTTTGAAAGCAATTGGATGGTTATCTTGCATAAGGACTGCAACGATACCTTTTCCACTAGCATCAGTGACTACCACAAAGATTGGTCTTTCAAAATCAGGCAATTGCAATACAGGTGCATTAGTCAAAGCATGTTTAAGTGCATTAAATGAGCTTTCTTGCAAATCAGTCCATTCATAAGGTGTATTTTTCTTCAACAAGAGCGTCAAATAATGTGATTTGTAAGCAAAATTACGAATAAATTTCCTGTAATAGCTACAAAGACCAATAAAGGATCGTAGCACATGCAAGTTTTTGGGTCTAGGCCATGCTTGAATGGCTTCAATTTTCTTTGGATCGACATGTATTCCCTTACCCGATACAATGTGTCCCAAATATTCAATTTCAGATTGGAAAAATGAACTCTTTTCAGGATTCAAATACAAGTGATTTTGTGCAAGCAGATCAAATACACGTGTTAAGTGTTGTTTATGCTCTTCTTCAGATTTACTGAATACCAAAATGTCATCAAAAAATACAATCACAAAATCTTGATGGTCAATGAAAATTCGATTCATCATGCGTGTGAATGAGCTGGTGCATTTGTCAAACCAAATGGCATGACAAGAAATTCATAGTGTCCAGTTTGTGTTCTGAAAGCAGTTTTGTAGACATCATGTTCAAACATTTTGACTTGGTGATACCTTGATTTAAGGTCAATTTTGCTAAAGATGTTTGCCCCTTTCAGTTTGTCTAGTAGATCATCCACTCTAGGAATAGGAAACCTATTCTTAATGGTGATCTTGTTTAAAGCCCTGTAGTCAATACACATACGAAAGGTTCCATTTTTCTTCTTGACAAGAGGTACTGGAGCTCCGTATGGTGAACTACTAGGTCGGATTAGGCCTCGGTCAAGTAAATCAGTGATTTGAGTTTGTATTTCCCTGTGTGCGGTAGGATTTACACGATAAGGTGCTCTACAAGGAGGTTCACTACCCGGTATGATGTCAATTTTGTGGTCTTCTGGGCGTGATGGTGGAATTCCAGGTGGCAGATCATACATGAAACAATCTTTAAATTGTGAGAGAAATTCATCATGGGTGGAGTTATGTGAAGTTTCGGTTTCAGCAGAAATTTGATTTACCAAGACTAGATATGTTTTCCCTTGTTTTCGAATTGCTCGTTTGGCTTGAGTGTGAGAGTGGAGTGGAAAGTTTTGATGTGCCAATGTTGCTTGGATGGATAAATTTTTAGTATTATGAGTGAGAGACATTGTACGTGTTTTATAATTAATCAACGGGTCAAATTCATGACGAAATGGCATTCCCAAAATCATATCAAGACTATGCAATGGTGCTACCAAAAATGTACGTGCTTGTGTGAATTCACCAATGCAAACTTCAACAGTGACTTGAGTTTTATAATTAAAACGTTGATAATTAAAAACAGTTTTGACCTTGTGAGGTGATGAGATTTCAGAGAGTGATAATTGCTGTGCCAATCGTGTGGAAATGAAATCATGGCTACTACCATCATCTAACAGAATGGTGACATTTTCACCCTTAACAGTGCCTTGCACTTTAAACAAAGTGTGAGGAGATATAGGAGTACCTGAGGATGGGTTGTCATCATTATCATAATCAGGATCATATCCCTCACCGTAGTTAACTTCCACTTCATTGTCGTCGGGTGTAGCATCTTCGATGAGGTTAAGAGTAGCTCCATTGCGACGGTTGTTGTTGAAGGGTTTTTGACTTGAATTCCTATTGACTCCATTTGAATGGCCATTGGATTGACCATTGCCCTTAGCATGACCATTTGGGCACTTATCTGCATAGCGACCATACTGAAAGCATTTAAAACACTTCACCTTTTTGTTACCATTAGAATTTGAAGGCGAACGCTGGTTGAAAGGATGTTGGTTGCCTCGTTGCTGGGTGTTGTTGTTGTTGTTGCTCGTATGAGGTTGAGCAGTTGTAGGAGGATTGTCAAATCTACGTCTTTTGAAAAAAGTACGACTTTGGTGTTTGCTTCTGTCAAAGTAAGGAGAGAAAGGAGGTCTCTTGTTGTGGTTAGTGTTAGCAGGTTGATCAGTGTGAGAGGAATGTCCACCTTTCTTCTTTTCTGCGTTGAGAGCCAAATTAATGGCCTTTGACAGAGAATCTGGTTCGAACATATCTACCTCAGCACTAATTTGTAGTGCCAAGCCTGATATGTACTTTCGCTTCAATTTCCTAAACATGTTCAATAGCTTGCAATTGAATTAAACAATTCCAAAAACGGTCAGTGTAACCCTGTACGTCTTTTTTCTACCCTGTCGAATTAAATCCCATTGATGTCGTGCTTTAGCTTTGTACTGTGTGGGCAAGAATTGGGGTAAAAACACTTTTTTAAATGCATTCCAGGTGCATGGTCTTCTTCCATGTTGTTTGGTGGCGTTCCACCACAATGCAGCGTTGCTAGGGAGATGATTTGATGCACACTTTGCCATTTCACACTCGGGAAAGTCTTCATCATGAAAATAGTCATCTAGTTGACTAACCCATGCTAGAACTGTGCTAGCATCTTTAGTGCCATCAAAATCTTTGAAAGTGAAGGCTTTTCTGCTAATTTTGTTTTTCTTGGGTGCCGATGCAGATTCGGTGCGTGCAGAATGCAATAATTTATCTTCAAGTTCTTGCCTTCGCATGCGTTCATATGTGAGTGACTGCTGCAAATTTTGAAGTTGCTCTGCAATCGTGGGTGCCTGAGGAAGGTGTGCCATGATTGCGTGCTCTTTTTTATTTTATATATATATATATATATATATATATATATATATATATATATATATATATATATATAAAATAAATACTTAAATGGTAATGCTTAAAAAAGGTTATTTGGTGATATTCACAGATGCAATATGCGGAATAAAAGTAAAATAAATAACAGAAACGTAATGTACTTAGATGAAAAGTAGCGGTGGCGTCCAGTCTGGAATGGCGAAGCGCTAGGAAATTGCCACAGAAGTAGACGGTTTGACGGTGCTTTACCGAGCCAGTTGAATTTTGTAGCGTGCGGTCTCCTTATTTCAAAAGATAGTGGTAATTTTAACTTTCACCCCAAAGGTCGTCGAAGATGTTCGGCGAAGAATGGACGACAAATATTCCCCTTTGAACAACGAAATAGAAAGCTTGTGCGGCCAAAGGAGTCAGTCGAACTGGTTTTAATAGAGTCGGTGACTTATTGTTGATTTGGATTGGTGTAGACTGACCAGGCGATGATAGAAGGGTGCCGAGTCCTTAATAAAAGGGGCCAACTTAATACATAAGTTGAAATGGCCACAATTGAATTGGAAAGCCTTTAGAGGCTTGGGTTAAATGAATTTGAAGGTTTATTTTGAAACGGGACCATATGCTGCAGTGGGAGACCGAGGAGGAACAATGGGCGGCCAAGCTTTAAATAGTAAGGCTTGTAAGTTTTTTTTTTTTTTTTTGCAGTGGGCGGCCGGCCAAAACTCAATTGCTTTAATGCTTTAAGCCACACTTTTTGATTAAAGTGTGTACTCTTAATGCATGGTGGCGTGCAGTCAGGGCTGCCGACGACAACGCGAGGGCTTGCAGGGTTTGCTACGGCCTGTAGAAGGCTTCTCGGCCCGCGAGCAAGAAGGACCAAGTGTACACGCCCCCTGGGCGACCAGTTTGAGGGCAAGTTCGACAGGTTTCAAGCAAGTCAACAGAGGAGCTTTTTCGACTGTAGGCGTTGCTTCCCACGGGGACTCGGCAGTAATGTTGAGAACCAAAAATTGTTGGTTTTTTGAGCTAAACTTGGGCCCTTATCGGCTCGCGTCTTCTTCCTTTCCCTCAACCTTCGAGTTTCGGTGACAAGCTTTTATTTCCTCCTCTCTCCTTCAAGCCGTCTCTCTTTCCTTCTTAACTAAGCTTTCCGATATCGTCCATATGACAAAGTAAATGCTCGATTGCAACTAGCTTTTCGAAATCAAGAATTTCCCGACTCTCCAAGCTTTTCTGCTTTCTTCTTGCCTTCACAATTCGCAATGATTATGCATTAAAATTGAAAGTGGACACTCGACATACCATATTTTGGGTCGTTATGAAGCCGAATTGGAAATCAGTTGTCGAATAGCCACCAATTAACAGTCGAGTTTTCTTCTGCAAATTCGATCAATTAAACTTCGAATTTCCACGAGTCCTTGAATCCTTGAATTGCAAGGTCGATGAATTGCAATTGGGATTTTGTCGATTAGAGGAACTCCTTCTTAAAATTGAAATTTGGTGCCGATTTATCCTCGAACCTGAGGCTCTAATACCACTGTTGGCAGAAGAGGGGGAGATCGACCGCTTAAAATATTCAACACAAGCTTCCAAGCAATCACCATCAACCTGCCACCTCTTCTTCCAATTTTCAAGCACACACACTCACCTAGACTATGACACACACACACACACACACACACGCACACACAATAAACATAGAATTGACATAGACATACTTGTAAGAGATGTGTAAGAGATGGAGACTATATTAAAGAGTATACAGCACATAACCATAGCTTAAGAGAGTAGAGAAGAGAATCTGCAAGAGAAAGGCGTAAATCTAGCCCCAAACTCCACGGCACCTCTCTTGTGGAGTTGGTATTTAATATATTATTTTGAGTTTAAGGTGCCAAAAATTGAGGCCCCTCTTTTTACAACCACTTTACTTTTGCAAATGAGTGAAGCTCATTAGTTCTTGCATGACCCATAAGGGGAGTTCCCACTACAACTATTTACAGAGCTGTAGTGGCTTATTGAATGATGTTATAAGATACTGTGCAAATATAAAATGGCCAAGAGTAATTGCCGTCGCCTCTTCATCAACTCCCGACATTCCACTTTACAAAATCATCATCAACTCAATTAGTAAAATAAATAGACTGCACATAATTAACCATTACGTCAGCTATTCCAATTGCAGCTAACCACTACAACAAGAGGGTGCCCAATCTCGTAACAATGTCCCAGTCGTAGAGATCATGAAAGAGAACCCCAGAGGTGGTGCTAGATTGGTTACAACAACAAGTGCTATTGCTGACCAAAGAGAGATAGATCTAGATGGTGCTGTCGTCAAGCTGTTTGACTGGCTAGATGGTTTCTATGCTATCTTCATAGATTTAATCGAGCCATTAACTTTAAGGGTGGATTTAATAGGTCTTTGGGGAATCAACCGTTAAGGCTAATTGTAGATAGAATTGCTATCTTTGGTAGGTCAATTAGCCCTCACAAATTAACATTGGTGACAAGCTTGACACTCAATGTTAGAACTAGACCTATTGTTTTCCTAAGCTATGCAGACGACAATGTTGGAACTAGACCTATTGTTTTTCTTTTTGCCATACTCAAGTGATAGTATTGAATTAACTCAAAAAAGAATGTACAGGGCTGTTTGAGTAGTACAATGGAGACGAAGTCATATCTCCATTGTCCCTATAATACGAGGGCTTGGCTACAAATAAGGCTCAGGTAGAATTAGACTTATTTTGAAAGTTTGCTTTTGGAACAATTTAAAAAAAAGAACCAATGTAGTTGATTTTAAACTTTATGGAAAAGAAGTCTTTAGTTTGGGAGAAAAGGTTATGGTAATTGGCTTAGGTGTCTACTTATATGATAGTAGTTTCATATGTGTAGTGGGTGTGTGTGTTTGTATAGAGGAAAAGCTATATAAGGGGGAAAAAAAGGGAAAATAACAATAGGCAAGAGACTTTTCAGTGATTAGGAACAAGGGACATGGGTCGGGCATCACTATAACAAAGGGAATGCCAAACTTGAGGTAATAGTTGGGTTCCTACCTTTGTGAAGGAATTTGAGACCCGCAAATGTACTGCTTTGTTTAGATGCAAGATGGGATGCTAAGGCATGCCATTAAGCACAATGACTTTGTTTAGATGCAAGATGGGATGCTAAGGCATGCCATTAAGCACAATGACTTTGTTTGGATATAAAAGCCTGGTAGAGCAACAAATCGATTGGTTGGTGCAAGGGAGAGATACACATGGGGTCATTAGGAGTCTTTGCAAACATCAACTACCAAAGCAGGCACTTTTGCATGCATGTCAACCCCATAAGGCACCAAATCGAGGGCGTGTTTTTGTCCAAGAATTGCAATGCTCACTTCAATGTTGGCCATATGAGAGTATGTGGGCAAGTCATGTAAACTCGTGACCCCCCACCCCCCCCCCCCCAAAAAAA